>NC_086243.1:31514521-31830271 GCF_036321145.2 Pelmatolapia mariae | reverse complement strand
GCAGGTGACTGTGATAGGTGAGCTAATGTTTGAGCTATGGATAGAAGTTTAAGATGTATTGACTGTCGTAACGATGGTAGTAATGGTGGGTGAGGTGGTGGATGAGCAGATGGCTGAGCAAGTTTTCCATGCCTACAGAGCCTGAAGAAAACTGCTGGACGGGCACACCTGAGCCTCCAGCGAGGACAGAAACAGGTGCAGGGACCTGCTGGGCAGTAGCAGGAGCAGGTACGGGTGCGGAGGTAGGCTGTGCCCTGGCTAGCCTCTCCCTGGGAATCGGAACGAGCACCGGTGACGGCTGGGCAGCTGCTGTCCCCACCCGAGGAACAGGTACGGGTGCAGGGACTAACAGAGCCTCAGCTGGCCTGGAAACTGGAGCAGGGATCAACTGGGCCCTAGCCCCCCTCACCCGAGGAACTGATACAGGTGCAGGGGATGGCTGGACCGCAGCTGCCCTGGGAGCAGGAGCACAGGGAGACAAAGGAGCAGGCTCAATGAAAACCGGCTCATCAAAAATAGGTGGCGACCCTTTCCCACCACGTTTAACAGTCTTTACCGTCTTAGGTTTAGTAGTGTTCACAGTCTCAGAAAAAACAGACTCGGCAAACTTGGGTTTTAAATTGTTCCCACCCCAACGAGCAGACCTTGAACTAAAAATCTCAGACGAATGCTTATTGTGATTAACTAGCGCCGTAGGATTCAAACCAAAACTGGCCTCCCAATCCAAATCATTGTCGAGAAAAGAAATCCCGAAAGTGTCTGAGGTGAGTTCATAGTCTTTACTGTTTATCGGCTCAGACGGAGTGTGGAAGATGTAGTCCTTTTGACTTACAACCGTAGGTTGCTCAGAAGTGTCCATATGACGGCGGCGTGAGCGCCGCTTCCTTTGGGCAGAAGAAGTGGTCGAGGTGAACAGCTGAGCCTCAGATGTGCAGAATGGCAACATCGAGGATGGAGCGTGAGGGTCTGAGAAAATGTGGAGGACTCCCAACTGAAGCGGCCGTATCTTGAGTGCCAGCGGAGCAACAGGTGGAGACTTTTGGCAGCTCTGGGGACCGCCGAGAGCCAGCCGAGTTCCATGAAAAATCAGAATCAGAATCAAAAAAAATTAAAAGTACTAAGTAGATAGATATATACATGAGTGCAGGTGGTGATCAGTGCAAACATGGAATGATGCAGTGAACACAGTGTAGGGTCATGTGTTAGTGGTGGGAACAGTCATATGGTTATTGTTCATGAGTCCAATAGCAGAGGGGAAGAAACTGTTCTTATGGCGAGAGGTTCTGGTGCGAATGGACCGGAGCCTCCTGCCTGAGGGGAGCAGGTCAAACAGACTGTGTCCAGGGTGAGAAGGGTCAGCTGTGATCCGAGCTGCACACCCCAGTGTCCTGGAGCCAACAGGTCTGTAGACGATGCTATCAACATGGCTCTACACTTCATCCTGCAGCATCTGGACTCCCCAGGAACCTACGCCAGGATCCTGTTTGTGGACTTCAGCTCTACCTTCAACACCATCCTTCCAGACCATCTCCAAGGCAAGCTTTCCCAGATGAATGTGCCTGATCCCATCTGCCGGTGGATCACTGACCCGACGTCAGGGGTGAGCCATGGCTTCCAGCGGAGTTCCTCCTCCAGCTGGGCAAAGGCTGCTCGGCGTCGCTCCTGAAGTTCAATGTCTGCTGGGTCCATAGTATGGTCGCGATCTTCTGTTATGAAACGGCTGTGTGCAGGCTAGTGATGAGGCTTCAAAGCTTGTGTCGAGTAATGGAGGGGGCGTTTCTGTGATGCGCGTAACGAGGCTTGCTTCATTTATGGGAGGAGCTGAAAATGATGACGTCCAAAGCCTCGCTGCCCGGCTGTACCACATGACTGGTTCAGGAAGTGGTTCGAACTTTGCCGCGAGCTATGACAGCGATATAAACCCCTCAGACTTCATTCAAAATGTGGGTGTTTGATGGAGAGTTGCGGTTGGTGAGAGTTTGGAGACCGTTTGGAGACAGTTTGGAGAGAGTTTGGAGGTTTAGGAGAGTGAGGAGAGAAAGTCAGGAGAGAATGGAGCCAGCTAAGAAGAGGAGGATGTCCTCCCCTGTGTGGGAACATTTTGATCTTATATCTCCCAACAAGGTATGTAAATTTATACAGAAGATGTATTTTCATAATACTGATGGTGCAATACAATTTATGTTAAGCTGTCTTTACTTTTGTACAAGGTGAAGTGTTTGCTATGTGCCAGGGAGCTGGGATATAACAACAACACCTCATCCATGCTTAGGTACTACAGAGCTTTGCATGAGAATAAGGCGAACACCGATTGTGGAGCAAGACCAGGTGAGCCATCAAATGCCATGATAATATAGCATGCAGTAATGTTACTAAATGATATAACAATATCATACAATGCAATAAGTTACGTGTGTGATATTTATATTTGTGCTTTGTTTTTATTGTCTTTCCTCAGGAGAGCAATCTCAAATAGATGAAGACCTGGTTAGCATGGTGATTGAGGACTCCCAGCCATTTAGCATTGTGGAGGACAAAGGATTTAAAAGATTTGTTAAATCATTAAATCCTGGCTATGTTCTCCCCACTAAAAAGGTCATAAAAGCAGTGAAAATTTAGTTTTTACAGAATAAAATATGAACAGGCAGGACTGAGGCTCAAAGCCTTCACAGCCACGTCGTACTTTTAAACAAAATGTTTTTTCTTTCCTTTAGGCCCTGAAAGTCATGGTGGAGGCCAGGTACCAGGTGATGAAGGAGAAAGCTAAGGCCAGCATTGAGAAGGCAGCAGCTGTGAGTCTGACATCAGATATGTGGACCTCCATCAACACAGGGGCCTATCTTGCAGTCACCTGCCATTTTGTTGATGAGTCCAGCACATTAAACACCGTTGTTTTAGTAGTGCAATATTTTCCTAATGCACACACTGCAGAAAATATTGCACAAGTGAAAGGCTCACTCATGACAGGATGGGCAATTACTGACAAAGTCACATGCCTAGTAACAGATGGGGCTGCCAATATGGGGGCTTGTGCAAGGGAGCTACGACTCAAACATGCCATATGCATAGCTCAGACCCTGAACTTAGTGGTGAAGAAGGCCCTTGACCAGACCCCTGAGGTCTCTGACATCCGAGCCAAGTCCAGGAAGATCGTGGGATATTTCAGGAGCAGTACCACTGCAAAGGTAAGTTCTTAAGTGGCTTAATTACAGTTTCTTTAATGCTACTTAAGTGGTGCTCCCTTGACAATCTAATGTATGCTTTTTTAATTGTATTTTGTAAGGAGAGGCTTTCAGTGGTGCAGGAACAACTAAGGAAGCCTCAACTCAAACTAATACAGGAGGTGGAAACCCACTGGAACAGCACTTATAATATGCTGCAAAGACTGTTCGAGCAAAGGGAGCCAGTGGGTGCTGCTTTGGCAAGTCTCACAACAGACATCCCACCTGTTTAATGTGAGGAATTTGGTGTAATTTCAGAGTGTCTGGTTGTCCTAGCACCACTTAACGGTGCAACCACTGAGCTCTCTCAGGAAAAAAGGGTGTCTGGGTCAAAGGTCATACCTTTGCTCACTATGCTGGATCATTGCCTCAATGAACAAATGGAAAAATCACCATCCATTGGGTCTTCTCTGGCTCAGAAGCTGAGGATGCTATTGAGAGAGAAGCTGGATAAAATACAAACCATGAGCATTATGTTCCTTGCGACACTGCTGGACCCAAGGTTCAGAAAACTCGGGTTTCTCAGCCCTGCAAGAGCTAGCGAAGCAGAAAAAAGACTGAAAGCAGAATGTGCTTCCGTAATGAGGGCCTCCACCACCTCCTCTTCCTCCGCACCACCACCACAGCCATCAACGTCACAAACTGTTGAGGCTGTTTCCCACGGTACTATTGTTATTGCGTTTGAGTTGCATTTATATAAACTGATTGTTGGGTTTTCCTCTGTATCTATTATTGTACGATCTACTGTACAATATAAAGCGCCTTGAGGCAACTGTTGTTGTGATTTGGCGCTATAGAAATAACATTGAATTGAAAATTTAATTGTTAGTATCACATAAAACTCTCCTTATTGTTTAGGTAACAACCTGTGGCGTCGCCTGGATGAAAGTGTCAGGCAGACACAGACACAAAATGTGACAGCAGACGCGAATATTGAGGTCCAACGGTACATGATGGAGCCAAATATTGGAAGGCTGGAGGACCCCCTTAAATACTGGGAGAGACAAAAATATGTCTATCCTCACTTATATAAGTTAGCACTGACATACCTTTGTACCCCTGCCTCATCTGTGCCCTGTGAGCGAGTGTTTTCAAAAGCAGGGGAAATATTGCCCAAAAAAAGAAATCGCCTACGACCTGCCACAGTGGAGAAACTGTTGTTTTTAAATAAAAACCAATGATGTGTCCCCTAAACACTAATCACTGTCCATACCCCAACCACACCTCACCTCACAGTAAATGATCATTTCCATTTTAAGCATTTCCAAATAATCATTTTCCATACTGCCAGTATAAATATACACAGTATACTGCCATCACTACAATATACATGTTTTACACACTCCTTTTGTTGTTGACATTTACCGGCTGTGTGCAAAATGCCACACTCTTCAAATTCATGCCAACTAATATTTTTACGTCCAGTAGATGTCCTACTAGAGCAAATGAAGCTTCAAGACGCTTTGCGCTGGGGTGAACCAATTGGATGAAAAGCTTCAGTGCTTCATGAAGCTTCATCTGCCCATCACTAGTGCAGGCAGGAAAAGGACCCAAAGTGCAGACACTCGGAGACAAAAGGTGAACTTAAATACAGCTTTAATGCTGAACTCCAAAAAAGTAACAAAACTGAGACTCCAAGGTAAACTTACGCAGACAGAACACACAGCAAGATAAGGGTAGATCGCGACACGGACACAGAGAAACACAGGGCTAAAATACACAGAGGGAGCAATCAGGGAATGGGAAACAGGAGGGAAACACAGCTGGGGAAACTCAGGCCTAACGAGACAAAGGAAGCAAAACCAGCCACATTAACATGAGACACAGACTTTCAAAGTAAAACAGGCAACATAACACAGAGACACAGACTTGACATGGGGAGACAGCAACTATGCAACACAGAACAGAAACCAGCAGGCATAACTCAGACATAGAAACCAAAAGACTAGAAATGATAAATAAAGGCAAAAATCAAAGTAAAATAATGATGAAAACTCTGGGTCAACAACCCAGGCACCCTAACAATTCAGTGTGACTGACACTGAAGGTGATACTGGTCTCATCCTATGTCCTGTGCAGGATCTGTACAAGCCTTTCGATGTGATTTGCATGTTGTCCTTGTGTTTATCTCTGGGCACTCTGGCTTCCTCACAGTCCAGAGACATGTAGTTAGAGTGTCAATGGTTATTGAAATGAATAAAAGGATTAATTTAGCAGATGTAGAAAATAATTTTTAAAAAGTATGAATAGTATTTTTAAAATGTGAAAAATGCTCTGTTATAAAAAGTGTTAATGACACACAGTCTGATAAACCTCCCACTTCCTCCCAATCTCTGACTCAGCACCTCCTCTCTGTCCACATGATTCTGTGTTCCCTCCCCTTCAGATCTAAACTTTGAAGATGGGTGTAACCAGCATGTGGTGACGTGGAAGAGCTGACAGGCCCCATTAACTGCAGAAACATGCTGTTTACATTTCAGCTCAGACTAGTTTCAGTTATAAGGAAGTGAAACTCACACAGTCACTGACACTGAGAGTAGAAATGGCGCAGAAAGGAGTTCAGCTGGACCAAGAAACTTTCTCTTGTTCGATCTGTTTGGATCTTCTGAAGGATCCGGTGACTATTCCCTGTGGACACAGCTACTGCATGAACTGTATTAATGGCTTTTGGAATGGAGAGGAGGGGAAGAAAATCTACAGCTGCCCTCAGTGCAGACAGACTTTCACACCGAGACCTGTCCTGGTGAAAAACACCATGTTAGCAGTTTTAGTGGAGGAGCTGAAGAAGACTGGACTCCAAGCTGCTCCTGCTGATCACTGCTATGCTGGACCTGAAGATGTGGCCTGTGATTTCTGCATTGAGATGAAGTTAAAAGCTGTGAAATCTTGTTTAGTGTGTCTGGCTTCTTACTGTGAGAAACACCTTCAGCCTCATTATGATGTGGCTCCATTAAAGAAACACAAGCTGGTGGAGCCCTCCAAGAAGCTCCAGGAGAACATCTGCTCTCGTCATGATGAGGTGATGAAGATGTTCTGCCGTACTGATCAGCAGATTATCTGTTATCTCTGCCCTGTGGATGAACATAAAGGCCACGACACAGTCTCAGCTGCAGCAGAAAGGACTGAGAGGCAGAGAGAGCTGGAGGTGAGTCGACAAAACATCCAGCAGAGAATCCAGGACAGAGAGAAAGATGTGAAGCTGCTTCAACAGGAGGTGGAGGCCATCAATCAGTCTGCTGATCAAACAGTGGAACACAGTGAGAAGATCTTCACTGAGCTGATCCATCTCATCCAGAAAAGAAGCTCTGATGTGAAGCAGCAGATCAGATCCCAGCAGGAAACTGAAGTGAATCGAGTCAAAGAGCTTGAGGAGAAGCTGGAGCAGGAGATCACTGAGCTGAAGAGGAAAGATGCTGAGCTGAAGCAGCTCTCACACACAGAGGATCACATCCAGTTTCTACACAACTACCCCTCACTGTCAGCACTCAGTGAGTCTACAGACTCATCCAGCATCAATATCCGTCCTCTGAGCTACTTTGAGGATGTGACAGCAGCTGTGTCAGAGGTCAGAGATAAACTACAGGACATTCTGAGAGATGAACGGACAAACATCTCACTGACAGTCACTGAAGTGGATGTTTTAGTGCGAGATCCACCAGAGCCAAAGACCAGAGCTGAATTCTTAAAATATTCAGAGGAAATCACACTGGATCCAAACACAGCACACAAACAGTTGTTATTATCTGAGGGGAACAGAAAAGCAACATTTATGAAGCATCAACAGTCTTATTTTGATCATCAAGACAAATTCACTGGATGGTTGCAGGTCCTGAGTAGAGAGAGTCTGACTGGACGTTGTTACTGGGAGGTGGAGAGGAAAGGGAGAGTTATTATAGCAGTCGCATACAAGAACATTAGCAGAGCATGGTGGAGGAATGAATGTGCCTTTGGGCGTAATGACAAGTCTTGGGCATTAGATTGTTCCAAAAACAGTTACACATTTTGGCATAACAACATTCAAACTCCTATTTCAAATGTTGGGTCCTCCAGAGTAGGAGTGTACCTGGATCACAGAGCAGGTATTTTGTCCTTCTACAGCGTCTCTAAAACCATGACTCTCCTCCACAGAGTCCAGACCACATTCACTCAGCCGCTCTATGCTGGACTCTGGTTTTACCACAATTTTGGAGACACTGCTGGGTTCATTAAACTGAAATAGACTGAAGTCTTTCATATTGTAGGTTAAAATCTGCATTTTAGTTTCCATTTTATTTTCTCTGCAGCAATATTGTGGCATTTCTGCACCTGCACAATGGTCAGCTACCGGTTGGATATTATGGGTGGTACCTGAGCATCTTGTTTGTTTCAGTGGAGCTCTTTCCTGTTACTCTTTAGCCTTGTAGCCTATCACTGCTCATGATTATTTTCATGTATAAAAATATTTCTCCATATGAAAATGTAAACTTTTTTGTGCTCTCTGTATTTGTATTGATGGATTTGTATGTTGTTTTTTTCCTCTTCCACTTAATAAACCTTAACAGAGAAATAGGCTGAGCTTCCTTTATAACACAATTGTTTTTTCTCACCAGTTTGTACATTTTTAAATATATCTATGACTACATTTAAAAGTTATTTTTGTTTAATATCTGAAAAAAACTGCAGATTTTTATATTAGATACTAAAAACACTAAATATTTATATTTATTTATATAATATATAAAATACTGAAAACTTTGTTGTTTCCTTCTTAATATAAATTGCATTTATATTTTCCTGTTTGGAAGACCTAAGCTTTCGGGGGGGGGGGGGGGGGGGTCTAAAACCTGATTTTGTTCATATGTTTCTAGCCGTGATGAAACATATGAACAAACCGAAGACTATTACTATAAAGAAAACTTTGTTGAACAAACTATTTTCATCCATCTTCATTCCAGGATCTCACTCAAATCTAATTGAGAAAATGTCAAACTAGTCTGAGAGAATAACTGAAGTAGTTATCATCCTGAAACACCTCAAAGTTCAGAGTTCATGTTTTTCGCAAAGGAAGATTCCTCAGTCTGTGAACTTTTCTTTTACTTGTTGGCCTTTGAGGATTTGAGGTCTAGCGGCTTTTTTAAAACAGCAGTTGTTGAGCGTCTTTGAGTCCCTGGATTTAAAGTAGTGAAAGCTCTTCACTGTTTCAACAGTGGAGTTAAATAACAACAACAGTAATAATAATAGTTAGTACTGTGAATATTAATATGATTATATAATTAGGTCGATTTCCTGTTGTGGTTCCCTCATCCTTCTGACTTAGATCCATGCTTATGGGCATATGTAGAGTCAACAATTTACCTAACCCCACCAGCTGTATGTTACACAACTGTGAAGCTGGCAGCAGCTACCTGAATGTTTTCTACTTTTAACTTTTCTAAAAAGTATCAGAACTCGAGTCACTTACACGGTGCTCTTGAAGCATTTGTCACATTTGTTCACTTTAAAATTTTCCCGTTATCACTTGTGTCTCTTTGTTTGTCAAGACTTCTCAAAACAGAATGAAGAGTAAGGATGAGGAGGTTCTCGCAGACCAGCAGGTCTGTAACCAGGAGAGGAGCTCCAGTCTGATGCAGGAGAACCCAGAGCCTCCTCAGATTGAAGAGGAACAGGAGGAACTCTGCACCAGTCAGGAGGTTGACCACATCATTGTCTGAACCGGGCAGGAGAGGCTCAGACTGCTGGATACCATCTGGAAACCTGAAATAAAGATAAAAAACAAAGGTATGTGAAACTATCATGGTCTTAATAAAATAAATAAACAAATATTACTAATGTATCATTCTAATTAGAGCTTAAACTTTATTTTCAGGGGTACAGGAAAAATTTAAGGTCCAAGCACAACAAGTTTAAATGACTAAAACTAAAAGTCTTGAGTTTAGTTAATGTTAAAACCTGAAAATGAGATTATATTATGATGTCAATTGCCTTTATTTGTTAATGGAAATAAAATTTCTACAGTCACAACCCCAATTAAACCCGCTGGGACATTGTAGGAGAAAATGGGAACTTGTGCCATTTTTCTAAAAAACAAAAACAAAAAAAAAACATTAGCTTATTTGCTAATTTTGAAATTGATGACAGCAATGGAAAAGTCAGGACGGAGCCATGTTTACCACTGCGTAATGTTCCGTCTTCATTTGTTCTGGTCTGCTCAGTTCACGACTCTGAAGCTGCTGCTTTTCTCTGATAGAAGATCTGATAAAAGATTCTAGCTGTTGAACAGTCCTGGTTCTCCATTTTTGTATTTTTCACTTCATCATATGCAAAATATTTTCAGTGGATGAAAGAAACATTTGCCATGTCCGCAGCCAGTTCACCACCTGGACTCTACTACTACAAAGCCATGTTGTTGGAATAGAGATGCAGAATGTGGTTTAATATTGTCTAGCTGATGCAAGGCCTTCCCTGAAAAGCCCGTCATCTGGATGGGAGCATTGTTGAATTAGAAAACTTGATGCGTAAGCTGCCAGTTCCATAGGCAATTCCATCAGAGAAGCAGGTTTTTGAACTGTGCGCTGAGAACAAACCAGTGATCCTCATTAATTCAAAGGATATCATGTCCATGTTTTCCCCCAAAAAATTCAAATTTTGATTCATCTGACGACAGAAGAGTTTTCCACCTTGCCTCAGTCCATTTTAAGAGGCCTTAAGCCCACAGGAGATGGCAGTGTTTCTGGATCACGTTCACATATAGCTTCTTCTTCGCATAATAGAGTTTTAGCCTGGGTTTGTAGATGGCATGATGAATGGTGTTTATAGACAATGATTTCTGGAAGTGCTCCTGAGCCCATGCAGTGATTTCCATAACAGAATCATCCTCATTTGAATGCAGTGCTGCATGAGGATCCAAATAGATCTCCCAGATTCTCAGCCTCTTTTGATGTATCGCAGATAATATATTCAAGTTCTCAACATTTTATGTTAAAGGACATTATTCTAAAATGATTCCACAATTTGCAGTCAGTTTTATTTTGCAGATTTGTGAACATCTGCCCATTTTTACTTCTGAGAAGCTACCTCTCTAAGATACTCCTCTGTACTCAGTGATGTTACTAATTAGACAATTAAACCAATTTATTTGTAAGATGTTCATCCAGCTGTTTCTTTTAAGTACCACTCACTTTTCCTGCCTTTTGCTGCCTGCTTACTAATTTTTAAAATGTGTTGTTTACCTTTAAATTCAATAGCAAATGTATGTTTAAACATTTGATATGTTTTCTTTGTTCTATTATGAATAAAATATGGGTTTACTACAAAAGTATGGTTAACAATTATGTCATTGAATTATTTTTTTTAAATACAGTTCAACACATTATATCCCTATAAGAGACATTTAGAGACACATTCCTTTTGTAAGATCATGTTAGTGAATAAAATTAGTCTCAGCTTGAGAGTCAGAAATGTTATAAGAAGTAAACTGTCAGAAATTACAGAAACAGTGTTTCACAATGTCCACAAGGGGTCAGTGTACACAATAGGTTTGCTTTATAGCTTATGGCTCGCAAATTTGCTAATAGTAAGGCACAAATATGGCAAAACTAGCAAGACTTAAACTAAAAAGCAGAACAGTCCTTTAACTTAATTCCTAATACAGTGGATATAATTGTCACAGGAGAGTACATCTGCTGCTATTAAATTAGTGCTAAATAATTTTACCAACACAGTATAAAACAGCTGCAATGTTCTTCAACCACTCCCTTACGAATATCCACTGTGTGCTAAGGGCATTGTCACTGAAGCAAAGTTCCTTTGAATGCACTGTCACAAGCAACTTGAACAACAAACAGTGGGAAAAGATGATTATGTCTGCACTGGGATGAAGGAAAAGACGTTGTAAATCTCTGTTATTGTTGCTCAGTTTTCTTTTATGAGCGTTTGGAATTTTCTGTTTTGTAACTAAAAATGTAAAAAATATATGGTCTATATTTGCTCTCAGCTCAGTTTTGACAAGTTATTCACTGTGTTCTCTCTTTATAAAGAATAGGTGAATTACTAAAATGAATAAGATAAAATTAATTTAGCACATGCACAGATTATTTTAAGAGGTTTTAAAACACGCCGTCTACAACAGTTTAAAATTCAAATCAAGCTCTGTTGTAAGAACTACTAATCACACATTTTTCCTATTTTTAGACTTAGTCATAGCCGGATGACCCTCCCTCCTCTTCCTGCTCTGACTCAGCACCTACTGTGTGTCCATATATTTCCTTCTTCCCTCCCCTTCAGGTCTGCTCTTTGAACATGGCTGTAACCAACATGTGGTGACGCAGAAGAGCTGACAGGAATGATTCACTTTAAAAACTCATGTTGTTTAGATAAGAACTCAGACTAGTTTCAGTTATAAGGAAGTGAAACTCACACAGTCACTGACACTAAGAGGGAAAAATGGCGCAGAAAGGAGTTCAGCTGGACCAAGAAACCTTCTCTTGTTCGATCTGTTTGGATCTTCTGAAGGAGCCAGTGACTATTCCCTGTGGACACAGCTACTGCATGAACTGTATTAATGGCTTTTGGGATGGAGAGGAGGAGAAGAAAATCTACAGCTGCCCTCAGTGCAGACAGACTTTCACACCGAGGCCTGTCCTGGTGAAAAACACCATGTTAGCAGTTTTAGTGGAGGAGTTGAAGAAGACTGGACTCCAAGCTGCTCCTGCTGATCACTGCTATGCTGGACCTGAAGATGTGGCCTGTGATTTCTGCACTGGCATAAAGCTAAAGGCTTTAAAAACATGTTTGGTCTGTTTGGTCTCTTACTGTGAGAAACACCTTCAGCCTCATTATGATGTGGCTCCATTAAAGAAACACAAACTGGTGGAGCCCTCCAAGAAGCTCCAGGAGAACATCTGCTCTCGTCATGATGAGGTGATGAAGATGTTCTGCCGTACTGATCAGCAGAGTATCTGTTATCTCTGCTCTGTGGATGAACATAAAGGCCACGACACAGTCTCAGCTGCAGCAGAAAGGACTGAGAGGCAGAGAGAGCTGGAGGTGAGTCGACAAAACATCCAGCAGAGAATCCAGGACAGAGAGAAAGATGTGAAGCTGCTTCAACAGGAGGTGGAGGCCATCAATCAGTCTGCTGATCAAACAGTGGAGCACAGTGAGAAGATCTTCACTGAGCTGATCCATCTCATCCAGAAAAGAAGCTCTGATGTGAAGCAGCAGATCAGATCCCAGCAGGAAACTGAAATGAGTCGAGTCAAAGAGCTTGAGGAGAAGCTGGAGCAGGAGATCACTGAGCTGAAGAGGAAAGATGCTGAGCTGAAGCAGCTCTCACACACAGAGGATCACATCCAGTTTCTACACAACTACCCCTCACTGTCAGCACTCAGTGAGTCTACAGACTCATCCAGCATCAATATCCGTCCTCTGAGGTACTTTGAGGATGTGACAGCAGCTGTGTCAGAGGTCAGAGATAAACTACAGGACATTCTGAGAGAGGAATGGACAAACATCTCACTGACAGCCACTGAAGTGGATGTTTTAGTGCGAGATCCACCAGAGCCAAAGACCAGAGCTGAATTCTTAAAATATTCATGTGAAATCACACTGGATCCAAACACAGCACACACACATCTGTTAATATCAGAGGGGAACAGAAAAGCAACATTTATGAAATATCAACAGTCTTATTTTGATCATCAAGACAAATTCACTGGAATGTTTCAGGTCCTGAGTAAAGAGAGTCTGACTGAACGTTGTTACTGGGAGGTGGAGAGGAAAGGGAGAGTTATTATAGCAGTCGCATACAAGAACATTAGCAGAGCATGGTGGAGGAATGAATGTGCCTTTGGGCGTAATGACAAGTCTTGGGCATTAGATTGTTCCAAAAACAGTTATATATTTTGGCATAACAACATTGAAACTCCCATTTCAAATGTTGGGTCCTCCAGAGTAGGAGTGTACCTGGATCACAGAGCAGGTATTTTGTCCTTCTACAGTGTCTCTGAAACCATGACTCTCCTCCACAGAGTCCAGACCACATTCACTCAGCCGCTCTATGCTGGACTCTGGTTTTACCACAATTTTGGAGACACTGCTGGGTTCATTAAACTAAAATAGACTGAAGTCTTTCATTTTGTGGGTTTAAATCTGCATTTTATTTTCTCTGCAGCAACATTGTGACATTTCTCCGCTGCACAAAGATCAGCTCTCAGTCAGACATTATGGGTGGTACCTCGGCATCTTGTTTTTCTTTGGTGGAGATCTTTCCCGTTTAGCCATAGAGGCTATCACTGCTCATTAATATTTTTATCCATAAAAATATTTCTCCACATGAAAGTGTAAACTTTTTTGTGCTCCCTGTATTTGTATTGTTTTGCTTCTATTTTGTTTTTTCCTCTTCCACTTAATAAACCTTAACATAGAAATCAGCAGAGATTCCTTCATAACACAATTTTTAATCATCAGTTTGTACATTTTTAAACATATCTATGACTACATTTACATCTGTCTTTTCAAAAACCAATATCTCTGGTTTTGTTTTTTGTTTTTAATGAACAAACAAATGAAGTGACACAGATCTGTAGTGTTATTGTAGTTAATGTAATTGAAGTTTTAACAGTAATCAAACACTATTTTTAACGTTTACTTTGTGAAAAACTTAAGATTTCTACTAAATGCAACTCTGTTGTTTCATTCTAAAAATA
This sequence comes from Pelmatolapia mariae, assembly GCF_036321145.2. NCBI lineage: Eukaryota > Metazoa > Chordata > Actinopteri > Cichliformes > Cichlidae > Pelmatolapia > Pelmatolapia mariae. The sequence continues at coordinate 31,816,365 of NC_086243.1, read as the reverse complement.
AATTACATTTCTTTTTATCTGTTTTGAAGACCAAACTTTTCATTTTTTTTTTCAAACACAAAAAATGAGGTATTATGAAAGTATAGCTTTAATGATTCTAGTCATGATGATGTAATCCATTTTTTTTAACATGCAACATAGGAAAAAAACAAAGATCATTATAAAGAAAACTTTGTTGAACAAACTATTTTCTTTTGTCTTCATTCCAGGATCTCACTCAAATCTGCTTGAGAAAATGTGAAACCAATGTGAGAGAATAACTGGAGTAGTTATCATCTTGAAACACCACAAAGTTCAGAGTTCATGTTTAGCGCAATAGAAGATTCCTCAGTCTGTGAACTTTTCCTTTACTTGTTGGCCTTTGAGGTCTCAGGTGCTTTTTAAAGCAGCAGCTGTGTCATGGTCTGGGTGAGTACAGGTGTTTTGCCTCTGAGCCGCTGTCTCCACCTTGGGGCAGAGTCACCGCACACTGACGTGTCTCCTCACATGCAGGCAAGTGACACAAACAATAAAGTGAAACAGCTTTTAATTTGAAATTTGGACTCAGATCATAGTGACATCGTGAGAAACACCCTAAAATTCTCCATCCAATACACATTTTAATCATATATTTACTTTTGGTTGTCCCTGTTGCTGGTTAAAAAAGACAGTTACACAACTGTGAAACTGGCAGCAGCTACCTAAATGTTTTCTACTTTTAACTTTGCCAATAAATGTGTCAGTACTTGAGTCACTCGGACAGTGCTCTTGAAATATTTGTCACATTTGTTCATTTTTAATTTTTCCCATTATCACTTGTGTCTATTTGTTTGTCAAGACTTTTCAAAACAGTGTCATCGTCTGGACCGGGCAGGAGAGGCTGGATACCATCTGGAAACCTGAAATAAAGATACACAACAAAGGTATGTGAAACTTTCATGGTCTTAATAAAATAAATAAACAAATATTACTAATGTAGGGTTTTAATTAGAGCTTAGAAGTTTATTTTCAGTGGTACAGGAAGAATTTAAGGTCCAAGCACCACAAGTTTAAATGACTAAAACTAAAAGGAACGAGCTGATGTCTGGTCCTCCTAGTGATCCTCTACCTAATCACACGAGCCAAGGGGGGTCAAAAGGCTGTGAGTGAATGTGAGTGGGCGTTAAGGCATCTGGGAAGGGATCTCAAAGATATAATCTCTGGATTAGTGGACATAGATGGCTTCTTTCACTCCTCTTTCAAACCATGTTCACATTTGTTCGACACATTTTGGACAGAGAAGACAGATGAACAGTCTTGAGTGCAATTAATGTTAAAATCTGAAAATGAAATCATATTATGATGTTGATTGGCTTCATTTGTTAACGGAAATAAAATGTATAGTACAGCTGTGACATTGTAGAAGAAAATGGGAACTTGTGCCATTTTATAAAACAACAACAAAACAAACAAACATACAAAAACATTTGCTTACTTTGAAATTGAATCCAGCAACAGAAAAGTCAGGACAGGGCCATGTTTACCACTTGTAGTGGGTTAGATTTGGTGGAGGTTGGTCCATACATGTGTCTGTGAATGCAGCATGAACATTCACGCCTCCCTTAGCTGTTAATCACAGGTTGTTATAGTGGTGCTTTGGTCCACTCTTGAGCTCTGGCAACTTGCACTCATTCGTGTTCAGGGTGGCAAAGATCACAGGCTGTATTGCAGACCAGATACATTTGCCCTGGCAATTCCTCACTCTGTATAACTGTTAAAGGGTGGTAAGTAGGATCCTCATGGGTTATCTACCGTTTGGCATATAGTAGGGTGGACCCAGGATCACTGTTTTCCCTCTTTTGTTACAGGCCTACACACTGCTCCTGTCTTGTTGTAGCCTTGTTGTTGGTTTCCAATCATTTATGGACTGGCATTGACTGGTTCCTTGTTTTATGGTCTTTTTTTTTACTCGTAATTGTTTGTATTTTAAACATGCTTTTAAAGGGAATTGTATCTTAGAGTGTGTATTTGTTCTTGTTTCTTTTAGTTCTCATTTATTCAGTTGTTTGACGTTTTATATGTCTTGATTTTATAGGTTTTGTTGATTTTGCTTTAGTAGAGGTACGGCCGCTTGTTATGGGGCTAGGCATGTGTGGTGGAATCCCCCCTGATGCATGAGAGTGTACACACCGGGAAATAGGTATATTGCACCGTTCAGATTGCAGTGAGAGTGGCAGTGAAACTACACGGGTGAGTAATTGGCGGCACCCTTGGGCACTCCTCCCTGTAGGTTGCCTCCTCCAGTGGCCTGTCTCCACCATTTTGTTTAATTATTTTACTGAGCTGCTATTTTAACTAGGGTAGCACTGTGGCAGCGAGCCTTGTCTTTTTAATTAATGTTTGCTAATAAGGTGTTTTAACGGTTTTGCACTGTCAGCCCTGCTACCTATGAAGTTCTCTGGTTTTGCAGCTCTATGCTTTTAGTAGTTTTTTCCTAATAAATTTTGATTTGTGAAATTGCCCTGCCTCATCTCTGCTTGCTAATAACAAGCCCAGGTGCCTCTTGTAACTGGTAAAAACATTAGCACTGGCTGTAGTAATCTCTCCTGGGGTGTAACTCCCTCCCCAGGTGGTGTTGTCAACACCATTTAGTCACCTTTACTGGTTATCCACCTTCGCGCCACCACACACTGTTTAATATCACGTCGTCTTTTAACAACAGTCGGTGAACTGAGGAGACCAGCTGCTGTTTTGAGGGAGGAATTTTGTCTCATTTTTCTTTGATATAAGATTCTAGCTGTTGAACAGTCCATGGCAGTGGACATGCAGGGTTTATGGATCATGTTCACATATGCACACTAAAAAATGCTGGGTTAAAAATAGCCCATTTGTAACCCAGTGATGGGTCAAATATGGACCCTGGGTTGTTTCAACTTAACAGGGTTCGGTTATTGTTTTGACCCCGCTCACTGGGTTAGGATAACTATCCAAAAACTGGGTTACACTGACCAGTGTTTAACCTCCTAGGACCTGGCGTCCACATATGTGGACATCATATTTTGGGTTGTCTTGACCAAAATACCTAATTTTACTCTACAAGGGCTTGATATCCACTTACGAGGACATTATACTGCCACTGTTCTATCAAAATTTAAAATGAATGTCCTCATATGTTGATCTCATTTTTCTCAGAAACAAAAATTAGGTAAAAATAAAAATCTGGTAATTCTTTGTTTTTACATTCATCAGGTCCCAATCAGCCCATATACCAAAGAAAAATAAAAAATGCATGCCATGAAAGAGTTCGGGTCTTAGGAGGTTAAAGCTGAGGTTAAAAAAAATATTGGATAGAAACTCAGAACCCATCACGAGGGTTATATTACTGTTATCATTTGAGTTAAGACCTGTTGTGGATGAGTTTGTTTCGTGGTGTGATCAGTCATTCTTAATGATTAACACCTTAAAAACCAAGGACATGGTTATTGACTTCAGGAAGACGTCCCCCCATCCTGCACTAACAGTGGTAAATGGTGCAGCCATTGAACTGGTGGACAGTTATAAGTATTTGGGGGTTGTTCTTGATAAGGCTCTGTCCTTTGAGTCACATCTTGCTGCTACAGTGAAAAAGGTTCAACAAAGACTGTACTTTTTAAGGAGGTTGAGAGGTTTTAATGTTTCATCTGAAATGATGACTCTTTTTTATAAAAGTTTTATTGAATCTGTTTTAACTTTCTGTATCATTGCTTGGTACGGTAATATGTCCCTGAATAATAAGACCAGACTTAACAACCTGGTTAAAGTAGCTGGCAAGATTTCAGGGAGGTCTCAGGTCCAGCTTGTGGACTTTTATAACAGGCAGGTGCTGAGGAAGGCAAACTCTGTCCTGTTGTGTTCAGATCATCCTCTCTTTAATGATTTTCAACTGCTTCCATCAGGTCGTCGTTATAAAGTGCCTGCAGTGAAGACAAAGAGACATAGACTGTCTTTTGTACCTAGTGCTATTATCACAGTTAATAACACTAAACCATGAGTGTTGTTGCCATTGCACTTTTTTGATGAAAAATCTAGGTTGTTTTATCAGGCTTATATTGTATTATTTTGGTGTGTGTATGTGATGTGTTGGTTGTCTGTTTGTTTGTTTGTACGGACATACTGCAAATCAATTTCCCTGTTAGGGACAATAAAGTTACCATTGACCATTGACCATTGAAGACTTCTTACTATAAAATTCATCGTATAAAAACTAGATTCAAAACTACTTTTATTGCCATATGATACATAGACGGCAAAATTCATACAAAATATATAAATGAAAGTAAAATGCAAGTTAAAAAAAAATATATTCATTATATTATATCCATTACTTCAAATCAGTCTTTGGTTACAGTGTGTGTACATGTTCATACACATGAAGACATGCTATGTAAAGCTGGTTCTGTTTTAGAACAAATTACATGTAAAAACTCTTTAAAAAAACTGATGAATTTATGATTTTCTTTCAGTACTTAACATACATCAACACTTTAGAAAAGTGGCAAGAGGGAACCTCCCTCTCAGATCATTTCATGCACCTTTATAAGCAACATTTTACGCTTCCATCATAGCTAAATGAGTCCTCATTAATTTGATCACATTTGATTCTTGTCATGTGATTCATCTATTCCTGGGATAGATGACAATGTGAGGGAATTCCCAAACCTGGGTGCATGACTTTGGGTAACTTGCATCAAAAACAAAAAATGATTTAAAGCAGCCATCAACAGACCTTAGATTGCTACAAAAAGCAGAAACAAATCTATCTTCTAGTACCAGGCAAAATGAACATTTTCTTGGGGTTCCTTTGGTGCTGAATTCTTTTTCCTGTTAGAACGAAGCCTTTTCCTGACATTGTGTAGATGCTCCACCAGAAATCCAGTTGCTGGCCTATGAGCTGTGCAAGGGCTAACCGCGCATCCTGAAATGTTTAAACAAAAGAAAAGGATCAATAAAGTAAGATTTAAAAGATTATTTGCAGTTGTTTGATTAATGTTAACTTGTCTGTAATCCTGGAGCAGTGAGCTCCAACACTATGCTTGACATTTGCTCAACGAGGACAAAACAACAACGAAGCAGACCAGTTGTTGTGAATGCTGGCAATTAATTATTAGGAGATGGACTAAGCCGAGGAGGAAGCAGAGTCTGGGGATGAGGGGAATGACCCGCCAATTTCCGGGGGCGAGGTCACTGAGGCAGTTAAACAACTCCTTGGTGGCAGAGCCCCTGGTGTTGATGAGGTCCGCCCCGAGTTCCTGAAGGCTCTGGACGTTGTAGGGCTGTCCTGGTTGACACGCCTCTACAATGTTGCGTGGAGATCAGGGGCAGTACCCCTGGACTGGCAGACCGGGGTGGTGGTCCCCATCTTTAAGAAGGGAGACCGGAGGGTGTGTTCCAACTACAGGGGGATCACACTCCTCAGCCTCCCTGGGAAAGTCTATGCCAGGGTGCTGGAAAGGAGAGTTCGTCCGCTAGTCGAACCTCAGATACAGGAGGAACAATGCGGTTTTCGTCCTGGTCGCGGAACACTGGACCAGCTCTTTAGCCTCTCGAGGATACTTGAGGGTGCATGGGAGTTTGCCCAACCAGTCCATGTGTTTTGTGGACTTGGAGAAGGCATTCAACCGTGTCCCTCGGGGTATCCTGTGGAAGGTGTTGCGGGAGTATGGGGTGTCTGGCCCATTGCTACGGGCCATTCGATCCCTATACAACCGTTGCAAGAGCTTGGTTCGCATTGCCGGCAATAAGTCGGACTCGTTCCCGGTGGGTGATGGGCTCCGCCAGGGCTGCCCTTTATCACCGGTTCCGTTCATAATTTTTATGGACAGGATTTCTAGGCGCAGCCAAGTGGCGGAAGGCTTTCACTTCGGTGGCCTCAGAATCTCATCTCTGCTTTTCGTGGATGATGTGGTTCTGTTGGCTTCATCGGGTGATGGCCTCCAGCTCGCACTGGAACGGTTCGCAGCCGAGTGTGAAGCAGCGGGAATGAGGATCAGCACCTCCAAATCTGAGGCCATGGTTCTCAGCCGGAAAAGGGTGGAGTACCCACTCCGGGTCGGGGATGAGTTCCTGCCCCAAGTGGAGGAGTTCAAGTATCTCGGGGTCTTGTTCACGAGTGATGGGAGAAGGGAGCCGGAGATCGACAGACGGATTGGTGCTGCGGCTGCAGTGATGCGGACGCTGCACCGGTCCGTCGTGGTGAAGAGGGAGCTAAGTGTAAAAGCGAGGCTCTCAATTTACCGGTCGATCTACGTCCCTACCCTCACCTATGGCCACGAGCTGTGGGTAGTGACCGAAAGAACAAGATCGCAGATACAAGCGGCAGAAATGAGCTTCCTCCGAAGGGTGGCTGGTCTCTCCCTTAGAGATAGGGTGAGAAGTTCGGCCATCCGGGAGGGGCTCAGAGTAGAGCCGCTGCTCCTCCACATCGAAAGGAGCCAGTTGAGGTGGTTCGGGCATCTGACAAGGATGCCTCCTGGGCGCCTCCTGGGTGAGGTGTTCTGGGCATGTCCCACCGGGAGGAGGCCCCGGGGCAGACCCACGACACGCTGGAGAGATTATATCTCTCGGCTGGCCTGGGAGCGCCTTAGTGTTCCCCCAGATAAGCTGGAGGAGGTGGCTGGGGAGAGGGAGGTCTGGGCTTCTCTGCTTAGGCTGCTGCCCCTGCGACCCGGCCTCGGATAAAGCGGATGAAGATGGATGGATGGAGATGGACTAAGCCAAGATAAAGTATCATGTTTCACACACTTTATATTGTCACAATATTGTACAAAGCTTTTTGCCAATAGATTTAAACAAATGTTATTATTTATGCACCTTTAATGTGCATATGACTGAAGAGGTCACTTGGATTAGTGACATAATGTTCATACTTTTTTTTTTAAAGATATGGAAATTGAGTACATACAATCTGTATATGTATTTTTATAATCACAGTGACACTCATTATACTGATTGATAAATTGACCAGTATCCAGGGGTTTTTTTTTAACTGTTGTCATGTGTTTTAAAGTGTAGATACGGCAGTCCTTTAAACATATCAACTGATCTACGATTGATGATGCCAAAATTGCCTTTATTCCTGAAGTTGGGCTGCAAGCAAAAACATTTGCATTTAATAAAATTGGATAAACAAAAACTTTACTTTTCTATAGATTTCTTGTAAAATAAACAACTTATGCACAAGAAATACTCACTTTTCTCCATAGCGCTCCATTAAGTGTAAAATAAGTATCCGGACCATGCATCTTTCATGCATGGATATGTGCTGGTGTTCCTCAAGACTGGCAACCTAAGATGTCCCCCTCAGGCATACCTCACGGATGTTCTAAAGTTAAACAATGAAAGTTAAAACATTTTTAATGTCAATTTTAGAATAATTGAATCTACTTGTGATGACAGTTACAGCCACACAGTAGTAATATCTACCAAACATCAGTGTTACAATAGAGGCTTAACCATAACACTACACTTATATTTTTCTTTCTTTAAATATAGGATTTAATTTACAGGTTAATAAAGAATTGGTTTTGGTTGGCTGATCAGCCACTGTTTAAGTTTCCCCTTTGTCTCGTTTAGGTAGGTTAGTTTGTTTGAGTTAGTAGTATTGTTTGTTACTAGCTTTTGAGAAGAGTTCTGTCACTTTGACCTCTTTTATATGGGCTCAAGATAGTAAATTTTCTGTATAATTTAACCAAGTTTGTTTTAGGGTCAAATAAAAAAACTTTTCTTGCACTTTAACCTTTGCCTGACGTTCCTTGACTGCTCGGTCCATCACAATACTCAAAAGTTAGCAAGGATAAAATTTCTCAATTTTAATTTTCATTAAAGTGAATGTACATAGATATAGGTTAAAAAAAATATAAGCAAGTGTGATTGCACAGCTTGTGTACCCTGGACCGAGCATTCAGACAATGAAGTCGATGACTTTCGTCTTTGAATTATTGACAGGCTGCTTTCACTCAGTGTCATAGAAAAGCTAGAACTGCCTCCATCTAAAGCTGGGCACACACTGTGCCAGATATATATATATATATATATATATGTATGTATATATATAAAACACCCATCTTGCCCCTGCGGGCGGTTTATCCTTCAAGCTCGGGTCCTCTACCAGAGGCCTGGGAGCTTGAGGGTCCTGCGCAGTATCTTAGCTGTTCCCAGGACTGTGCTCTTCTGGACAGAGATCTCTGATGTTGTTCCTGGGATCTGCTGGAGCCACTCGCCTAGCTTGGGAGTCACCGCACCTAGTGCTCCGATTACCACGGGGACCACCGTTACCTTCACCCTCCACATCCTCTCGAGCTCTTCTCTGAGCCCTTGGTATTTCTCCAGCTTCTCGTATTCCTTCTTTCTGATGTTGCTGTCATTCGGAACCGCTACATCGATCACTATGGCTGTCTTCTTCTGTTTGTCTACCACCACTATGTCCGGTTGGTTAGCCACCACCATTTTGTCCGTCTGTATCTGGAAGTCCCACAGGATCTTAGCCCAGTCATTCTCCACCACCCTTGGGGGCGTCTCCCATTTTGACCTTGGAACTTCCAGGCCATACTCGGCACAGATGTTTCTGTATACTATGCCGGCCACTTGGTTATGGCGCTCCATGTATGCCCTGCCTGCTAGCATCTTGCACCCTGCTGTTATGTGCTGGATTGTCTTAGGGGCATCTTTACACAGCCTGCACCTTGGGTCTTGCCTGGTGTGATAGACCCCAGCCTCTATGGATCTTGTGCTCAGTGCTTGTTCCTGTGCTGCCATGATTAGTGCCTCTGTGCTGTCTTTCAGTCCAGCTTTGTCCAGCCACTGGTAGGATTTCTGGATATCAGCCACCTCCTCTATCTGCCGGTGGTACATACCGTGCAGGGGCCTGTCCGTTCATGATGGTTCCTCGCCTTCCTCCTCTTTCTTGGGTTTCTGCTGCCTGAGGTATTCACTGAGCACGCTGTCAGTTGGGGCCATCTTCGTGATGTATTCGTGGATGTTTCTTGTCTCATCCTGGACTGTGGTGCTGACACTCACCAGTCCCCGGCCTCCTTCCTTCCGCTTAGCGTACAGCCTCAGGATGCTGGACTTGGGGTGAAACCCTCCATGCATGGTCAGGAGCTTTCTTGTCTTTATGTCAGTGGCTTCTATCTCCTCCTTTGGCCAGCCTATTACCCCAGCAGGGTACCTGATCATGGGCAGGGCGTAGGTGTTGATGGCCCGGATCTTGTTCTTACCGTTCAGCTGACTCCTCAGGACTTGCCTGACCCTCTGCAGGTACTTGGTGGTTGCAGCTTTCCTAGCGGCCTCTTCATGGTTCCCATTCGCCTGCGGGATCCCCAGGTACTTGTACCTGTCCTCTATGTCTGCAATGTTGCCTTCTGGTAGTTCAATCCCCTCAGTTCTACCTTCCCTCTCTTTGTTACCATCCGACTACACTTCTCCAGTCCGAACGACATTCCAATGTCATTGCTGTATAGCCTGGTAGTGTGGATCAGTGAATCGATGTCTCGTTCACTCTTGGCATACAGCTTGATGTCATCCATGTACAGGAGGTGGCTGACAACCGCTCCGTTTCGTAGTCGGTATCCGTAGCCAGTCTTGTTAATGATCTCACTGAGGGGGTTCAGGCCTATGCAGAACAGCAGTGGGGACAGAGCATCTCCTTGGTAGATCCCGCACTTGATGGTGACTTCTGCTATGGGCTTGGAGTTGGCCTCTAGTGTTGTACGCCACATCCCCATTGAGTTCCTGATGAAGGCTCTTAGAGTCCTGTTGATCTTGTACAATTCTAGGCATTCCAGTATCCAGCTGTGGGGCATTGAGTCATAGGCCTTCTTGTAATCCAGGCAGTGCACAGGTTGGTCAGTCTGGTCTTGCAGTCTCGACTGATTGTTCGGTCTACCAGTAGCTGGTGTTTTGCGCCTCTGGTATTCTTGCCAATCCCTTTCTGTGCCCCGCTCATGTAATGACCCATGTGCCTGTTCATCTTAGCCGATGTGATGCCTGACAGGAGCTTCCATGTAGTACTGAGGCAGGTTATTGGTCGGTAGTTGGAGGGGACCGGTCCCTTCTTGGGGTCCTTGGGGATCAGGACCGTCCGACCTTCGGTTAGCCATTCCGGGTGTCTCTCGTTAACTAGCAGCTGGTTCATTTGTGCTGCCAGACGCTCGTGGAGTGCAGTCAGCTTCTTCAGCCAGTAGGCGTGAACCATGTCGGGGCCTGGTGCTGTCCAATTCTTCATACTGGAGACCCTTTCTTGGATATCTGCCACTGTGATGGTTACTGGACCCTGTTCAGGGAGGTCGCTATGGTCTGCCCTCAAATCCACTAGCCACTGAGCATTGCCGTTATGGGTTGCGTCCTTCTCCCATATGCTCCTCCAGTATTGCTCCGTCTCCAACCTTGGTGGTGCTGTTCTCTTATTGTTCCCTTGCCACTGAGAGTACACCTTTGCTGGTTCTGTGGAGAACAGCTGGTTTATTCTCCTGCCTTCTATCTCTCTGGTGTACCTCCTCAAGCAGCTGGCCAAGGCTGTGAGTCATTGCTTTCCAGTTTCCAAGGCCTCAGGTATGGACAGCTTGCTGTATTTCTTATGCACCTTCTTTGTCGCGCCTTTCTGCAACTCCATTAGTTGGCTAACCTCCCTCCGTGCTACTTTGATCTTGCCCTCTAGCCTCCTTCTCCATGGAGGGTACTGCCCCTTGTGGCTGTTCAACTTGTAGCCAAGCATCTCACTGGTCAGCTTGTTAGTGTCGGTAATCGTGGTTGTAGGTATCATCCGTAGTGCTGCATTAACATCATCTACCAGCCCTTCTGAGGGTACTTCACGTAATCTTGGTAAGCGGCTACGGGGGGTCCAGGTTTCAGGATCCTATCTTTCAGGTCAGTTCCCTTTCGCACTCAACGATCCTTCTCCTATCGCACTTGGGGCTATGTACCCAATCTCGGGTGGGGGTGATAATATCTCCCCCCTGACCTGGCGTCCTGACTCCTCCTTGCCGTAGCATTTATGTTGTACCTCGTCAATCTCTAGTTGTGAGAGCAGTCCCTTCTTTCGAATGTTGGAACACTGAGCTACTAGTTGTTTCGCCGTCATTGTGGATGTTGGGTATCGAGGAATCCATAGGTTCCTCATCCTATTCATGTAACCCCTTCCGCCAGGGTTACTTGCGTAGTAGCATTCCAACAACGCCCTATTTTCGTCTCTTGCCCACCGATGCCTTCTTGTTCCAGTAGCCCACTTCTCGTCAGGGTGCCCTGGTTCCTCAACACCTGACGCGGACCTTGTTGCTCCGGGCGACGCCCGAGCCGGCATGCCTTCATATTTATCTGTCTCGCTCATGTAGGTAGGCTCAGGTAGGCTTGCTTAGCATAGGGGGTCTAGTCTTAGGACCCTTACTGGATACAGATGCCCCAGGCGGGAATCGAACTTGTGTATATATATATATATATATATATATATATATATATATATATATATATATATATATATATATATATATATATCTGTTTAGTTATATATATATAATCATTGTTATTTTTTTTTCCAGTCGCGTTATTCAGCTCCCGCTCAAACAGTATGATTGAATCACCACCATCAAATTTGCTAAATTGCTAATGAAAAACATTGACCAGGCAGCTGCAATTGAGCAGCAATGTCCACCTATTTTCACGGTTGTTGGTCATGATAATTTTGTGAGGCCACATCGAAAAGACTCGGATGAGCTTGCCAAAGTTCTGCAATTTGTGCCTCCATCGCTTGTGTCCAGATCACACTGCCATGCTATTCCATCTTTTTCACTTCCATTGCTGTGTTTGTGCTTGCGCAGTGTGAGAGGTTGCGTTAAATTGGCTTGTGGCACTGCTTCAACAGTGCGATACCCTCATGAGGGGCGACCAGGATTTCAAAAAGGTTTGATTTTCTTGCGACCATACGATTGCTGGGGAGCTGGTCGTGAGGTGTTAATCGCTTCTCCTTACCCCATGTATACTACACGATGCACGACACACGATTAAGGCGAAACTCGGGCCGATCCCCAAAACAGTCGCACGACTGAAAAACCATCTCAAAACGGGCCAAAAATCGCACAGTGTATGCCCAGCTTAAGTGAAGAGCAGATTAGCTGTATACTGAGGAGGGTCCGAATGCAGCCAACATTCCCAGCCCTGCCAGGTTAACCCTTTAACAACTTAGCCTTGTGTGTTGACTAAGAACCAAAAGGCTTAATACAAACGATATTTAGAGGGCATTAAAGTTGTGTTTTTTATTTTACTTTGATTACACGTAAACTTCGGAGAGGCGGACCTTAAAACTACCAAGGTCTCAGAGTGAGGATCGAAGATGGTGGCTAAATATTGGTGGTGGCAGTATAAATACTCACGTGTGTTGCTGTCACCTTTGCGCGCTTTAGTGAACGAGGTAAAAAAAGAAAAGGGGGGTCAAAGTATTAGCACAATCTATCTTTTTCAAAAAAAAATCTAAATGAGATATCTGAGTCCAGTGATATCTGATCAGGTCATTTCTAGTTGAACATGGCAGTTTGTGAAGACTAATGTGGCTTCTTCTGAGGCTTATCTTCAACCCAAACAATTGGGTAGAATTTTGACCCAATATTTGATAAAAGCTACCCAACCTATGACCCAACAGAATTAGTCAAGCTGTGGAGTGTGTATTATCTTAGTCTGGGTACCAAGCTTATTATTAAATGCACGCACACACCGATCTCTGCTGCGATTCCCACTTTATTTCTCATTTTTTCTTTTTCTTCTTGCTCGCGGGTAGAATACACACATTGCAGCAACACAGTGCCATCTAGTGGCTGATGCGAACATAGGTCAACATGTTACATCTCCCTTCTTAAAAAAAAACAACAACAACAACAAAAAAAAACTCAGGCCTGTAAAATTTGTAAGGCAACTGAAATTACGAGAATAACATCCTGAGTAACATCCATTAATAACATAGCATTCGACTCAATACTGGCTACATCATTACCATAATAAACAGATGCATTTAGTGACATCATTGGAACAACAAACATGTGAACAGCCTTTTCTTTCTTTTTTTTAGGGCAGCGATCCGCCTGCACCCTTTACAATATTACAGGTCCAGAACCTGTCTTGGTTTAGTAACACGCCCATATCGAGTCGTGTATCCGGGTGTTGTAATGTCTTTATCAGGGGGCTCCACAGACGGGGGCTGAGAAACCACAGCGCTGTCATTGCTGTTAACCGTTGGTTGAATGGACTGCTCACCTCCTATGCTGTTTCTGCTTTTGCGGAGGTGTCGGCGGTTACGCCGATAAACTTGTCCTGTATCTGTGGTTATGTTGTAGCTTCTGGACGTGTCGGCACAACTTGTGACCACAGCTGGTTTCCAGGAACCATCTTGTTGCCGGAACCGGACCGGTACGCCGGGACATAGTTGAGGCAGAGGTCGGGCTGCTCTGTTGAAATAAGTCTGCTGGCGCTGCTGACAGACTTCTCTCCTCTCACGCACTGTTTGCTGGCAAACTACTTGGGGTTCCAGCTGTTTTGGTGTTGCAGGGAGGATGGAGCGGAGTCTCCGGCTCATGAGTAGTTGTGCAGGCGACTTTAAGTTGTCCACAGGGGTGTTCCGGTATTCTAATAGGCTCAAGTAGGGATCCTTATGTTCAGCTTTGGCCTTGTCCAGTAGTTTTTTTGCTGTTTGGACAGTCTTTTCGGCTAGGCCGTTGCTCTGTGGGTAATGGGGGCTAGTAGTGCTGTGGGTGAAACTCCATGACTTTGCGAACTGTTGGAACTTACTTGAAGCATAGCACGGGCCGTTATCACTAATCACTGAATCTGGAATACCATGCCTGGCCATGGCTGACTTTAGTTTGTGGATCACTGCTTCTGCAGTGCAGCTGTGCAGTCTTTCCAACTCGAAGAATCTACTGTAGTAATCGACGATGATGATGTAGTCTTCCGAGTTCCAAGTGAACAGATCGGTGGCTATAACCTGCCATCGTCGTTCTGGTATTGCATGTGACAGCAGGGGTTCCTTGGGGTTAGCAGCTTGTCTCTCCTGGCATGTGCTGCAGGCTCCGACTGCTTCCTCGATCTGCTTTCCCATGCCTGGCCAAAACAGAAGGTCTCTGGCTCTGTTTTTACTCTTTTCTATGCCCATATGGCTGGAATGAATCCGATCTATCATGTCCTTTCTGAGCCTTTTTGGGATGATCATTTTCTCTCCTTTAAACATGATCCCGTCTATCAGTGAGATCTCATCCCTGTGGTTCCAAAACTCCTGGATGTCAGGCGGACATTGAGACCTTTTATCCGGCCATCCACTCAATGTGGTCCTTCTCAGAGTGTTGAGCTGAGGGTCCTGGGCTGTTTCGTTTTTTATCTCTGAGAGTCTCTGATCACTGACAGGCATGTAGCTGAGGACTGCGTGGATCTGCACATCCATTCCGTCACATAGCGATTTAACGTGGCACTCTATGGATTTCCGGGAGAGCGTGTCGGCTACCGGGATGTCTTTCCCTGGCTTGTGGATGATGCTGATGTTGTATTTTTGCAGTTGTAGTATCATCCTCTGTAGCCGTGGTGGTGCTGATGCTAGTGGTTTTTTGAGTATGGACTCTAGTGGCTTGTGGTCCGATTCAATGGTCACATGTCGACCGTACATGTACTCGTGGAACCGCTTGCAGCCAAAGAGAACAGCATACAGCTCCTTTTCTATTTGGGCATAGTTCTGCTCGGTGCTGTTAAGTGACTTGGATGCGTAGGCAACTGGCCTGCCGTCCTGCAGCATCACAGCACCGAGGCCACTTTTGGATGCGTCGACCTGGAGTCGTAGCGCTTTCGTGGGGTTGAAGAAGGAGAGAACTGGGCCTGGTTCTGTAGTGATCAGCTCCTTCATTTGTTGAAAGGATCTGTCATGGTTCTTGTCCCATACAAACTCACTGTCATGCTTTAACAGCTGGCGGAGCGGCGCGTTTATCTCTGACAGGTGTGGGGCAAATCTTGCTAAATAATTAACCATCCCCAGCACTGTTTCCAGTTCTGCCCTGTTCTGTGGGGGCGCCATGTCTTGGATTGCTTTTACTTTATGTGGATCTGGTTTTAGTCCTTCGTGTGACAATGTGTGACCGAAGTAACTGACCTCTTTGACGCAGATGGTGCACTTGTCAGGGTTCAGTTTTACACCTCTCTCCCTGCTGCGCTGCAGCATGGCCCTCAAGTTGTCGTCATGCTCCTGTTTGGTTGCTCCGAAGACTAACACATCATCCACAATGGCTGCCACGCCCCTCAGGCCCTCGTAGGTCTCATCCACGCGTCGCTGGAATTCATCCTGGGCTGAGATTATGCCGAAAGGAAGCCTGAGGAAGCGGTACCTGCCAAACACAGTATTAAATGTGGTTAACAGAGATGATTCGTGGCTTAGCTTAATGGCCCAGTAGCCTGATCTGGCGTCCAAAACACTAAAATACTTGGCCCCAGCAAGTTTTGTGGTGACATCCTCCAAGGTGGGTAGAGGGTAATGGGGTCTTTGTATAGCCTTGTTGAGGGGTCTGGGGTCCAGACATACTCTGAGTCTGCCTGTCTTGGGTTTTTCCACGGCAACAAGTGCATTCACCCAGTCCGTAGGATCTGTCACCTTGCATATGATTTGATTCCGTTCCATGCTGTCGAGCTCGTCTTTGAGTCGGGCTCGCAGAGCGATGGGAATCCGACGAGGTGGGCTGACTGTGGGTGCGACGTCTGGGTTTACATGGAAACTGCATTCACCAGGAAATTCTCCTATCCCTTTGAACACGTCAGCATACTCATCTAGTATTGCCTGTGAACTGTTGGTTGTCTTGTCTCTTTCCTCCGTCACTGCCATCACGATCCTGACCAGGTTTAGGTCACGGCAAGCTTTCATTGCTAATACAGGTGGGGCGCTCGTTTTAACAACGTGGAATTCCAACGTGCTAGTTTTGTCTTTGTGTTTGCATTTTAGCTGGCATTTCCCCTCCACGCTGAGTGAGTGTCCCCCGTAATCTGTGAGCTTGTGTGTGACAGGCTTCAGTGTCACATGTGGGAAGAGCGTCTGGAACATGTTGGCTGGAATTGTGTTTGCTTGTGCCCCAGTGTCAACTTTAAACCTCACTGTCTGTGGGGGAAAACCAAGTTGCATGTCTGCATATGCTTGCTCATCATTTCTTCCTTCATTTTCTATGGTGATGCTATCAATGTAGAAACAGTCTTGCTCCTCATCTGTGTCCTCAGTTGTCACTTCTATGTTCTCTCTCACAGTGTGTACTGATTTGAGGTGGGCTTTTGTCTGCGAAGAGAGTTTTGACCTGCATGCTCTTGCAAAATGGTTTTTTTTCTTGCATTTTGCACATTGCTTTCCTTTTGCTGGGCAGATGTCTTTATTACTGTGTTGTCCGGCACAATAGCTGCACGTTTTTAGTGTTACTTTAGCGTGTTCTTTTGGTTTCACGCTTCTTATTTGATTTTCTTGTCTGTGCGGTTTCCTGCCGATGGCGTGCACAGTTTCCTGGCCCCTAGAGTGGCCCGTAGATTTTAGCTGTTGCTTTGCTAGCTCGTGTGATCGTGCTATATCTATAGCTTTCTCAAGCGTGAGCTCTGCGCCTTGGCTGAGTAGCTTTTCTCGGACGTGTGGCGAATTAGTGGCAAATACGATGCGATCCCTGACCATTTCATCTGTATTTGGGTATCCACAGTCTTTAGCAAGCAGTTTCAGTTCTGTAATAAACTGTTCAAACGCCTCATTTTCACCCTGCATCTTTTCATGGAACTTATATCTGGCGTAGATTGGGTTCGCTTTCGGTGTGATGTAATCAGTGTACTTATCGTAGTACGTCTGAAGCTTTCGGGAGTCGTCTGCGGTGAGCGTCCACGTGTTGTAGACGTCCCGTCCTTTCTCACCGACCCATAGAAGAAGGTAGCTGCATTTGTCTGCCTCCTCCTTCCCCCGAAGAGGACCAGCGAACATTAGCTCGGCGTGCTGCTTGAAGCGCCGCCATGCCTCGGGCAGGTTGCTAGAGTCCCAATCCATGCGCGGTGTGGGAACGCCGTAAGCCTCCATGTCTGCGCTGTCCGACGGCGAGGGATTGCGTATAAAACCGCTACTCTGACACCATGTATTATCTTAGTCTGGGTACCAAGCTTATTATTAAATGCACGCACACACCGATCTCTGCTGCGATTCCCACTTTATTTCTCATTTTTTCTTTTTCTTCTTGCTCGCGGGTAGAATACACACATTGCAGCAACACAGTGCCATCTAGTGGCTGATGCGAACATAGGTCAACATGTTACAGAGTGAACTGAAGAACCCGGCACATCATCAACCCAACTCCTGAGCCATGACTTTTGAACCAATATTTGGTCACAATAACCCAACTTACAAACCTACAGCTTTTACCCAGAAGTTGAGTTATGAAAATAACCCAGCATTTTTTAGTGTGTATGAAAAGTTTGGAATAATCTGTAGATGAGACATGTAACTTTAACAGTTATAACGAGCATAATGCACTTAACCTGCCAATGAAATAACACTTACTGACTGATTAACACACAACACAATCATATGAAACTGCGTGACAGCTTCAATGTTTTGCAACCACCCCCTTACAAATATCCACTGTGTGCTAAGGGCATGGTCACTGAAGCAAAGTTCCTTTGAGTGCGCTTGATTATTGTCTCTAGACATCCTGAGGCCAAGTCAGAGGACGAAAATTTAAACACCTCCTGCTATGAACATTAAAGGCGTGTGCTCTATATTGTCACACAAGTTTTGTTACTATAAGAACTAACTGTCACAAGCAACTTGAAAAACAAACAGGGGACAAAGGAAGAGACGTTATAAATCTCTGTTAGTGTTGCTCAGTTTTCTTTTAGGAGCATTTGGAATTTTATGTTTTGTAACCAAAAATATAAAAAATAAATGGACTAGATTTGCTCTCAGCTCAGTTTTCACAAGTTATTCATTATGTTCTCTCTTTATATGGAGTATTTCAATTACTGAAATGAATACAAAGATGAATTAATTTAGCAGACTTAGATTATTTTAAAAGAGCTTTTAAAACACACTGTTTAAAACAGTTTAAAATGCAAAACAAGCTCTGTTATAAGAAGTACTAATCACACATTTTTCCTCTTCTTAGAATTAATCATAGCCTGATGACCCTCCCTCCTGTTCCTGCTCTCTGACTCAGCACCTACTGTCTGTCCATATATTTCGTTCCTCCCTCCCCTTCAGGTCTGCACTTTGAACAAGCCTGTAACCAACGTGCAGTGACGCAGAAGAGCTAACTCATGTTGTTTAGATAAGAGCTACGAATGCTTTCAATTATAAGGAAGTGAAACTCACAAAGTCACTGATACTGAGAGGAGAAATGGCGCAGAGAGGAGTTCAGCTGGACCAAGAAACCTTCACTTGTTCGATCTGTTTGGATCTTCTGAAGGATCCGGTGACTATTCCCTGTGGACACAACTACTGTATGAACTGTATTAATGGCTTTTGGGATGGAGAGGAGGAGAATAAAATCTACAGCTGCCCTCAGTGCAGACAGACTTTCACACCGAGGCCTGTCCTGGTGAAAAACACCATGTTAACAGTTTTAGTGGAGGAGCTGAAGAAGACTGGACTCCAAGCTGCTCCTGCTGATCACTGCTATGCTGGACCTGAAGATGTGGCCTGTGATTTCTGCACTGGAAGAAAAATCAAAGCTGTGAAATCATGTCTAGTGTGTTTGGTTTCTTACTGTGAGAAACACCTTCAGCCTCATTATGATGTGGCTGCATTAAAGAAACACAAGCTGGTGGAGCCCTCCAAGAAGCTCCAGGAGAACATCTGCTCTCGTCATGATGAGGTGATGAAGATGTTCTGCCGTACTGATCAGCAGAGTATCTGTTATCTCTGCTCTGTGGATGAACATAAAGGCCACGACACAGTCTCAGCTGCAGCAGAAAGGACTGAGAGGCAGAGAGAGCTGGAGGTGAGTCGACAAAACATCCAGCAGAGAATCCAGGACAGAGAGAAAGATGTGAAGGTGCTTCAACAGGAGGTGGAGGCCATCAATCAGTCTGCTGATCAAACAGTGGAGCACAGTGAGAAGATCTTCACTGAGCTGATCCATCTCATCCAGAAAAGAAGCTCTGATGTGAAGCAGCAGATCAGATCCCAGCAGGAAACTGAAGTGAGTCGAGTCAAAGAGCTTGAGGAGAAGCTGAAGCAGGAGATCACTGAGCTGAAGAGGAAAGATGCTGAGCTGAAGCAGCTCTCACACACAGAGGATCACATCCAGTTTCTACACAACTACCCCTCACTGTCAGCACTCAGTGAGTCTACAGACTCATCCAGCATCAATATCCATCCTCTAAGCTACTTTGAGGATGTGACAGCAGCTGTGTCAGAGGTCAGAGATAAACTACAGGACATTCTGAGAGAGGAATGGACAAACATCTCACTGACAGTCACTGAAGTGGATGTTTTACTGTCACAAGCTTGGCTGCAGACCAGAGCTGAATTCTTAAAATATTCATGTAAAATCTCACTGGATCCAAACACAGCACACACACAGCTGTTATTATCAGACGAGAACAGAAAAGTAACATTCATGTATCATCAACAATACTTTTGGGATCATCCAGACAGATTTACTGGATGGTGGCAGGTCCTGAGTAAAGAGAGCCTGACTGGACGTTGTTACTGGGAGGTAGTGAGGAGAGGGGGAGTTTTTGTAGCAGTTGCATATAAGAATATCAGCAGAGCAGGGACTCGAAATGAATGTGGATTTGGTCGTAATGACAAATCTTGGGCACTAGATTGTTCCAAAAATAGTTACACATTTTGGCATAACAACATTGAAATTCCCATTTCAGGTCCTCGTTCCTCCAGAGTAGGAGTGTACCTGGATCACAGAGCAGGTATTTTGTCCTTCTACAGCGTCTCTGAAACCATGACTCTCCTCCACAGAGTCCAGACCACATTCACTCAGCCGCTCTATGCTGGGCTTAGGCTTTACAACAATTATGGAGATATTGCTGAATTCATTAAACTGAAATAGACTGAAGACTTTCATTTTGTGGGTTTAAATCTGTATTTTAGTTTCCATTTTATTTTCTCTCCATCATTTCTGCACTGAGATCAGCTGTCAGTCAAACATTATGGGTGGTACCTCGACATCTTCTTTTTGTTCTCTTGATGTTTTTGAATTTTTGAAGGGGATCTTTCCTGTGTCTGTTTGTCCATGGAAGGTACCAGTGATCAATATGAATTTTATTTACACAAATATTTCTCCACCTTTTTTTTTTGTCTTCTACTTCATGGGCTTTAACAGAGAAATTAGCAGAACATTCTTTGTCAAGCAGTTGTTTTTTTTCCTTTACTTTAGAAAGAAACAAATAAATGTATCTGTTTGGTATATTTAAATGTATTAGTAAATACAAAAACAAATTAGTAACAAATGATATTATAAAAATATATTTTGAATTATTGTAATTGTTGTTGAGATCATAATCTTTTTGGTATTTAATATGTGAACAAACAAAAAAGGTTTTTATTATAAATAAAACTTTGTTCAAAGTCTCTTCTTCTGTCTTCATTCCAGGATCTCATTCAAATCTGATGCAGAGACTGTGAAATTAATCAGAGACAATCACTTGAGCACTTTTCCTCCTGAAGCACCACAAAGTTCATGTTTTTTATACGATTTGTCTGTCAGTTTGTGGATCAGAATCAGAATTGTGTTTATTGGCCATGTATATGTGCAGACACATACAAGGAATTTGGTTCTGGTAGATGGTGACTCTCAAGCACAGTAATGTAAATCACACACACACACACACACACGTGTCTATATATACATTACACATGCATACACATACATACACAAAGCTGTGTAAACCAACTATAAATAAACAATCTAAACGTATATACATTAAATACAGAAATGAAATGAGGTGGAATGAATACTACAGAATGTACATAAGGTGCAGTTGCAGTCTGGCAGTGGGAGCAGTGTGACAGGTCAACTGTTTAGAAAGGAGATGGCGAGGGGAAAGAAACTGTTCCTATGTCGGGTGGTCCTGGTCTGCAGGCTTCTGTACCGTCTGCCAGAGGGCAGCAGGTCAAAAAGTCTGTGTCCAGGGTGTGAGGGGTCTGTGATGATTTTCCCTGCCTGTTTCCTGGTTCTTGAGAGGTACAGCTCCTGGATGGAGGGCAGGGGGCGCCTATGATCCTTTCTGCTGCCCGTACAGTCCGCTGCAGTCTGCTCCTGTCCTGTTTAGTGACTGCACCATACCAGACTGTGATGGAGGAGCACAGGACAGACTCAATGACTGCAGTGTAGAACTGGATCAGCAGCTCCTGTGGAAGACTGTACTTCCCCAGTTGTCTCAGGAAGTACATCCTCTGCTGGGTCTTTTTGAGGATGGAGTTGTTGTTGGTCTCCCACTTCAGGTCCTGGGAGATGGTGGCACCCAGGAACTTGAAAATCTTCACAGTAGACACCGGGCTGTCTGATATCGTAAGGGGGAGCAGAGTTGAGGGATGTCTCCTGAAGTCCACTGTCATCTCTACAGTCTTGAGAGTGTTCAGCTCCAGATTGTGTTGACTGCACCAGAGTACCAGCTGCTCAACTTCCTGCCGGTATGCAGATTCATCACCATGAATGAGGCCAGTGACGGTGGTATCATCTGCAAACTTTAGGAGTTTAACAGCCGAGTTCTTGGAGGTGCAGTCATTAGTGCAGAGGGAGGACACATCCTTGAGGGGCACCAATACTGAGGGACCGAGTTTCAGAGGTGATCTCCCCCAGCCTCACTTGCTGCTTCCTGTCTGTCAGGTAGCTGGTGACACGCTGAGCTGGGAGAGTTTAGAGGAGAGAAGTTCAGGCACGATGGTGTTAAAAGCCGAACTAAAGTCCACAAACAGGACCGTGGCATAAGTTCCTGGGCAGTCGAGGTGTTGCAGGATGTAATGCAGCCCCAAGTGACATGAGACAAACTTAACTGGAGGACTAATTATAATATATAACAATATAAATATAATATTTCCTCCTAGAAGAGATGAAAGACAACATGCTTTTGTGTGGATGAGTGTAGCATTTTACTTTTCTGAGGGCCTTGCAGAAGCATCACTTGGTTCATAGGCCTTATCTTCTGAAAAGCTCTGGAATGCTTTACTGAATAATACAAATGACTGAGCTCATTTGACTTCAGTAAGGCAGACTGGGAAGCATTTCCTTCTAACTGTGAAAAAGCCACAGAAAAATTTGAGAAAAGCAGGATGGATGAATGGACTTACAGTTTATCTGAAAATATTGTTTAGTGCAAATAGCTCTATCCCTGCTAAGAAGAAAATTAGTGGAAATGACAATCATAGTAGCTGCTAGAGTGATTAAAAGAAGTCTAAAATGAAGTTCAAGTCTGTTCACAAAGGAGCTCAGATATGTGTTAAGGAGTGAGGAAAATGAATGAAATGATAAGGAAACATACAGAAACTTCAGTTAATGAAGATGACACTAAAATCAATCTAAAGGCTGGAGAACCTGTGGGGTTTTTTTTGTGGATACCAAGATAAGATGGGGAAGATCGGACTCAAGTTGTAGACATTGGAGCCAAGAATTTTAAGCGCCTTGAGGTGACTGTTGTTGTGATTTGGCGCTATATGAATAAAATTTAATTTAATTTAATAAGCACTGGGTCTTCGGAATGTGGATCCATCATCAAAGAAACAGCATGTGGCAAAACCAATAAGAGAATAAAAAGAATGGGTGTCATTACTTTACATAGCATAAGATAAGATAAGATAAGATAAGATAAGATAAGATAAGATAAGATAAGATAAGATAAGATAAGATAACCTTTTTTAGTCCCACGCATGGGAAATTTGTTTTGTTACAGCAGTGGACAGTGCAAAGTTGCATACAAAAATTAGAGAAAAACACTGGAATAAGACATCAATAAGATACTGTACACAATAGAATAGAATAGAATACTATATACAACTGAATAAAATACAATAAAATAGAATACAAATGCTATATACAATATGGGTATAATACAACGATGCCAGAAAGAGTATTGCACTTAGTGTTATTGCTATTGCACATGTGTGGATGTGTGTGTTTGATCAGTTGAAGTCTTTGCTGTGTAGTCTGACAGCAGTGGGGAGGAAAGACCTGCGAAACCTCTCCGTCCCACATCGTGGGTGTCGCAGCCTGCCACTGAAGGAGCTGCTCAGTGCTGTCAGAGTCTCCTGCATGGGGTGGGAGATGTTGTCCAACAGGGATGACAGCTTAGTCACCATTCTCCTGTCACTCACCACCTCCACTGGGTCCAGAGGGCATCCTAGAACAGAGCTGGCCCTTCTGATCAGCCTGTTCAGTCTCTTCCTGTCCCCGGCTGAGCTGTTGCCACCCCAGCAGACCACACCGTAAAAGATGGCTGAGGCCACCACAGAGTCATAGAAGGTCTTCAGGAGTGGGCCCTTCACTCCAAAAGACCTGAGTCTATATATTTATATTTATAATATAAATATATGTATAATATAAATATATGGTGTTTCAATATAGAAACACCATTGTTATCTGTAAACAGAGAGGATAGGGTGATTTTGACCAGACTAAGGCCAAAGCACTGAGGGTTGAATTAGGGGTGAGCATTCTGATGTAAAATGCACGTGTAGAAAGACAGAAAGTGTTAAACATGTTTAGACAGTCTGTTCCAGCTGTGCTGCAGAATATTACAGACTGTTTAAGTCAATATTCGGCTTCGCTCACTGGGGAACTAAAATTCTTTATTCAGGTTTCTGCAAAGCACTAGACTTTATGGAAGGACTTTTATTTGGACTACGAATGACCTGAGGAGGGCAGTAGTGCGCCAGTTCTACTCGAAATTCTAATAGAAGAAGTATAGACGTCACTCTAACTTCACAGCAATAGTTTTCAAACCAGTGGTTTGAGAGTTTGTCAAGGTAGAAATCTGCTCGGAGGTTAGGAAACAATCTCCCAGGATGAGATCAACCATCAGCGCAGACTAAATTCAAGCAGCAGCTCATCACATAAGTGCATCCCTTTGATTTAAACGGTAAGATTTTAGTATTAAACACCCGGACGAAAGAATCTGTGAGAGAAACCTTCAACTCTAACCACGTGGTTACCGTGCAGATGTTTTAGGTTATTTATTTTAAAACTGTGGAACGCGTGGTACTTGGGCTCTTTCTGGTGGTACGGATGAAATCTCATTTTTTTAAAACATTAAATAATATACCATTGTGGAGGTATGCAAAGACAACACGAGGGTTCTCGAGGCTCTTCTGGGAGTCTAAGTAGAGCCGAATAGTGGAATTGTAAAGCGCTCTGAGGGTCTCGAAAAGCGCTATATAAATGCAATCCATTATTCCCATTATTAAGTCGACCATAAAAACCCGAGCGTGAGTCCTCTATGACGAGCTACCTTTCCTTATCGCCAGTGGTCGCGGCCACTATTAAGGGACTGGCGGGCTCGTTTCCCTGAGCCTTAAACTGCGAAGGCTACAATGGCTGATGATCGTGCCGCAATCCCAGCCACCATCGATGAGTCGGAGGCTCCCGGGAGAATCTGTGGGGGCGCGGGAGATGCCGTCGGTAAGTCGGGAATGCACGAGGCGATCGCGAAAACGCCAAACAAATAAACGTCTCCACGTCGATGCTGTTCACAGGACAGGTGGCAGTAGTGGACTGACCTCCATTTGAGACTGCTCCAGCTGCTATGTGATAGTCAGTAGATCTGCTACAAACTGCAGATCATATGCAAGTTTTGGAAATTACATTATAAATATTCCTAACTTAGAATTTCTTGGTTTTAAAGCTAACTCTCCTCCACACTCAAAAACAGATGACACACCAACTGACACACCTGAGTCACTCACTTTCTTAAATGTACTCACTCACACTGGCTCTGCGCCACCTGTGGTCAAGTGCCTAAAACCTACAGTCAGATTAACCTGTGACACACATCTGCACCTCGTTTGAATTTGTTTCATGCACAATCCATTTGCCATGTTAATGTATTCCCTACATAGGCAGGCTATGCTAACAGGATCTGAAATATTAATGTGTCATATATTTGTTCAAGACGTATTTCTTTGTTACGGTAAAGAAAATTAAAATCATGCTGATCAACAGGAGTGGTGATTTCGAAAACTTTGTGTATATAATTTGGCATTTTCTACTGATGTAGGCCAAAAATAAATGCATAATATAATTATATAATATAAAGTTTATTTGCAAGACACAAAAACAGACAAAATTGAAAGTTACAAATGTATTGTGCATGAAACAAATTCAAACGTGGTGCAGATGTCTCAAGTCACAAGTTAATCTGGCTGTAGGCCATGGTGCTTGGCCACAAGGGGCACTAGCTGACTCAACTCCACTTGAGTGTACACAAAGTAAACTGCACGCTTTAGTTGTGAAGCGAAAACCATGTAATCATACATCACAGCAGGCCTCACTACAATCTTGTAGACCTTCTTTTTCCCTCTTGCTGCCATCCTCCACTCACAAATCACCTCTGACACTCATCTTCACCCACTCCGCCCTGCCTGCACTCTCTTCTTCACCTCTCTTGTACACTGTCCATTGTTTTGGGTGCTTGACCCATGGTATTTACACTCAGCTACCTTCATTGTCGGCTTCGCTGTTACACCGTTCCTCTCCCCACAGCAAACCTCAAACCTGTGCAGGGTCACTTCCAGCTGTTTCTCACTGAATTAAGAAGAAAACAATAATTTAAGATGAATTAATGACACATGGCTGGCATAATACTGCTTATTCACACATTCATGAATTCAGTTTTGCTTAAAAAAGTTGTGAAATCTTTCATATTTTAGGTGATAATAGGTTTCGTAAACTGCTACTCTATTAGCTTGTTATTTGCTTTTGAAAATAAAATGTCATCTGCTTTCATTTATAGGGTTAGTTATATAAGTCACTTAGCTTATAAATGTTATTGTTTGACTTTTTCAGTGTTTTATTTTTTCCTGAGTAAATCAGTTTGGCTGAGATTAAAGTTACAGTTTTCACACAGCTGAATAAACATCAAACAGAAAACTGAACAGAAATTTTACTTAGCACATACCTTAAACACTTTAAGCTGTAAGCTAATGATAGTTATATAAGAGCAGATGCATGCTGGTGCAATAAGCTGTACGTTTTATAACAATGGATGCATGATGTGATTAGTCGACTATCTCAAAAATAATCGTTTGTGGCAGCCCTAGCTGGAGTACCCAGAGAGAACCGACACACTGAGGAGCAGAACATGCAAACTCCTGAATCGAACTAAGAATCTTCTTGCTGTGAGGCAACAGTGCTAACCACCATCCCAACATGGTGATTCTATATTTTTACTTAAGTACAGTTTAAATAAGTTACATGATATTAATTAATTATTGTGACTGCAATTAATTCATATTTTGAAAATAATGAAAAACAAAACAAAATACTGGTAAGTGTTGCAACTTTAAACATAAATCAGTAAACAAAGTGAAACAGCTTTTAATTTGAAATTTGGACTCAGATCATAGTCAGATGGTGAGAAAGACTCTAAAATTCTCCATCTAAATAGGGCTGCCACAAACGATTATTTTGATAGTCGACTAGTCACCGATTATTTTTGCGATTAGTCGACTAATCAGGTCATGCATCCATTGGACGTAAAACGTACAGCTTATTGCACCAGCATGCATCTGCTCTTATATAACTATCATTAGCTTACAGCTTTAAGTGTTTAAAGTTTGTGCTAACTAAAAATAAAGACAAGATGATAGTTTATTAAATTTTAATGAAATTTGCAGATTGTTTCGGTGAAGTTTAATAAACTCCTTGCTATCTAAAATATAACAGGACACCGGAGTAAATTCTCGAGCATCTCACACTTCTGATAACCAGCTGTCTGCTTGACGTTTATTCAGCTGTGTAAAAACTATAACTTTAATCTCAGGCAAACCGATTTACTCAGAAACAAATAAAATACTAAAAAAGCCAAACAATAACATTTTTAAGTTATCTAAGTGACTTATGCATGTTTAACCTGAGTAGCGAAAGACGGCGGTGGGTTTGAAAACGATTTGCCGGGAGTCCGGTGTTCTCAGCGGCTCTAGTGAGCCTTGCCCCCGGCTAACTATCGAGCTAGTGGTTAACAGACGTCTCCGAAAACGTCGGAGCGCTTTTGAAAATATGTGGTGTCTTGATAAACTGAGCAGATATTTGAGGTTTACACAGTTACATTCTCGCCTGAAAATATGTTAAACGTTTATTTTGTGACCCAGAAAGAATAATAAGAGTAATATTAAAACTAACTAGCTGCCGCCATTGTTGACAACTGAGCTGGGCTGCGCTATGAATTCTGGGACAGAGCTACTTCTTCTTCTTCGGGGTTTAACGGCAGCTGGCATCCTTGTACATGCAGTGCTGCCATCTTCTGTTTCAGTCCGTTATTACACTCTTAAATCCTGCTACTTATTCCTGCGTCTTTTGGGATCTTACAAAGCTTCAAACGAAGCGTCGACTATTAAATCAGTCGTCGACGATTTTGATAGCCGACGTAATCGTGACTAGTCGACTAATCGTGGCAGCCCTATATCTAAATATACATTTTAATGATATATTTACTTTTGGTTGTCACTGTGGCAAGTTAAAAAGACAAACAGTTGCACAACTGTGAAGCTGGCAGCAGCTACCTGAATGTTTTTTATTCTTAATTTTGCTTATAAAAGTATCAGAACTTGAGTCACTCACACGGTACTCTTGAAGCATTTGTCACATTTGTTCATTTTAAATTTCTCCCGTTATCACTTGTGTCTCTTTGTCAAGACTTCTCAAAACAGAATGAAGAGTAAGGATGAGGAGGGTCTCGCAGACCATCAGGTCTATAACCAGGAGAGGAGCTCCAGTCTGAAGCAGGAGGACCCAGAGCCGCCTCAGATTAAAGAGGAACAGGAGGAACTCTGCACCAGTCAGGAGGTTGAACACATCATCGTCTGGACCGGGCAGGAAAGGCTCAGACTGCTGGATACCATCTGGAAACCTGAAATAAAGATACAAAGCAAAGGTATGTAAAACTCAGGAAAGCAGGAAATGACCAGTGAAGCATCAGTGATGTCTGCACTGGGAAGAAGGAAAAGGCTCGCAAGTTTGCTAATAGTAAAGCACAAATATTGCAAAACTAGCAACAGCTAGAACAATTTAAGGTCCAGGCGCAACACGTTTAAATGACTAAAACTAAAAGGAACAAGCTGAAGTGTGTTGGTTGAGAAAGTAGAAACAATCTTGAGTCTAGTTAATGTTAAAACCTGAAAATGAGATCATATTATGATGCTGATTGGCTTTATTTGTTAATGGATACAAATTTTCTACAGATACAACCCCAATTAAACCCGCTGGGACATTGTAGAAGAAAATGGGGACTTTTAAAAATGAAAAAAAACAACAACAAAACAAACAAATATACAAAAACATTTGCTTATTTTGAAATTGATGATAGCAACAGAAAAGTCAGGACGGAGCCATGTTTACCACTGTTTCCGTCTTCTTTTAACGACAGTCGGTGAACTGAGGAGACCAGCTGCTGTTTTGAGTTTCTTCCCATTTTTCTCTGATATAAGATTCTAGCTGTTCAACAGTCCTGGGTCTCCATTTTCATATTTTTCACTTCATCATATGCAAAATATTTTCAGTGGATGAAAGAAACATTTGCCATGTCTGCAGGTAGGCCAGTTCACCACCTGGACTCTTCTACTACAAAGCCATGCTGTTGGAATAGATGCAGTATGTGGTTTAATATTGTCTAGCTGATGCAAGGCCTTCCCTGAAAAGCCCGTCGTCTGGAAGGGAGCATTGTTGAGTTAGAAACTTGATCCGTAAGCTGCCAGTTCCATAGGCAATTCCATCAGAGAAGCAGGTTTTTGAACTGAGCACTGAGAACAAGCCAGTGATCCTCATTAATCCAAAGGATGTCATGTCCATGTTTTCCCCCCCAAAATTCAAATTTTAATTCATCTGAAGAGTTTCAACAGAAGAGTTTTCCACCTTGCCTCAGTCCATTTTAAGGGGCCTTAATCCCACAGAAGATGGCAGTGTTTCTGGATCATGTTCACATATGGCTTCTTCTTCCCATGATAGTTTTAGCCTGGGTTTGTAGATGGCATAGAGAAGAGTATTCACAGACGGATTTCTGGAAGTGCTCCTGAGCCCATGCAGTGATTTCCATTACAGAATCGCACCTTTTTTCACTGCAGTGCTGCATTAAGATCTCTCCAGATTCTCAGTCTCTTTTGATGTATCGTAGATGAGATATTGAAGTCCTTACAATTTTATCTTGAGGGACATTGCTGCCATTAAATTCAACAGGAAAATGTCAGTTTAATGTATGTTATGAGTAAAATATAGGTTTATTAGATTTGCACCTATTGTATTCCATTTTTCTTTACATTTTCCACAGAGTATGCCATTCAGAATTTCTAACCTAAAATGTTCCATTGTCATGACAGTTGGAGCTGAGCAGCCAAAATATTTCCCACTGTGTAAGAAAGCATACAGTTAGGTGCATATATATTTGGACACTGACACAAATTTTGTTTGTTTTGTTTTTTTTACCTGTTTTCTGAAACATATTCCACTGCTAATTATACAATCGACATGGACATAATGTATAGACGCTTGACTTTAATTTGGGTTTATCCATATTATAATTGGATGAAAGGTTGAGGAGTTTTAGCTCCTTAATATGTGCCATGCTCTTTTTAAAGGAACCAAAAGTAATTGGACAATAATTGATTTAAATACTATTTCATGGGCAGGTGTGGGCAATTACTTCAATATGTCATTATCAGTTAAGCAGAAAATGGCCAGGAGCTCTCCATGAAGGTGAAGCAAGCCACCCTTAAACTTAGAAAAAAACCCATCCAAGAAATCCTTTCTGAGCTACACTATTCGTAGTGGCAAACTCTACAAAAGATAGCCCTGGTGAACTTGGCAATGCAAAAAGACCTGGACATCCAGGGATGCCAACAGTGGTCGATGATTGCGGAATAATTTCCATGGTGATGAGAAACCTCTTCACAACACACAACAAAGTGAACAGCGGTCTCCAAGAGGTATCTGTATAAATATCCAAGTCTACCATAATAAGAAGACAGCATGAAAGTAAATACAGAGGGTCCACTGCAAGGCGCAAGCATCTCATAAGCCTCAAGAAAAAAAGGGGCTAGATTGGAATTTCGGCTAAACAAAACAAACACCTAAAAAAAAAGCCAACACAGTTCTGGAACAACATTCTTTGGACAAATGAAACCAAGATCAACCTCTACCAGAATGATAGCACGAAAAATGTATGGAGAAGGCGTGGAGCAGCTTGTGATCCAAAGCACACCACATCATTTTTAAAACATAGCAGAGGCACTGTTACGGCTTGGGTGTGCATGGATGCCTATGGCTCTGGGACACTAGTGTTTGTTGATGATGTGACAAAGGACAAAGGGAGCTGAATGAAATCTGAAGTGTTCAGAGACATACTGTCTGCTCAAATCCAGCTAAATGCAGACAAACTGATTGGGCAGCGTTTCATGATATAGATGGACAATGACAAAAACCATACAGCCAAAGCAACAGTCAACTTTCGGTCACCTAATCTTAACCCTCTGGGGTCCAGGGTATAATTAGCCATTTTTACTTTTGATTTGACCTCTGTATTTCATCTTTAAAAACTGCCTTAGCTTGCCTTGTTTGGTATCATTCTTTCAGAACAATCTCAAATATCTGAAATTGGAGTTATTTTTTGATTTTGACATACTGTATTCATACACTTTATCTAAATTCAGGCAAAAAAAACTAAAATCTGAGTAGAAAAAAGTTTGTTTTTTTTACTGTAAAAACAACAAACATGTTTAACAAATCATTTTCAAAACTTGAAATGCAAATAGAAATTGTACATTTCTAAAAAATTGTCAGAGTCAGAGATTCAAGGGTTAATTAAGATTAAGATACCTTGCCGACCGTACATACAATACACAAACATCACATTGGGGAGACGGGTCAGGCTAGGTAGCACTGGCCATTCGGCCACACAAGCAACGACCCAAACCGAAACAATGGAAAATGCACAACATGAGGAAAGATGAGGAGAAAAAAACTCACCCCAGACTGAGCTCCAACAGGGAGATCAGTTTGAGAGCAGAAAAAAAACACCTCAGCACATAGCACATGAATCATCACATCTCACAACATAGAAGACATAAGCTTCGAAGGCATTTTGGAGGGGGTGGGGGGGTGAGTGTAGGTCTTTGTCAGTCTACAAGCGTATGTGTCCGTGTGTGTGTGTTCCGTGTTCAGCCGAGAGAAAGTGTCCTTTAACTCGGTTAGGCAAAAGTCAACAATCTTCGGTCGACGCGGGTTGTTTTGGTTAGTGTGAACTAACATCAGGTCTCTCAATTCCCGTTGTTCTTCTCCAAGATCTTATCGATATTGCAGAGCCATGAGCTTCTCCAAGATCTTGTCCATATTGCATTCAATAAACAGTCTGAATACTCACAGCCCTACCATGTCGGCCAGCCTTGTGGGATTTTAAACAGCTGTAGCCGCTTCTTGTTCTTCAATAAGCCAGGTCCGTGCCAGCTCCAATCAGCAGAACTCTGTTATAGTACTTCCGCACAAAACATTATGCACAAGTTTTGCAAATAACATCGTTATATGGTACTGTTTACCTAGAAATGCAAGCCAAATCCATTTAAAACTATTTACAGAACAATCAGGTGTTCTGCATCAAATAATATACCACTCTAATTATTTATGCAACTCCAAAAAGTAGTTTCTGTCCACTATGAGACAGAGAAGAACACCACAGAGATAAACACTGCAGGTATGACAACATGAGGTGTATCACTCTTGTTTTCCACATGCGACAGCGTTTATACTACAATCTGCCTTTGGTGGCTTTTTGGAGCAACTGTGACATTCACCAGTAGAACTGACACACAAAACAAAACAACGACTACACTACACATTAACTATAGCCTCCAAACACGCTTACTGTCACAAATCTCTCACGTAGTTGAGCATGCATTTCTAAGGTTGAAGGCTAAGCTTAGGACAGAAAGGCCCACAAACAAACAGGAAATGAAAGTCACTGTAATAAAGGCCTGGTAGAGTATTAAAAAGGAGAATGCAAGCATCTGTATTAGAGATGAACATTTTTTTAGTTAATTTGTTCAATTACTTCTGAGTCCCTCTAATGAAATCACTGTTTTAAAAATGCTTTATTTTATCACATTTTTATGCAGTGTTTTTGTTCAGCCCACTGAATTGAAGCTGAAGGTCTGCACTTGAACTGAATCTGAGTGGTTTCATTTAAAATTCATTGTGGTAATGTACAAAACCAAATCTCAACATCCGCAACAAAGTTACTATGTAAAAAATGTGCCAAGATCTTTTGATTTGTATGTAGCTCCCCAAACTTCAATTTGTTCAGCTGTATTTAAGTATCAGTATCACTAGCATAACTGTTTTCCTGGTTTACGTGGGCGACATGCTCATAGAAAACTTCTAATAGTTGTTTAGATGTTTTGTTTTTTTAATGTTCGAGTTTTTGTTTTTTTCATTTTATTTTTTCGTTTTTGTCTCTTGAGACTTTTCAGATCAAACGTTCTGTAAGGAGGAAGAGGTTCCTGCAGACCAACAGGTCTCTAACCATGAAAGGATCTCCAGTCTGGATCAGGAGGATCGAAAGCCTCCAGAATTTAAAGAGGAACAGGAGGAACCCTGCACCAGTCAGGAGGGAGAGTGGCGTCTTCTAAAGGAAGAGACTAATACATTTATGGTGACTTCTACTCATGAGAAACCTGAACCGAGCAGTGACCTCCTTTCTAACAACTGTCCTCAGCCAGAGTGGAGCCAAGACCAGGAAGAAAGTGAGCGTGTGCACTCAGGATCAACTACAAATGCAAACACAAAGAGGAGAAATCAGAGAAAGAAAAGTGGAGTAGAGAGCCAGCTCATGTCATATAGTCAGTGTAAGCCTGACACCAGTAGAAAGTCTGTAAAGTGTGAGATTTGTGGCAAAAGCTTTCAGTATAAATACAGACTGACTGAACATCTAAGAGTTCACACAGGTGAGAAACCTTATTCTTGTAGCACCTGTGGGAAACGATTCAGTCGGACAAACCACTTCAAAACTCACATTAGAATCCACACGGGTGAGAAGCCATATTCTTGTAGCACCTGTGGGAAAAGACTCAGTCGGATGTACCACTTAAAAGCTCACATGAGAATCCACACGGGCGAGAAACCTTATTCTTGTAGCACCTGTGGGAAAGGATTCAGTCAGATGAACGGCTTAAAAATTCACATTAGAACCCACACAGGTGAAAGGCCATATTCTTGTAGCCTATGTGAAAAAAAATTCATTTACAAACCAGGACTGGAAACTCACATGAGAATCCATACAGGTGAG
Source organism: Pelmatolapia mariae (assembly GCF_036321145.2). Lineage (NCBI taxonomy): Eukaryota > Metazoa > Chordata > Actinopteri > Cichliformes > Cichlidae > Pelmatolapia > Pelmatolapia mariae. Next base: position 31,782,909 of record NC_086243.1, on the reverse strand, counting down.
AAACCTTATTCGTGTGGCACATGTGGAAAAGGATTCAGTCAGATGTTCCACTTAAAAAGTCACATGAGAATCCACACAGGTGAGAAGCCATATTCTTGTAGTGTCTGTGGGAAAAGCTTTCGTCACTTGTCAGCATTCAGAGGTCACATGAGAAGCCACACAGGTGAGAAACCTTATTGCTGTAGTACATGTGGGAAAGGATTCAGTCAGATGAAGAGCTTAAAAGTTCACATGAGTATCCACACAGGTGAGAAGCCATATTGTTGTAGCGCCTGTGGGGAAAGCTTTCGTAAGTCGTCAGCATTCAGAGTTCATGTGCGAATCCACACAGGTGAGAAGCCACATTCTTGTAACACCTGTGGAAAAAAATTCAGTGACGTGGTGTGCTTTAAAACTCACGTGAGAAGTCACACAGGTGAGAAACCTTATTGCTGTAGCACATGTGGGAAAGGATTCAGTTAGATGAGGAGCTTAAAAGTTCACATGAGAATCCACACAGGTGAGAAGCCACACTTTTGTAATATGTGGTAAAACATTCAGTCAGATGTCACTTGAAAAAGCACATGAGAATTCACAGTGTATGAAAGTGTCAAAGATGGGGGGGAAAGAGTTCACGTGGAGCAGTGTTCATAGCAGTGCTTCACTGCAACACATGAGGGGAAAAGATGACCTCATATTCAGGTCAATTTGGTATTTTATGTCCGTAACGGTAACAACTGTTTGTTACATTAATTGGCTTGTTCCAATGATGCATGTTTTTCTAGTAACAGATAACTGTACATATAACAAGTATATATTAATTGTAGATTGTAGTTAATAATTTTTTTTTATCTAATCAACTCTGTTACAAAAAACATGATTTTTGTTTTTATTACAAAATTCAATTCATCAGTCATTCTGGTTTTCCTACAAAGGATTTGAAATCATGCAAGTAATACCTAAGACCAAAAATCTGGAGTCATTATCACTTCATGTTGTGATTTTGATTTAGTTAGTTATCCTTTTTTAATAGTTTAAATCGAAATGTCATAAAAATTATTGTAACCAATTCTTTGCAGTAAACAATATAACAATGTTCTACTGTATTTCACAATTTGTTTTTTGGTGTCTGACAATGTTTTATATAAATTATAATTGATTTAAACTCAGATTTTTACAATGGAATTTTTCACCCAGTGTGCTTGAATTTGGGTTTTATTTAAGAAAATCTGTTGTACTTAATCCCAGTACCATGTTCAAATTCTTTGGCAGTCTACAAAGTATTGTTCATGATCCTGTTATTTAAGCAGAAGACTATCCCACTACACAGAGTCCAGACCACATTCACTCAGCTGCTCTTTACTGGAGTCTCTGTTGAGTTTATTAAACTGCAAACGACTGAAATCTTTCATATTGCAAGAGGTTTCAATTTTCTTTTAGTTTGTCTTTCCATCATTTTTATGGTATTTATGCACTGCACATAAATTAACTGTCAGTTGACATTAGCTTTTAAATGTCTCCCATTTTTAATTAAATCTCACAGTCTAAAAAGGCTAACCTGCCACTTTTCATATCTTGATGTGTTTGTCCCAGAGTTAATGCGATCTGTGAACTGTGGTACGGTAACATTATATACAGCTGCTTTTAGTACCATTGATATTTATTTACTCCTTTTCTCCAATAGATATTTCTAAGTTAACTTAAGTAATTACTTCTTCCAAACCATCAACATGTCTTTTAGCCCCCCATTCCTACAAGACTGCTCAAAGAAGTCCTACCATTAATTAATGCTTCAGTCTTAAATATTATGTAATAATCGGCGATGTACCACAGGCCTTCAAGTTGATGATTAAACCACCTCTTGACCCAGATATTTCAGCTGATTAAAGGCAAATTTTCAAATTTGCTTTTATCTCAAACATTTGTGAAAGAGTAGTTGTAAAACAGCTAACCCAAATGGCAAATATTCATTGAAATAATGTCATAGTAATATCAGACAATTCAGTTGAATCAACATTGAAATCTGACATTGATTTTACATCACTTTTACATCCTCTGTTAATATTGAATCAGTGTTGAATTTTAGCATTGATTTTATATCAGTTATTACCCTCAGTTAATAATGAATCAATGTTGAATTCCGGTGTTGATTTTCCACCACTTTTCCACCGTTGGTTAATATTGAAACAACAATAAAATCATGATTAAAACAGGACTTAATAGGTATTTCCATCAATCCTAGACCACAGAAAACTACCATCAACACTTAAACCTGTGAAAAAGACAATTGTTTTTGATCTAAAAACAGGATAACCATTATATGTTGAACATTATCCTACAATTTATCATGTCCATAACAATAGCCCTATAATATTAAGCACTGGGCATTATGTAATTAAAAAAATGACAATAGACATATTTGCATCAATAAAAAAAACTATTTTATACAAAATTTGTTAAATGTATTAGTTACAAGTCATTGTTTTTAGTTTACTCTGGGATGGGGCTGGATATTGGGCGTCCTGCACCACCCATCCGATCTGGAGCACAGCGGAGCCATTTCTGCACTGCTTGGGCGAAGGCAAACTCAGAAACTGAGTTTACCCCCATCTGCTGAGTCAGGCCATCTAGGACAAAAACAAACAAGCAAAAAAATAAAGAGGAAAAAAAAAAGAGAGGCTCAATTAGAGCTTAAATATGAACAACCTCTTGCCAAAAGCCTTTAGCAGGGAGAAAGCCTATAAACCCCAACCCCCGGGCCACGGACCGGTACTGGAGACTCAGGTGTGAAATTTATGGTTAGGGTTTAGGTTTTTTTTTTATCGTAACTGTTTCCCTGGGTCTTTTCCCGTGTTTTAGTTGTGTGTCTTATTTTGAAAGAAATATTTACACGTTATCATAGTGATCAGAGAGCATTAAGGGACAGAGAGGATGATGTTACTCTCAGTGTTGTTGGTGCATTTCAGGAGGACGCTGCTAATAAAGTTGCACAATTTCACTGTGAATTAGCTTTTATTATTATACTTACAAAATACCACAGCTTTTGTCTTGGTCATATCATTTTAATTTGTTGTATTTATCCGTGATACCTTAAAGGCCAGTCCGTGAAAATATTGTCTGACATTAAACCGGTCCGTGGCGCAAAAAAGGTTGGGGACCGCTGCTATAAACTACTAGGCTGATTAACATGAAAGTCACAAGGCAGAAATCAGCAAAAGGTTACCTCACTTTGTTCACCGAGGTGCTATATTCCATGATCTGGTTGGCTGCAGGACCAAACATGTGGCCTGGAATTACAGTGTCCTAAGCATTTTCCTGTATCCCTCAGACAAGGAGGACTGGGCAAGCCACAATTATCACCTTGCCAAGGTTAAGGTAGAAATAAGTCTGCCAAATGTATTAATTTTTGCTTCCAAGGTGCCAGACTAGTTTGTTTCGTTCGCAGTAATAGTTTCCGGTCTTTCAACATTCTTTGGACATTGGCTGCTTTTTTGCTAATTTTCAGCCCAGTGCTTGTACCTCACCATTTTCAGAGAAATCTCAGGAGCTTGGGGAAAGAAATCGAGACTTCTTTACATTTCTTGAAGATGTTCCACCTCTCATCCAAGAAGCTTCTTCAGTTCTAAGACCAAATGGTTGAGAGTCCCAAATACTTAAACCCTGGTGAGAGCAGTCCTTTAAGAGGGTCAGCAACCCACTAATGATCATGTATCTCATCACATGAAAGGTGACTTTTTCAAGGTGTGAAAAAGGGTGTGGGTCATTATCAGCAGAGGTTTCAGGTGAAACCATTGTGAGACCTTGCCTCACCCTATTATGTGACCTATTGTGATCAGCTAACGTGAGATGTAGGTGGGCTTTAAGGTGCCTATGAAGAGATTTCAAGAAACTCTGAGCGTTATTAGCTAAAAGCTCAGCATGGTGGCTTGGCTTGTCCAAAGAAATTTTTGCCTGTCACTCCAATTCAGTGGTCCCAAATACATAATAAAACTGTCAAGTTGAATCGTGAAAAATGCCAGTGTGATGGACATAAAACTACATTTTTGTACCAACAAGGTGATTCCCACAGAGCTATTAGCTGAAAATTTGGCATGTCTTAGCATTGTGTGCCATGTATCCTTAAAAAAAGGAGAAGAACAAATGGAGGACAAAAAAAGTGGAAGACCTAAAACACTATCTCCAGATTAACAGGACATAAAAGTCATGTTCTTAAGAAAGAGGAAAAATCTAGCAAAGACCTGACACAGGAAATGACAGATGCATCTAGCACTTCAATTGATCCCTCTATTCTTCACTGAAGGTTCATAAAACTACAATACACAATAAAACTTACCAAAAATGCATCTGCAGAGCACTGTCTCTTTAAATGCCCTTTTTTGCTTGGTCTGGTCCTTATTTTTTCTCCCAGCCCAGTTAAGTCCAGAGGCCAGCTCATTTGTAATGGCATAGGCTAGTATACGACGGACTCGCACCTCCAGTGTGGTCCCTCCAATCAAAGAAAAGCGTCTCACCTGTCAAGATATTTTTAAAAATTGAATTATCGTTACTTGTGTTTTAAATGTGTATGAATATGCTTGTGTGTTGACATCATGAAATAGATGAAAGAGACATAATGATTTTTTCCCCAAAGCCTAATTTTCCAGAGATAAAAGGAATTAACTAAAATATTTCCTATTTGTTGGATCTTCCGATGATAGCGTGCTGATGTATATTCAAGCAGGACAGCAGCAGACCATTTTTAAGCAGTTTAACCAAATTGGACAATTTATAAAGTTCTGAGGTACAAAAGTTACATAACATTTAAGAACTTACCATTGTTTTATTTGCTTCCGGTAACTGCAGAGTTGCCTCTGCATTGTTCAACTCATCCATATTATGTAAAGGCAAATCCAGAGGCAAAACCCAGGCATCAACAGGTTCACTGCTGCAGGATTGACGGAAGGCTCTGAACTCCTCACGGAGGTCCCTGACTTCTCTGGTCAGCTCTGTCACCATAGCTATCAGTTTTTGGAAGGCTGCATCTGTTAAAAAGAACAATAAAACTGGCTTGTGATAAACCGGATAAGCATTGTGATGAGAAAAAACAACTATATCCATAAGTTATGGCTTCACATTTTGAATTTTCAAGTTTTAAGTAGTTCAATCAGCTCAAACTGTTTACAAGTTTATCCCTTTCGCATATAGATGAAATCCTATGTAAAATTTCAAAGTACAACATTTTAGAATTTGCCTTTTAAAAGTTGCCTCACAGACTCTCTAGAATCTAAAAAATAAAAATAAGATGATATTTAATAATATATATTAGTGTCTTGATGGTAAAATTACAATGAAATTGTGATTAAACTAATTTTATCAAAGCATACTTTCATTATCAAAGGCATTCAACGCAGACTCTATTTGCTGGGGAGGTTGCATAGTTGTGTAGGTTGGTGTGTTGGCCTGGAGCGGCGAAAGGAGCCGGTAGCTGCCCGGGGCATCGTGATGGTTGCTAGTAGTGGGTTGGGAGGCAGACTGCAAAGTGGTGGAAGCTGTTTAGAAAAATGTTTAAAAAATAAAAGATTACATAAAATTTATCTACAAAGGTCCATTTCCTCACACACACTAAACATTACAACATACTATACCTGGGGGATTTGGTCATCTACAGAGGAATTTCTTATTTGAAGACTTTTCGTCAGGTTTCAGAGCCCATCACAGTACAGAGATGGCTTTAGTGAAGGTCACAAATGATCTTCTTTTGTCCCTGACAGCGGACTCATGTCCTGCTAGACCTCAGTGCAGCATTCAATACTGTTGGCCATAGTATTTTATTACAGTGATTAGAGCAGGCTGTAGTTATTTAACTTGCTTAAATAACTACAGCGCTTCTTTTCAAAGAGTATATGTCCTTCAATGTGTATATTATGGGCTGGATTGTGTGACCCTAAATCCTGCCTTAGTTATGCTGCAATATGCACTTAGGCAACCCGGGGTTTCCATGATGCACGTTGTTTTTCACTCACTCTGTGTTTATACATCAGTCTGTGTCTAATCATTTGTTAAATTATATGGCTCTTTCATAGCTTGTCTTCCTGTATTCCTCCCCACACCCAAAACTGGTCATGGCAGATGGCCGCCCCTCCCTCAGCCTGGCACTGCCTCAAGTTGAGTTTTTCTTTCCCACTGTTGCCAAAGTGCTTGCTCATAGGGGTTCGTGTGATTGTTTGGTTTTCTCTGTATTGTTGTGGAGTCTTTATCTTACAATATAAAGCACCTTGAGGCAACTGTTACTATGATTTGGCGCTATATCAATAAAATTGAATTGATTTAGTTTTTTCTTGGTCGTTGTTGTATGTATGCCTTAGGGCCTCTATTGTCTCAATTAAATTAAATAGTATCAATTAAATGTATCTTTAGACATTATTTATTAGTTTAATGATTTGAATTTGTTACAAAGTTTGATTAATTTTCAGCTAACTCTAAGTCTGCCAGATTTTTTTTAAGGGTAAAGAAAGTTATCATAGCAACTATCAACTAAAATGCAGAAGCAGATACTGTGATCACAAGTTTGTACTTTAAAGCAAAATTTGAGGCTGATCGAGTTAACTTCAAGTTCAAACCTGGGTTTTCAGTATTATGAAGGTCATTCACATATGCTGACATGGTAACTTGTGGAACTAATCCAGGCCTACAGACCAATCTGTTGTTTGGAAAGTGACATCACCACCCTGGAAGATCCCTCAGACCTCAGTCTACAGATGGTAAGAGGGTTCCAAGTTGTTCTGTGATCTCCCATAGAATAAGTCTGCTACAGCTTATCCTTGTGTTTTTACATGCTGTGTGAAATGTCCCATTTCAGCTGGCTACATAATTATAACCTTCATTTCCCAAATTTTAATATGTAATAAGTTCGTAGTAGCTAATAAATGGGTAAAGTACAATAAGCCCAAAAAATAGATTTTTATAAAGATGTAATTTTCTATATACAAAATTTTTTTATAGCTGTAAGCCTCAGAATTATAAATGGAGAAAAAAAATTTGTCACAGAATCCTTTTGAAGCTCTCAAAATTTATTGCTAGTGTGTTTATAGCTTCATTTTTGAGATGCAATCATTTTTGATTGTATGAACTGCATTAAAAACTAAAACAAAATGCACATGTGAAACATTTGCAAAATTATAAGATATATATATATATATATATATATCAAAATAAACAATTTCCAACAGTCTAATCAAAGTTATAAGTGTCACGGAAACTTGTATACAGAGAGGCATAAAGTCAAACTTTAATTTTCAGTACCCTTAAAGGAGCTGTGATACAGCTTGTGACAGTTCCTGTCAACGATAACACACAGAGCCACTCTACATGCCTCACACATGAAGGGAGTGCACTTCCGACACAGTTTGCACTTCCTTCGCCCCTTTGAGGCTTTATTATGGCCAGATGCCCCCTCAACAATGGCAACAGGGATGTGCTGATACCTCTCTGGGACTGATTGTAGGGGCACCCCACAGAGCTCAGCTATCAGCTGTTCCAGGAAGGCCTGGTGCTTCACCGGCTGCTCCTCCAGTCTGCTACACAGCTCCTTGCTGAGTAAGTAGCTGTTTGTTACAGCAATGTCAATGAAATGATACAGCACCATCACATACCACGCCCTGCTCTTTCTCCATGAGGAATAGGAGCCAATCAGCTGGTCTGACAGGTCAGCTTCCCTCATAAAGCTGTTGTAGTCTTTCACAGCCAATGGCACAGGCACCTCGACTACTCTGCGTTTTCCACCAACCTTACACATCCTTTTCAGAGTGTCCCCTGAGAAGGCAGTGTGCATCGTGGAGCACACACTCACCTCCCTTGTGTCCATCCACTTGATGAAAATGAGGGCTCCCTCTCTGATCCACCTGACTGTCCCTCTTGGAAATTCTTTGGTCATGGTATTAACTTTGGTTTTTGGGGTGCCGATTCTCGTATCCCGAAATGTGCCGCATGCTCCGAACCCCAGGTCATGAAGGTGGCGGAACAGTGTTGGGCTGGTATAAAACTTATCACAGTAAATGTGATATCCAGATCCTAGGCAGTTTTTGTTGACGAGAGACATCACTGCATCGAATGACAGCCCCCTCCCGGTTGCCAGAGTGGACTTCCTTGTATACACCTTGAAGTCAAAAGTGTACCCCGTGTTGTCAGACAACACAAAAAATTTTAGCCACCTCTTTTTTTGCTTATTCTTTATGTTTTTCTTCAGGGCAGTTTTGGCTTTGGTCGGTACCATGCGCTCATCCACAGAGAGGTTTTTCTGGGGATGGTACACCGCTTTGCAGGCTACACGCAAACTGTCATACAGGGGGCGTATTCTGTGCAGGCAGTCATAATCATCGGTGCCTTTTTTGCGGTCGTTGAGTTCATCTTCAGCAGGGTCACTCATATGAATGTTCCAGGTGATGAGGAGGAACCGGGTTCTTGACATTACCTTGCTAGGATACGGCATATAAAAGATGGAACTGGCACGCCAAAAATCCTTGATATTTGGCAGCTTCAGAATCCACATGTACAGTGTCAGACCAATGTAGCGATAGAGTTCAGCCTCTGTGAGCTCAGACCATTTGAATTTTTTACCTGCAACAATATTTTTTGCTGCATTTTTGTTTGTGTTTGCACACAGTGTTTTGACAGCGGCCCAGTTAAAATACATCTTGAAGAGCTTAGATGGAGATGGACTGGTCAGATACTCTGAAAGAGGTGGTTGGATACCTGGCTTTCTCGTAGGCAGGAAATGTGGCAGGGGGTGTGGCAAGTTGTCTGGGTCCTTTTCACTTTTCCAGGCAGCTGCATCACCAGAGAGTGGCTCTGACCTAGAGCGCTTGGCTTTGTTTGCTGAAGGCCAACTCCTCTGACTCCTTAATCTTCTTCTGCCTCCATCCAGAGTAGTGGCGGCCTCGGTTTCTTCTTCCTCTTCCTCCTCCTCCTCATCATCATCATCATAATCATCATCACTTCACATAAAGAAGTTGCACAATGTTAGAAGCGTTCACCATGAGAATAATATAATGATGTATATTTAATGAAAAATCCTTTCTGCCGTATAGTTTTTATTTTCTCTAACTCAGAAACAAACAATATTTCATAAATGTATACGTACGTGTCGTAGTACGGATACATTTCTTCACTCAAGTCAGCTTCATCGTCACTATCGGCAGAGTCCAGCCCAGAGGAGTGGACAGAAAACCCATCTTCATCCGGCGCTGTTATGGAGTCAGAATCTTCGTGTTTGACGGGTCCATTTTCTTCTAGTTTAATAATATCATGTGTGTGCGGGCCTGTGGGAGAGTGTAAAAAGTCTGTGGTGAGTGTGGGCTGTACATTTCTAGTGGTGTGTTTCACATCTTTCAGATGGGACGTCACTCAACAGTTGGCGTGTTGCAGATGTAAATTTGGCAAGTCCCAAAGAGTTGATTCGGATTCACCTGGATGATTGTGCATGCATCAACACATAAATTTGAGAAAGTTAAGCCAAATTCCAAATTGTTCAGAAAGGCACCATACGTGTTTTTGTGAACGAGCACAAGATAAAAGGAGATGGAGAGTGCATCTGTGAACAGAGAACAACAAAAAAGTACGATCCCTTTGAAAATAGCAACACTTCCTGTTCTCAAAGTTCAGTAGGTTTTGCACTTGAAGGTCTGCTTGGGTCCCAATGATGTAAATTTTTGTCATAACACAATGATCAGAAGGGCCCGTGCCTGCTGGCTCAATATTTTGTTAAAACTGTATAAGTGTAGTCAGTATATTTCACACACTACTGTAAACAGTGAAAAAGCGTTCTCGGGTTAGGTTGTTAAGGTGAGCCTGACTATGAGCCTGGGCTCAACCTCAACCCAGGGGTTAAACAAGAGGTAAATGCACTATATATCCACTACATGATCCTACATCAATCATATTTTTCCCTATTAAGACTGTTTTAAGTTTTATATACCTGTGCAGTGTAAGTCTTCCTCATGTTTCCAGATGTTATCCAGCACTCTGAACCGCTCTTTCCCAGTCCAGACGTCTTCAGACTCCTCCTTCACTATAACCTGCGCTATTTCCTGACTGGTGCAGACTTCCTCCTGTTCCTCTTTAATCTGTGGAAGTTCTGGACCATCCTTATTCAGACCAAAGTTCCCCTCCTGTTTATAGACCTCTGGGTCATTCAGACTCTCCTCTTCCTCACACTTCATATTGCTGTAGGGGATCTTAAAGGATAAGGGGACATAACAAGAAGGTTACTAATATGATGACAGATCTGACGGCACATCTGAGGAAATATTTTCTAGAAAGCCTGTACACTGTGAGCATGTTGCTCACATATGTGAGTGAAATTTAGAGTGTACAAATGGGACAAATGTTTAAGAGCACCCGTGTGAGTGATTCGAGTTATGACACTTTTATTGACAAAGTTCAGAGTGCACAACATTCAGGTGGCTGCTGCCAGCTTCATTTAAGCTAGTTTGACTTTCACTGTTGTATGTTAAAATAAAACAACAGTGACTACATGAATTAAAATGCATATTTAGATTAAAGCAAATGGTAACAATTTTTCAACCATTATTAAAAAAGAAATAGAACAGTAGTAAAACAATGCATAAGAACAGACGGTGACACAATGTAACTTGATACAGGGTTCTCTCTGGGTAATAACAGAGACTTCGAAGAACACACATTCACACAGATTTTTTTTTTTTTTTAAGAAGAATAATGAGGTATTTTTAATAACTAAACTGTAAATATACAAAGGTGATTGTCTGTGTCTGCCTGAGGGATTTTCCTCTTCTTCATTCCTTTCCATTTACAAGTTGCTGCTCTTAGCACAGAAAAACTGCTAACCCAGCCAGTACTGACCCTCAGTGAACCACCATATGTATACGTTTGTCAAAATCATAACAAACATATACCAAGCTCCTGTCCCATAGCCGTCTTTATTATTGATAATTTGCTAATGATAATTTTACTTCTCTATTCCATTATTATTATTATTATTATTATTATTATTATTATTATTATTATGTCTGTGTGTCTAATCAAATTAATTAAATTTTCAATTACATTTTATTTTATTCATATACCACCAAACCACAATAACAGTTGTCTCAAGGGACTTTATATACTGACCCTACCATTCTGGCAACAGTGGGAAGGGAAAACGTAGTAGCCTAATGATCTTGGAAAGAAAGCTACTGGATTATGTTTCACCTCTAATCCTATAAACGTTTCCAGTTCTAAGGCCAAACGGTTGAGAGTCCCAGGTATTTAAAACCTAGTGGGAGGTGTCCCTTAAGAGGATCGTTGACCCACTTTAGGGAGTACTTAAGTGGGTCAATGATCATCGACAAGCCAAGGTGTGAAAAAAAGGGTATGGGTCATTATCATTTGGTTGGGAAGGGCACCTGTAACCAGAAGGTCGCCGGTTCGATCCCCGGCCTCTCTGTCCTGGTCGTTGGGCAAGACACTTTACCCTACCGCCTACTGGTGTTGGCCAGAGGGGCCGATGGCGCGATATGGCAGCCTCGCTTCTGTCAGTCTGCCCCAGGGCAACCGTAGCTTGCCTCCACCAGTGTGTGAATGTGAGCGTGAATGAATAATGTCATTGTAAAGCGCTTTGGGTGCCTTGAAAAGCGCTATATAAATCCAGTGCGTTATTATTATTATTATTATAAGAGATTTTGTGTGAAAGCATTGGGAGACCCTGGCTCAGCCCATCATGTGCCTACTGAAATCACCTCACCGGTTTAGACATTTCTGCTCAAAGATAGTCGTTTACCCCACATATCCAGATCACAATCACAACCCCTTCACACATGTGTGTGACACACACGCGCGCGCACACACACACACAAATGATGAAATGTAAATTATGTAACTGGGTAAAAACAAATTTTTTTCTCTTTTTCTACGTTTTCTTTTCCGTTTCCGTGCTTTGTCTCCACTCTACTTCCTGTTATTGGGGGAGCGCGGCGCCGTTTTTGAAGGCCACGAATCAAAACAAACCGTGTTGGAGAGAAGATTGCTACGAACCATGCTTAAAAGCAGCTCAAACGAAAAAGGACGGTATAGAGACAGATTGCGTCCGGGTGCAAAGAGACGGTACTTGCAAAAAATAGAGTGCATTGGAAATGTGGACCCGTATGAAATACGGCAGCGGAGTAGAAACCCCGAAGACCTACTGTCATTGACTTACCCTGATCACACTAAATACACTGTACATTCACCCAGTCTCTGGCCTGCTTACACAACGAAGGCACACAGTCACTTGGCCTTACAGATCTACAGCTGCACTGTGTAAAGTATCTAAATGCTGCAGGTCCGCAGAGATCTGAGCAAAAGCAAATGCAAAAACTGAGCTGCTATTGTGTGTGTGTATGGATAATAATTCAAACAATCAAATAATTTCAAACATTGCAATACATTTTTGCACGCAGCAGTGTTCGCTAAAAGTTAGCCTTTCTTCGCTCAAAATAAATTTGTCCTCAAAATGCAACACGTTTGCTGGCAAATTCTTTTCAAGAGCGCTCAGAATAGTGGCACAAAAATAACACCATAAAGAAAACGGTGAGTACATCTAAAAACATATGTTCGCTTTTCTTTAAAACTCCCGCCTTAGTGCTCAAGCGTTCTTTTTTACCAGTGGTTGTCGTTCGTAAGTCCTGCAGGGAAAGACGTAGGATACACGTTTCGTAGTGGATCTTTTAACATCACAGTTTTACATACCTGTTATCTCGGATATCCAATAGTCTGCATTCACGGATGATTTCTTCACTCAAGCTTTAGTAAGGTTTTAGATTTCATCGCCTGCTGCACCAAGTCTCTCGAGTCTCTCCGTAAATTCTACTGCGCCGAGCAGCGACAACAACGCGTCACTTCCGTTTTTCTTCTTCGTCATTGTGTTTCCGGCAGGCTAGTCGGTAATGTGTACTAGCGCCCTCCCAATGATTCAAGTTAAGCACTGTCTCATTTTACATCGTGGGTCTCATAAAGCACACTTTGATCTTAAGTGGGGCAGACCACTAATACTATGCTTTCTATCACTATTTAAGTTGATGGTGTTCGGCGCCGGGGCAAGAGGGGGCAACGCCCCCTTAAATCAAACTTTTAGAAGTTAAGAAAGAAAATAATAGATTACCCCAAAACTGAATATGGGTATGATTTACAACAGTAGCTGAAAAATCCACTGGAAAAGAACAAATGAGATAATAGGTTTCATGTCTTGCTAGTTGTTTCCCTCCGTCCTCTGTGCGCAGGCTGCCCCACTCACCCCTGTTAGCACTGTTAGTATGCAAATCACCGAGTGTCAGGTTTCTTAATAGGCAGCCAATCTCTGTCGTCACAATGTAACTGACAGTGAATTATTTTAATGTTTTAATTTTGTATTTGTTTGAAATATTTTTTTACATTTTTCCTTTAGTTGCGGGACTTTGTTTTAAACTTGGTGGAGCGGAAGTAACGCTCAACACGGACTGCTGTGCCTAAAGTGGGTGGACCGCGGGTTTTGACTCATCTTGCCACCGCCTTCAAGCTGGACAACACGTGAAAGTATTGTGGTTAAGCTAAATGCAATTTATCAACCTACCTTTAAGGTGAAGTGCAACTGTGAAAAACGCTACAGCAGGCAATGATGTGCGTTTAATGTGACTCTGTTAATTTGAGTTTACATGAAATGAATGTCTTATTTTATTCATACTTTATTTTGCAAATTTATTTGAGAATTAGGCCATTTAATTAAGATAGATTTTATGTTGTTGGTTGTAAAGATCTGGATGGAGCTTTTTTTTAAATTATTATTCTGTATTTCTATTTTTCAGTTTTATTTTTCAAGACTTGGTTTATTGCCTTTTTCTTTATAACTTGGCCTACTTTTTTAAGTTTTGTTAATATTTACATTTCTCTCTGCCCCCCCCCCCCCCCAATATATGCCTGTCTAGAACCGGCCCAGATGGTGTTACTGATCTGAAAGACGTAAACAGTAAATCACCGTTTCATACTCCTAAAGAAACCAAGCAGTAACTGTCTGCAGATTTTGCAAAAACTTATTTGATACTCTTCTGCAGTAGAGTCCGAAAATAACATGATCCTGAGAATGAGTTTGTCTTCTATGCTATGTAAGGTGACCTTCAGTATTAGACAGGTGCCCACAAATAAAGTGTAATAATAATAATAATATATTATTATTATTATTATTATTATTACACCAGAGTACTGTGTGAGAAATTAATCTTAAAATAGGTTCTGAATTTAAATAAAACATTAAAGATGGCAGAACAACGATTTCATATTTTAGGCTCCAATTTTAAGCTCTAAGATAAAGACTAACTGACTTTCACCTGTGTAACATAAAACCACTGTCTTTGAGTAAGACCTGGCTTTTTCAATGTAGTCAAGATCTCTGTATCACCCTTCAAATTAATGCAGGCTATTGGTTTAGTCTTCTGAGGTGAATAAATTCTAAAATATCAGTGAATTTATTTCATACTTATATTCTTTTTTTCTGATGATCAAAACCCCAATTTTGAATATGCACAGACTCTTTTCAATCCATGTATCATTAATTCTTTAATTTTTCAATGGACAATGAAACCAGGTCTCGTAAACCAGACAAATTAAATTTTAAAATTAAATTTGTTCCAGCAGTCCTTTTTTCCATTTCATATTTTTGATCCAAATCTCAAATTGAAATAATAAAAACAAGTACTATTTCCTTTTTGATAGGCAATTAAAAATCAAATAATATACATTTGTTCTTTGTCAATTAAAAAAAGAAAAGAGCGAGTGATACACTGATTCAGTCAGTGTTATAATATGCCTGTGCTCACATGTTTTGAATCCAGCAGTTTACAGGGAGCATTTAATAGTGAATAATATTTAATATTTAAAACAAACTCAGATACGTTTAATCTTCCTGAAGTTTTTTTCCCCCTAGACAGACGTTTTCTTTATTGTATGTGGATAAAAACTTGTTTGAATTTGTGTTTATGTGAAGAAATAATAACTATGCCATTTTCAATTTAAAAAAAAAATTATTTCAATACGTAATTTGCATTTAATGCTAATGGTTCAAAGAATGTCAGGCTGAATGGTGGGCCCCCACACATTTTCACCTCACCAAATCTGGCCCTCTTTGCAAAATGTTTGGACACCCCTGTCTTAGAGATTACAGTTCAGAAAAAGAGTTGGTCTCAAAAAGGTTTATTTAAGTTTTTATGTAAACTTTATAAACATAACTTTTAAGTGCATAATGAAATTTAACCTTACATCACAACATATGAATTGATAATGACTCGATATTTTTGTCTTGTGTGTGTCAATTTACAGCTTCTACTCCTGTGTAGTAAAACCTCTTTATTGAATGATAGAGAAATCTAGGCTATTAAACAAAAGCAACAAGCCAAAAAAAATTCATGCTTTATTTTGTACAACAAAGCTTAGTTTAGTAAAAACAATTAAGAACTTCAATCTACAGCTAATGTTTTAAGTATCACCTCTACAACTTAAAAGAATAACAAAAGTACAAATACAGACGAATGTAAAATTAGCCAGAGGGGCTTGTTTGTCCCAGTGATCACAGTGGCTATGATGTCAGAGGCTTGACCCTGGTAGGTTCTCCCAGGCAAATTGTTCCTGTGTGAGGGGCCAACGATGAGCGATTTAAGTGACCCCTTTGAAGCAAGAAAAACAAGGGACCAGTTCACCCTGCCCAGGACATGGATACTGGTGCCTATCCCTAATGCCAGGCCTAGGGAGGAGGCTCAAGAGAGAACACCTGGTGGGCACACCTTAACCCATGGGGCTTGAGCAGGCACAGCCCAAAGAGGCAACATGGGCTCTTGTGGACTCAGCACCTGCAGAAAGCACCGTAGAGGTCGGGTGCAATGCTCTTTGGGTCGCAGTGAAGGGCAGACACTCCAGGAGTTGTAACCCTGGCTCATGGTAGGAAAACTCAAGTTGACAAATAGAATGTCACCTCTCTGGTAGGAAATAAATCTGAGCTAGTGCATGAGGTTGAGAGAGACTCATAGACATAGTAAGGTTCACCTGAATGCATGGCTCAGGCTCTGGAGATGTTCCAGACTCTTCCAAACTGGAGATTCCCCATACGTAGAAAGGCAACAGGTAGGGATGGGTATACTCATATCCCACCAAGTTCACTGTCTGTACAACAAATTTCCCATGCGTGGGACTAATAAAGGTTATCTTATCTTATCCTATCTTATCTTTTCCCAATGGACAAGTGTGTCTTTTCCCCTGCACCTTTGGGTCAGGGAACCGGTCCTGATTATAGCTGAATGACAGTTCAGAATATCCAGCTTTGTCTGTGAAGGTTCTCAGTCATCCAGGTCATCGCAGTCTAAGGAGCTTGGAAAGAAAAGCGTCTGGACTTCTTGATGTTGCTTGAAGACGTTTAACCTCTCTTCCGAGAAGCTTCTTCAGTTCTAAGGGTCAAATGGTGGGGAGTCCCAGATTTAAACCCAGTGGGAGTAACCCCCCAAAGAGGGACAAAAGGACCCGCTGATGATCCTCTACCCTATCACATGAGCCAAGGTGTGAAAATGGGTGTGGGTCACAATCAGCCAGGGTTTCGGGTGAGCTCATTGTGAAACCTGGCCCCACCCTATCATGTGATTTCCTGAGGTCAGATGGCCCAGGGTGTGAACAGGCATTAAGGCGTGAACATTGGCATCCTCGAAAGAGTGACCTCTTTCGAGGATGCCAATGTTCACATTTTGGACAGAGAAGACAGATGGTTTGAAAGAGGAGTAAAAGAAGCCATTTATGTCCACTGTGAGCGACCATCTTTGAACAGAGGCAGTGGCTTACGACACCAACTGTCTGCCATCTATAATCCGGTTTTGAGTTCCCTTCCCAGACACTTTAATGCCCGTTCACACCCTGGGCCATCTGACCCCAGGAAATCACATGATAGGGTTGGGCTAGGTTTCACAATGACCTCACCCGAAACCCTGGCTGATTGTGACCCACACCCGTTTTCACACCTTGGCTCATGTGATAAGGTAGAGGATCATCAGCGAGTCCTTTTGTCCCTCTTTGGGGGGATACTCCCACTGGGTTTAAATCTGGGACTCTCCACCATTTGACCCGTAAAACTGAAGAAGCTTCTCGGATGAGAGGTGAAACCAGATGGTGAATAACCAAGGTGAAGGGAGTTGTCAAACTGAAAGAGCTCCTTTTGGGCTCGGTTATCCTGTGGGATTCCAAAGGAAACAGATTCCACTGGGCCAAGCAGAGTGTGGCTCTGGAAGAAGCTCAAACAAAAACTCTGGTGCAGGAGTCAGGTTAAGCCATGAAACAAGACTTTTGGTCTGCCTCAAAGGGATTCTGGCAAACTACCAAGTGACTCAGGTGGGCAAAGTGGTGCTGTACTTATATGGTGTATAGTATGGGTGGGGCGCTGCTGACTTGAACTGAGGAAACAAGAAATAGAAAACCTGAAGGATTTTCTGAATCCCACTGACATGCTTTCTGTACATGAAGTAGAGTCTGGAGACTAGGGGGATGACTTGCCCGTTACTGGGGCTGAGGTCATTGAGGTAGTTAAACAACTCCTTGGTGGCAGGGGTGCTGGGGTGGATGAGTTTCTCAATACTCTGAATGTTGTGGCACTTTCTTGGCTGACACACCTCTCTGCTTGGCAATCCAAGGCTACAACTCCTACCCTCAAAACTCACCTGTTTAAAATTGCTTATGTTTAAACCTCTGCATGCTCTTAGCATTTATCTGTTACTCTTATTATTGTGTATATTTCCAGTTTTTCTGTTTGTTTGTTTTTAATATACAGTGGAACCCCAACTTACAAAATTAATTTGTTCCAGAGGGTCTTTCGTAAGTCAAGAATTTCGTAAGTCAAAGCACCTTTTTCCATTGCCTTTTGAGTGAGGCGATGCTGGCTGAAGATGAAGTTCTTGGTGGAGGAGGAGGTGGCGGAGGCTGAAGAAAGCATAGATACGTACGTGTACATGTACATAACATTAAGGAATTTAATTCTAAACATTAAAACGAAAACTTACATTTCCGTTAATTAATGTACGGGCATTTTCGTTACGTGGGCATTTTGCCATACTACGGGCAGAAATATTGCCATTAAGTGCCTTTGTAACTTTAATTTTTCCTTAAATGGGGTCTTCATAAGCCAGGGTTCCACTGTATATATATCTTTTATTTGTTGTACCGTGTCCTTGGGTGCTCTGAAAGGCGCTATTTTTAAATAAAATGGCTCCTCATGAACATGAGGGCTCCACTATTAACAAACTGTTCCACCTAACAGCTTTCATACATTATCTAAGTAGGAAGCTTTTAACCAACATGGATTTTCATGTGTCTTCTCAACTGTATCCTATAAGTGAATCTTTTTGCACAGGCGCTACAGAAATATGGCTTTTCACCTGTGTGCGTTCTCATGTGAGTTTTCAAGTTTGTCCTATCACTGTATCTTTTTCCACAGATGTTACAGGAATATGGCTTCTCACCTGTGTGAATTCTCATGTGAGTTTTCAAGTTCGTCCTATCACTGTATCTTTTTCCACAGGTGCTACAGGAATATGGCTTCTCACCAGTATGGACTCTTATATGAGATTTCAAGTTCATCAGATCACTGAACCTTTTCCCACATGTGCTACAACAATGTGGTTTCTCACCTGTGTGACTTCTCATGTGAGTTTTTAATGCAGACAGGTAACTAAATATTTTTCCACAAGTGCTACAAGAATATGGCTTCTCACCTGTGTGACTTCTCATGTGAGTTTTTAACGCAGACAGGTAACTAAAAATCTTTCCACAAGTGCTACAAGAATGTGGCTTCTCACCTGTGTGGACTCTCTGATGTTTTGTCAGTTTGTATTTATATTCAAAGGTTTTTCCACAAGTGTCACATTTTAAAGACTTTTTACTTGTGTCAGTTTCACACTGACTCTCTGACACAGGACAGCTGTCTGCTTTGTTACTGTTTCTGTGATGTCCTCTCTTCTCAGGCTTTGCATTTCTATTTGATCCTGAGTCCACATGCTCACTTTCATCCTCATCTCGACTTTCTGGTTCAGGAGAGTTGTAAGAAAGAAGCTGGTCACTGTTTGGTTCAGGTTCCTCATAAGTAGAAGTCACCATAAAGGTATCAGTCTCGACCTTCAGCACAAGCACCTGACTAGTGCAGAGTTCCTCTGGTTCCTCTTTAATCTGTGAAAGCTCTGGGTCCTCCTGGTCCAGACAGAAGTTGCCCCCCTGGTTAAAAACCTGCTGGTCATCCAGATCCTCCTCTTGCTTACAGACATGTTGTTGCGGGAAGTCTGAAGGGACAAACATAATAGAAAAACACATCGGATAAAAGACTATTTTCACTTTAACAGATGAAAATAATAAAACAACTCAAAATTTACATATAAACATTTCTGACATGTCAAAAAAAAAATCAGTGACCAATATAACCACCCTTCTTTTCAATAACTGTCATAAGCCTTAATTTCATGGAGTCTGTTAGCGTCTTAATCGGTTGATGACCAACCTTTTGTGCAGCAGCAACCACAGCATCCCAGACACTGTTCAGAGAGGTGTACTGTTTTCCCATCCTGTAAATCTCCCGTTTAGCAGGGCCCACAGGCTCTCAATAGGCTTTAGGTCCGGAGAGGAAGGGGGCCATGTCATTATTGTTTTCATCCCTAAGGCTAGCCACCCAGTGGAATACTTCGAGGCATGCGATGGAGCATTGTCCTCCATAAAATTCATGGTCTTCTTGAAAGATGCAGATTTTTTCCCGTACCACTGCTTGAAGAAAGTGCCTTCTAAAAAAAATTCTCAAATCTTTGGCAGTTAATTTGTATGTTTTTGCCCCGATACATTTCTTTCGACGCTGTTTGCTATTTGCAACAAAACGTTTGATGGTCCTGTGGTCACGCCCCAATATTTGAGCAATTTCAAGAGTGCTGCATCCCTCTGAAAGACAGTTCACAATTTTTGACTTTTCAGAGTCTTTTAAATCTCTTTTTTGGCCCATTTTGCCTGAGGAAGAGAAGCTGCCTAAAAATTATACACACATTTATATAGAGTGTTGATTTCCTTAGACCACACCTTCACTCATTACGCTAATACACATCACCTGATATGCTTAAATCCAATAAGCACTCAAGTTTATACAGCTCAAAGTTTGAAAATATGCATAAAAAGTCTGATATGGCCAAAATACTCACTTGCTTAATAACTGTGCGCACACACTGTATAGTGGATATATATAGAAAGAGCTGTAAAGATATCTCTCTCTCTCTCCATATATATATATATATATATATATATACATATATACATATATATATATATATATATATATATATATACACACATATATACATATATATATATATACATATATATATACATACATATATATATATATATATATATATATATACATATATATACATATATATATATATACATATATATATATATATATACATATATATATATATACATATATTAGGGGTGCAACGATACACAAAATTCACGGTTCGGTTCGGTTCGATACTTTGGTGTCACGGTTCGATATTTTTTCGATACAAAAAAATGTTCATGCTTTTTTAATTTGTCATTTATTAAAATTATAAATATATATTTTAACTCAAAAGTACAGTTTTTAAATTTAATGTTGCTGAAACGACAAAGTAATAAAAAAATAAATATCCACTGAGCGCAAGCTAGCGAGACAGAAGTTGCTCGTTGCAACATGGCAAATTGAACCTCCCCCACCCTCATTCAGATCTGGCGTTTGGAACTATTTTGGTCTTCATGTGAAGTATGACCCTGAAGGTAAGCGCGTCATGGACAAAAGTAAAACAGTATGTCGGATGTGCCACGCAATGCTCAATTACATTGGTGGGAACTAGTGCGTTAGCGGAGTTAGCTTGTTAACGTGTTGACGCCGTCCAGCCCCACGCACGGGGCGATCCGCGGTAGCTCATTAACGGAGATTTGCCGTGTTGTGGCGTTTCAACGAGATTAACGCTGACAGCACTAGTGGGAACACAATGAATATGACTGCACATTTACTCCGACATCATCCTAGTGCGAAGACAAGTGGAAGCAGACAAAAACAACAAGCACGCATGCTACAGACTTTACCCGAGTCATTTAGACAGCCGTTAGCACATGATTCTCCTTATGGGGACCTGATATGTTTAATATGCTGCTGAGAATATACCCCAGAAGAAGCGTATAGTATAGCTTTTATTTTGGAAAGAGCCATTTCTCTGTAATAAACTCTCTTTTTCCAAAGATGAGGGATTTCTCGAGCAGATAGATTTATTACTTTGTTGTTTCAGCAACATTAAATTTAAAAACTGTACTTTTGAGTTAAAATATATATTTATAATTTTAATAAATGACAAATTAAAAAGGCATGAACATTTTTTTGTATCGAAAAAATATCGAACTGTGACACCAAAGTATCGAACCGAACCGAACCGTGAATTTTGTGTATCGTTGCACCCCTTATATATATATATATATATATGAATTCCCCTCTCACTCAGCGAGCAGTCTTTATCCTTCAAACTTGGGTCCTCTACCAGAGGCCTGGGAGCTTGAGGCTACTGCGCAGTATCTTTGCTGTTCGAACAATGTTTGACTGCATTGTTCTGGACAGAGATCTTGGATGTTGTTCCTAGGATCTGCTGGAGCCACTCGCCTAGCTTGAGGGTCACTGCAACAGAGTGCTTCAATTACCACTGAAACCAATGTTTCCTCCCCCTTTTCTCTCAGCCCTTGTAATTTCTTAAGCTTCTCGTTCTCCTTCATCCTGATGTTGCTATCACTTGGTATTATCTACCTTTATTACTATGGCCATTGTCCTCTGCTTGTCCACCACTACTATACCAGTTGGTTAGGACTACTACGATTATATTTAGAAATATAGATTTTTGTATATTTCTTGTATATTTTGTATATAAAATAGCAATTGGTGAAAATTTTATATTTATTCCAAGAGTTGCAGAACCTAAAGTTTTACACTGTCAAGATGGAGGAATATGATCACATTACACCACGCGGTGATCAAACCCATATTTTGTTCACCACATGAAAGAGCTGTTAAGCATTTATGCACACAGTGTGAATGCTCTCCACCACAGCTGACATCTTTCTTAGTCCGGTAGCCAAGATTCTCTGCTTTTGTCAAGAGCAGCACTTTCTTCTCAGCCAGCATGGAAGTCTTCTGCAAAGTAGTACCCCTGCATAATTTAGATAAACACAGAGTTCCTAAAGAAGGATTCTAAAGAACTCTCACGATGAAGCAAATTGACCAGCTCTGCTTGGAGAGCAACACCTATCCAAAAGAACCTCCATCTCTCCGGCAAAGCGCATGTATATTTGACCAACAGAATAAATATAACAAAAAAGTATTATTGCTTTCAGACCTCCTTTTTTGAAATTCCAGATGAGCCCCCATCTGTTACATTCCCCTATAAAGTCCAGGGGCTGTGGGAAAGCAACAAAAAAGTGTCCGGATTAAAGCAGAAGACAAGGGGGCATTTAAAGCATTAAAATACAGGATAACTAAATAAATACTACTGCACAAGGACAAAAACTATAATGAAATGAAGTGATATTTCTACTGTCCACGAATAATAAAGAGATGAAAATATTCCGGAGATGCGAGCCAATCAGAACAATGTCATTTGTTTAGAAAGGCCGGACAAATTTGTAAGTGATGCAATCAGAAGTAATCTTCTTGACGTTAGATGTGCACATTTAATCTGCACCTGGTAAACAGGTTCGGAGAGTGGGTTTAGCCAACTCCCATGCCTCCAATTTCTCATGAAAATGCGACGAAATCTCAACATTTAGGAGGCAGAGAAAACTACATGCACGGAGACATTTCAGATATGATGTCAACAAAAATAAGATGCTTTGCAAACCATGTGGAGCAACACTCTCCAGTAAAAACCCAACAAACTTTTACCCTTTATAGTTTAGTCAATTAAATCAACTTTAGATTTAGTCCATGAAAGTTTTATGATATTTAGTTAACTTAAACTAGACTAAAACAATTTAAATGTCTAAATTATGACCAAAACTGAATGATGTTTTACTTGAATAATACTAACTCAGAATTCAGAAGTTAAAAGATGAATTAAACAAAAAATATTTATGTATGCAACATAATATTTTATTGTTTGTTATTAAAATATTTGGATCTTGTCCTGTTTTCGCTATCTGGAATTAAATTTCCTATCCTTGGAGTTTTCAAGGCAGTAACAATGTTTTTACTATGTTTACTGAGCACAAACATCTAACTGGGAATAAATTAAGTTCTATCTTATGTTATTTTCGGGTTGTACCATTAATTACATTCTCAAGATTATTTCTTTCTAAACTTTTAGCAACATTTGTGGGTAAATATAAAGAATTTCAAAATGATTCAGCTTCAATAAGCAAAGTATTGTATTCAGTTTGGACAAAATGCTGCATTAAAATCTAGTCTCAACTCTTCAGTCTAAGAATTTAAGTTCTTGGACTGAAGAACTTAAATTCTTCAGTCTAAGTTAGTTTATCAGCTGACTGACACAAAGTATAGATTTAGCTTAGGAAAGAGAGGTATAATGATACTTGCATTTGGCTCTTAAATTCATCCTCTACCTCTAAAAGTAAAAGTAATTTGGTGTTTCGTTTGGAATCCTACACGAGTCATATTTGTTTTTACTAAGAACATTACATGCCTTTGTCGTGTTTTTCACATTTCCAGATGGTATCCAGTAGTCTGAGCCGCTCTTCCCCAGTCCAGACGATGATTCCTTCGGCCTCCTGCTTCACTACAAGCGAGTCTACATCCTGACTGGTGGAAACTTCCTCCTGTTCCTCTTTAATCTGTGGGAGCTCTGGGCCCTGCTTGTTCAGACTGGAATTTCTCTCCTGGTTACAGACCTGCTGGTCATCCAGACCCTCCTCTTCCTCACACTTCATGTTGTTGTGGGAGGTCTTGAGGGACAAACGGACACAACAAAAAGGTTACTAATGAGATGACAGGGAAACACAAATGTGACAAATGTTTCGAGACAAAATATGAAACAATAAATAAAGTGGAGGAATGATAAGATTGTTTTTATATATATTGGCGATACATTCTTACGGGGGGTTGTATTAACTAGTACTCCAACAGCAGTGAAAAGCTTTAAGTTGCAATATTCTCATTTGCATCCATCTCCACATTAGTAGCTCAGTGAGTGTGCACAACTGCGAAGACAGTTCATTTAAGTTCTGCCATGTTTCATCAAAAACCAACATTACTGAGGAACAGCAATATGTGCAGTTCCACTGTAAACACTTATAGTGAGGACTCTGTCAAAAGTAACATAATAGAAATAACGTTTTGGTGCTGTACTCACAGCTTTGAGGCATCTACCTGCCAATTACACACTCTTTTTGACAACATATCCCATATCGCTTATGTGGTACATGTGGGTTCTCTCCGGGTACTCCAGCTTCCTCCCATAGTTCAAAGGCATGCAGTTAGTGGGGTTAGGTTAATTGGTGATTGGTTGCCCATAGGCAAGAATGTGAGTAAGAATGGTTGTCTCTCTCTATGTGTCCAGGGTGTACCAAGCTTCCTGCACTATCACAGCTGAGATAGGCTCCAGACATAATGCCACTCTCCGATAACAGACATCAGTGCAGTGATGTCTGTTGTGGTGATGAGAGACCTGAGCGTAAAAGCAAAGCCGTCAGTTTATGGTCCCACCCTCACCTACGCATCCATCTCCACATTAGTCGCTCATGAGCTCTGGGTAATGACACATCACATTACAGAGAATAACTTCCTCCCACAGTAACAAAAACTGTAATTTAATGACATCTGGAATCCGTTTCTGACCTTGATCAGACACCTGGGGCTGAAGCCATGCACATCTCCACAAACACATAAGAGATACACAACAGGTTACTGCTGTTATGTGGTTGTTTTTTCACCATCAGTGGTGTTATTTTTAGTAATATATTATTTTTATTACTGTTACGACTACTGTCAAAATAAATTTCTCTTCAAATTTACATTGTAATATAAGATAGCATATCATAATAGGTATATAAGATATAATATAATCTATACAAATTTAAATAAAATGACATTGCATAAATTTATATTACATATTATAGTCTAAGGAGCTTGGAAAGAAAAGCGTCTGGACTTCTTGAAGTTGCTTGAAGACGTTTCACCTCTCATCCGAGAAGCTTCTTCAGTTCTAGGGTCAAATGGTGGAGAGTCTCAGATCTAAGCCCTGTGGGAGTGTCTCCCCGAGAGGGACAAAAGGACCCGCTAATGATCCTCTACCTAATCACATAACATATTACATATTATACAACACATTGGGTAAATTCCCTGCTTAGAGTCTAGGGGGAACCCAGCAAGTGCCATTAACTGGTCTAGACTGGTTGCTCTTAATGATCTGTTACTCTATATTTTTCACATGTTTGTACAGGATATTGTATTTGTTTTAATTGTTATGTGCTTATGTGGTACATGTTTTTTTGACGTTTGCTGCCATGATTCCAGGACTCTCTTTGAAATGACATTTTTACCTGGATAAAAAAAGAACTAATAAATATAAGTAGAGATGTATATGTATACACCATTGTAATTTATTGAATACATAACAGAAACATTGCTGACATGGCGAATATTGAACCCCCTGTAAACCTCGTTTATAAGAACCCAGTTGCGGGATTTGTAGTCCATCTCTTGCACACTGGAGTCAGCACAGCGTCACTCTGTGATGGAGTCTGGAGTCACTGCAGCTCTCTGAACTGTGCTTCTCTTTTAAAGTGCTTATTAATTCTCACTCACACCTTTTATCGACCTCGTTACGCTTTCCTTCAAGGTCAAGAAAAAGTAGCTAGAATAAGGAGACATAATAGGAGGTATTTCAGGACTATTTGGACCTGCTCCACTTTCTCTGTAGGTATCTTTGATTTAAATGTGTAAAGCCGCCTTTTTACTAGTCATGCTCCTCCCGTGTCTCACTGAACTTTGGGCTGAAAGGTTTTCGTTAAAAAGAGAGAGCGAAAGAGAGAGAAACTTGTGTTATTGCTATTATAAACAGCTCGTAGCTCCTCGCTGATTTGAGCCTGCAAACTGAGCTCTGATCAGGGTCCTACAGGAGTCGCATTCCCGCGTTAGCTCATTGACGCCGTTTTACACACCTGTGTGTCTTTATCTCTGATATCCAGCAGTCTGCGTGGACAGCTGATCTCTTCACTGATGTCTTTTAAATTTCTGAGATTTCCTCGGCTGCAGTTCGTCTTTCCTTAAACTCTCGGATAGTGAAGACGCTGCTGAATAGTAAGAGTCGCGTCACTTCCGCTTTCCTTCTTCTATTGCATTTACGGCAGACTAGACCCATCAAAGGTGTGTTGCTGCCCTCCTTACACGAAAAAGTCCGCATTCTTATTGTCCTGCATTTTTGTGCTTCAAAACTCTTTTCGACAGCAACCTTTTTTCACGGCAGCATATAGAATAAATCCAATAAAAAGGATATAAAGAACATAGGACGTGCTAAATTGGCTTTTGCTACGGTGTTTGAGTGTAATTATGACTAAAAAAATGCATATTTGCCTTTCTGCAGTATATTTTAGTAGAAATGTTCATATGTTTATGTTTATGACACAATGCACTTTATTATAAAGTAACCTTTATTATAAAGGACTTGTTTATCCTAAAAACATGGCAAATTGTTAAATGTATGGACAAACTAAGGTGCAATGCTTTACCTTCCTCTCCACCCCAGTTAGCAGGATGAAGGCAGCCTCTTGTGTTCTGCATTATTGGTTTTCAAATTTCAGTTGTTAACTGAAGCTTCAACATCATCAGTAAAGACAGATTTAAATGTCTGTAATATCACACTGTGTCAGTTTGTTCACAGGAGTCACAACCTGTAACACTGATGCTGCGTTAAGGGATCATGGGAAAGATGGGAGAGAAAAGTGTCCACTACAAAAACCCTGAAACCCTTCACTGCTGAAAACTGTGGATTAACTTCAATCCACAAATTTCAGGAAATCAAAAATCAACTTTAGGTGTCAAATGAATAAATGTGGAAAGCCATTAACTCTCCTGGGGTTTGAGCTTTGATGCAGCCTTAGTGTAAGCCATGGATTTACTGGTCAATCTATGGTTCCACCCTCACCTACGGTCATGAGCCCTGTGTAGTGACTGAAAGAATGGGTTCACAGATACCAGGAGTGTAAATGACTTTTCTCCAAAGGGTAGCTAGTTTCTTCCATAGTAATAGGGTGAGGAATTTGATCATGTGGTGAGAACTCGGAGTACAGTCGCTGCTACTCCACATCTAAATAAAATACTACATTTTTAATTGGAAATCAAAAACCTCACTACGCATAAATGAGTATATTAATTTTCTTTGAGAATACATCATATTAGAGAGAATAGCTTCCTTCCAGACAATAAACTGTAACCTGATGCTCTGGTCGCGTCTATCAAGTTCGGTGTGTACGCACCGTAAGTCTATTAGGAAATCTGAAATCGGAGTCTCTTTCACAGAGTGGAGAGCACACACAGCTATCCAGTATTCCCTGTTATAACCTTTCTCCTCAGTCTGCTGAGTATCTTTGGCAACAGCAGCTGAGTGTGAGAATGGATTATACACTCTGATAACAAGTGCAGCAACATATTGCAATGCTCACAAAGTTTCTCTCTAAAGATTTTCACGTAAATGAAAAGGAGGCCTTTTCACATAAATGAAAAGTCTTTCCCTTTTCACATTTATGTGAAAAGAGAAAGACCATCTCTGAATCGACGAGGGGGCCTAAAGGTACATCTTTCGCCATCTTACAATGCTGTGAGCCATTCCCCAACTCTCTGTGAATGGTACTCATGACCAGTGATCAGTGGGCTTTGATCAGTGGTTGTTGACCAATGGTCATGGTATGTCTGTGAAGATTCTCAGTCATGTCATGACCAATGGTCATGAGAATTTGCATAATCATGATGAAGGAACTGACCTCCCAGCCCATTGTTCATTCAATGGGCTGGTTTCAGTCATTATGCAAATGTACTGTTTATAAGATTGGGAAAACCTGTAGTCAGCTGAGACTGAAGAAGTCACTTGGATGAGTGACGAAACGTTTCTCCCACTGAAAATGCTACATCCAGATAAACAGAATCAACCTTTGGAGATTTACCTACCTGGATGATTGAGAATGCATCAAGACGTAAAAAGCTAATAAAAATAAAATATAATTAAAAAACGACTTCCTGCAGATATTTTTTTGTCCTTACTCTTCTGCAGCTCCGTCAGCATATGTAAAATGTTTTGGGTTCAGTTGCACTAATTTTAGTTTCTGTTAACAGGGGATCATGTTCAGCTCAGCTTGTTTTATTTTATTTCAAACTGATACTAAAGTGTGTACTTAAATCTCTGTTCACTGATAGAAAGCAGAGTTTCACTGGTCTGGCTCACTCAAGATTAAAATTTGGTTTATGTTACCCACGATGTAAAATGAGTTTGAGATCTCTGTCATTCACTATTCCTTTAAGTCAGTGCTCGATTTGAATCATTAGGGGGCGCTAGTACGCGTTTCTGCCAGAAATGCAATAGAAGAAGAAGAAAAACGGATATGACGCGTTGTTTTGGCTGTTCGGTGCAGTATCCGAGAGTGTTAAAGGAGAGACTTGGTACTGCAGGCGAAGAAATCTCAAATGTTATTAAGCTATGATTGAGGAGGACCAGCTGTGAGCGCATACTGCTGGATATCCGAAATAAACAGGTATGTAAACACGATGGACTACAAAACGTGCGTCTTACTTTAATAATATGTTTATGACAGACGTGCAACAGGAAGTAGTGTGAAGGCAAAGCACGGAAACGGAAAAGAAAAGGGAAAAAAAGAACATATTTGTACACAGTTACATAATTTACATTTCATCATTAAAGTGGGTGTGTTAACACACACTTAAAGTGTTCAGTGTATTTTATCCACTGTAAACGACCATCTTTGAACAGGTGATTTCAGGTCATATGATGGGCTGAGGCAGGGTCTCACAATGGTTTGACACAAAATCTCCTATGATATTGACCCTTTTTTCACACCTTTGTTTTGTGACGAGAGACATAATCCTCTTAATGGGCAACTCCCACCAGGTTTTAAATACCTGGGACTATCCACCATTTGGCTTTAGAATAAAAAAAAGTGTATCGGATGGGAGGTGAAACATGTAATCTAGCCGCTTTCTTTCCAAGCCCCTTAGACGACTGTTACCTGAATGACTGAGAACTTATACGGACATATTGTTAAAAGAGTTTTTCCTCCCCACTGTTACCAAAGTGGTTGCTTCTGATTGTTGGTGTGTTCTTTGTATTATTGTAGGGTCTTTATCTTACAATATAAAGTTCCTTTAGGCAACTGTTGTTGTGGTTTGGTGGTATATGAATAAAACTGAATTTAATTAAAAATTAAATTGATTTGAATTGAACATCAGCAATTAAAGAAGGAAAATAAAGACAAGCAGCCTTAAATAAGAATGGAATAGACAATTAAATTTTATCAATAAAAAAGACGGCTATGGGACAGGAGCTTGGTACATGTTTGTCATGATTTTAGAGAGCAGTGATGGCGCAGGATAATCCTCATGGTGGTTCACTGGGGGTGAATACTGGCCAGATTAGCAGTTTTTCTGTGCTAAGAGCAGCAACTTGTATATTTTTTCTGTGTTCGTGGCGGTGTGTGTCTTCAGCCCCGGGTGTCTGAACCAAACCAAGATAGGTCAGAAATGTGTTCCAGATGTTATTAAATAATGGTATATTGATTCTGTGGAATTGGCGAGAGAAAATGAAAATATTGTAAAATAAATCTCGTCAAAAGTCACTAGTTAATTCAAATACATGAAGTGACCCACTACCCTAACCCTAACCCTGTATCAAGTTACATTGTGTTACCGTCTGTTCTTATGTATTGTTTTACTGCTGTCCTATTATTGTTTTTTTCAATAATGGTTGAAAAATTGTTACCATTTGCTTTAATCTAAATATAAATTTTAATTCATGCAATCACTGTCGTTTTATTTCAATATACAACAGTGAAAATCAAACTGCCTTAAATGAATCTGGCAGCAGCCACCTGAATGTTGTGCACTCTGAACTTTGTCAATAAAAGTGTCATAACTCGAATCACTCACAGAGGTGCTCTTAAACATTTGTCCCATTTGTACACTCTAAATTTCACTCACATATGCGAGTAACATGCTCACAGTGTACAGCCTTGCTAGAAAATATTTCCTCAGATGTGTCTTCCTGTTATCATATTAGTAACCTTCTTGTTATGTCCCCTTATCCTTTAAGATCCCCTACAGCAATATGAAGTGTGAGGAAGAGGAGAGTCTGAATGACCCAGAGGTCTATAAACAGGAGGAGAACTTTGGTCTGAATGAGGATGGTCCAGAACTTCCACAGATTAAAGAGGAACAGGAGGAAGTCTGCACCAGTCAGGATGTAGTGCAGGTTGTAGTGAAGCAGGAGTCTGAAGAAATCTTCGTCTGGACCGGGAAAGAGCGGTTCAGAGTGCTGGAAACATCTGGAAACGTGAGAAAGACTTACACTGCACAGGTATATAAAACTTAATAGTTGTTCGGGTATTTTTCTCTGCTCACAGACACACTCTACCTCTCCTTTTATTTTTTGTTCTTCAACAAAAAACATGTATGGTGCTTTTTGAACAGTTCTTGCTGAACAGAATCAACTTTTGGGAACCAGGTGCAGAACGACTCTTTGCTGAACAGAGGAGAGTGTTCTGGATCCTTTGTGGTCATGAAGCTGTCAGAAGAGAGCGGTTCTCTTGTCCTTATTGCCTAAGCTGGAGAGCCCAACCAGTCAACCCTAAGATGGCTGATTTGCATCCTCCTCAGCTCAAATTGCATAAACCAGCCTTTTTCTCAACAGGAATTGGTTGCTTTGGACAGCTGCAGGTCAAAATTGACCATCGACATGAGAAACTTTGGGGTCTGCTTTTCAAATATCTCACAAGAGCAGTTCATATTGAGTTACTGTTTAACATCAATACAGACTCCTTTCTGATGACCCTGAGGAGATTTATCTCCCAGAGTGGAAAGCCAGCAGAGTTGCTATGTGACCAAGGAACCAATTTCAGGGGTGGGAGCATCATATAAAATTCCACTTACTCCACCTAGTGGTCATCATTTTGGCCTCCAAAATGATTTCACACTGCTGGGAGTATGAAATCCAGTCTGTCAGTGCTGCCCTGACTACAGTCCTGGGTTTGCAAGTCCTCAGGGAAGAAGTGCTAACAACAGTCCTGGTTGAGCTTGAAGGTGTTTTTAACTAATAACTGTTATCCACCCTTTAGGCTATGTTTTATCTGATTTGGCAGACCCAGATCCAGTCACCCCCAATTTGTTGATGATGGGGCAGCCAGATCCTTCGATGCCGCAGGTAGTGTATTTCACGATTCAGAGCTGCTTTGATGTTGACATTGGAGGCCCTGCGATTTAGTGCATCTGAACCAGTTACGGCCATTTCAGCCATGCTACTGGTCTTTTAGTTCAGGGCTTCATTCAGGCCCCTGTGTGTACGTCCAGATAAATGTAAGTTACAGTGTAGCAACTGTTCATTTTGGAATGCAGGCTTGAACAAGTTTTCAGTTTCTGGTGAACTGTGGCACACCCTGTGGTATTGTAAGGGGGAGTTTGTATCATCCTAGCCTGTTACACTGTGTAGCAGCTGAGCTATACCTTGTATATAGCTGTAGAGATAAAATATAGTACTTTGTCTGAATCAAGCCTTGGGGGAACATAGGAATAATTCACTTACAAATAAGTAGGATGTGTAATGTTTGGCTTGTTTAGGGAGCCTCAGGGTCAGAATATTGATTATGATATGATCTAAGTTTCTTGTCATCACATTAGTCACAATTTTCTTGCATCCCTTTGTTGAAGATGAGGGTCAGGATGATCAGCAGGTCTCTAACCAGGAGAGAAGCTCTGGTCTCGACCAGGAGGACTCAGAGCCTCCACAGACTAAAGAAGACCAGGAAGAAATGTCCACTAATCAGGAAGGAGAGCAGCTTGCACTGAAGCACAAAGCCAAAGATATCATCGTGTGGACTGGACAGGAGCTGGGCATCATGTGGAACCCTGAAGTAAAGTTGCACATCAAAGGTAATCAGAGCTGTAATAGATGGATTTTTACTACAAAACTGAATATGACTCGAGTTGGGTCCTAATCAGACCTCAGAAATACATTATAGAGGTACATAAAGACTTTAAGGACCAACTGCATTAAGCAGCATTTGTTTTGTAAACCACTTAAATTTAACATACATGTATAAGAAAAAAATTTACATTTAGTTTGTATAAGACAATTTTGGTCTGGAAAGCCCAATGGCTCAGATACATATGATTTTATGTGCTGTCTCTTTGGTGGCATTCCAAGATTTGCAATATACGTTTGGCAAAGAAGACAAAGGACCAACTTTTGCTGCACTTTGTACTGCAATAAATCAGCCCGATAATCCTCCCTGTGAGAAACCCCACAATCTTTGGCAGAGAGATAAGAAACGACACAGAAAGGACTTCCAAGAACGTCTTGATGCATTCTCAATCATCCAGGAAAGTAAATCTCCAAAAGTTGAATCTGTTCATCTGGACGTAGCGTTTTGTGGGAGAAACGTTTCGTCACTCATCCAAGTGACTTCTTCAGTTTCAGCTGACTGCAGGTTTCCCCAAACCTTATAAACAGTACATTTGCATAATGACTGAAACCAGCCCTCTGAAGGAACAATGGGCTGTGAGGTCAGTTCCTTAATCATAATTATGCAAATTCCCATGACCATTGATCAACAATCACTGACCAAAACCCACTGATCAAGGAACACTGATCAATGGCCATGAGTACCATTCACAGAGAGTTGGGGAATGGCTGCAATCACAGCATTGTAAGATGGCGAAAGATGTACCCTTAGGCCCCCTCCTCGATTCAGAGATTTGAAGACCAATTGTCTGCATGATCAACTCGGTCACCTATAACATCTCCAAGTTTCTGGCTTCAATCCTCAACCCGCTGGTGAGCAGCTCTGAACACCACATCCAGAATACCCTGGATTTTGTTGAGAAAGTGAGAGATGTCATTATGGAGGCAGATGAAACCATGGTCTCGTACAACGTTACATCTCTCTTCACTTGCATCCCAGTCACGGAAGCGTTGGAGGTAGTCCGTAAGAGATTACAGGATGACACCAACCTCAGCAACAGGACCACTCTCAGCATCGACCAAGTGTGTTTGCTTTTGGAACTGTCTTCATTCCACCTACTTCACATACAAGGGTCAGTTCTACAGGCAGAAACACGGGTGTGCCATGGGCTCCCCAGTTTCACCCATCGTGGCCAATTTGTACATGGAAGAAGTGGAAAAGAGGGCTTTGCTATCCTACCCTGGAACACCACCAAGCCATTGGTTCAGATATGTGGATGACACCTGGGTGAAAATCAAATCTCAGGACGTACCACAATTTACGGATCACATTAACTCGGTGGACTGACACATCACATTCACCAGGGAGGATATGAAAAGTGGCAGGTTAGCCTTCTTAGTCTGTGAGATTTCCATCAGTAATGGGGGACATCTAAAAGCTGACGTGTACCGTAAACCTACACATACGGATCAGTATCTAAGGTTTGACTCTCATCATCCACTGGAGCACAAACTGGGTGTCATCAGGACGCTACAACACAGAGCGAACACCATCCCCACGGACACAGCGGCCAGGGAGGCAGAAGAACAGCACATCAAGAAGCCCCTGAGTAAATGTGGTTATCCCAGCTGGACTTTTGTCAAAGCTGGAAAGGCACCTAAAGAAAGCTCCAGCCGATCCAGGAGAGAAGGACAACCGCTGCCCAAGCGAAAACCTGTAGTGATCCCATATGTGTCAGGAGTATCGGAACAGCTGAGACGCATTTTTTCTAAACACCGGGTCTCTGTGGCTTTTAAACCCCAAAACACGCTGCGCCAAAAACTGGTCCACCCCATGGATCGGGTCCCCCGACACAAACAGAGTAACATAGTGTACGCTGTTAAGTGCCAGGAGGAATGCCAGGATTTATACATCAGGGAAACCAAACAACCTCTAGCGAAGTGGATGGCACAACACAGAAGAGCTACCTTGTCAGGCCAGGACTCTGCAGTCTATTTACACCTACAGGCCAGTGGACACTCTTTCAAGGATGAGGATTTACACATCCTGGACAGGGAGGAACGCTGGTTTGAGCGCGGAGTCAAGGAGGCCATTTACGTGAAAAAGGAAAGACCATCTCTAAATCGAGGAGGGGGCCTAAGGGTACATCTTTCGCCATCTTACAATGCTGTGATTGCAGCCATTCCCCAACTCTCTGTGAATGGTACTCATGGCCGTTGATCAGTGTTCCTTGATCAGTGGGTTTTGGTCAGTGATTGTTGACCAATGGTCATGGGAATTTGCATAATTATGATTAAGGAACTGACCTCACAGCCCATTGTTCCTTCAGTGGGCTGGTTTCAGTCATTATGCAAATGTACTGTTTATAAGGTTTGGGGAAACCTGCAGTCAGCTGAGACTGAAGAAGTCACTTGGATGAGTGACGAAACGTTTCTCCCACAAAACGCTACGTCCAGATGAACAGATTCAACTTTTGGAGACTTCCAAGAAACTTTCTGTTGTTCGATCTGTTTGGATATACTGAATGTTAATATGTAACTTGACCTGTTTAGATGTTTTTGATTGAAATAGCTTTTGATTTCAGTAAATATGTTCTCCTAATGCTGCATATTCAACAAATGATCATTTTTTAGCTCTTTACAACCTATAAAATGTTTAGAAATTCTGTTGTGCGTAATAATTTGGAACGGTGTATTTTAAGTTTTTTATTTTTGAAAAACATACTGTTTTTATTGGGAGATTGGTTCAGTAACATTCGAATTATACTGTAATGGTTATGACTCGAAAATTATGCTGACTGTCATTTCAATCGACTATTTAGGAAAATGAGAAAAAAAATATCGTTTGGATAAAAATTTGAAACGCGGTGTATGTGCAGCCTTGATGGGAGCTCAGCTCACCAGTCTGCTGATCAAAGGGCTCAACCTACCACTATGCAGAGTGGTGTTGTGGACAGATTCCACTACCATCCTAACATGGATTAAGTTGGAATGTAGTTTGAGTAAGTTAACAGAATACGTTAAAATGTGACCAACATATTTATAATACTTCAGATTACTTAATATATTGTCATGCTTTTTACAACTACATGAATGTAGCAATCACATCCTGCAAATTCTTGTTTGTTTTTCTCTACCGATTGGCTGTTAAGACCAAATCTCCCTGAATAGATAATATATTTACTGTAGAGGAGCAAAGACTTGTTAAAGACTTGGTGTGTTAACATAAAATGTTTTGTCTGCTTAAAAAAAGCCCTGTCTTTACTTAACCTTTTTTTTTTATTTACAAAGCTGAAAATTGGAAGAGAAGAAAAAATGCCAATAGAAAAAATTATGCCATTGCAAAGTATTTACTGTTATGGTCACCAACATATTCCATCATTTAGTTACAATAAAAGTAGCTTTGCACAAGGGAAAAAAATCAGCATTTTCAATGACCCTTTTCCTTATTAGGACAAAAAGGCAATATATAAAACAATTCTCAAATATGAAAATATATTATTTTGGCTTTTAGTGTCAATATTATTCTTCCACCAATAATTTCAAATTACTTGATGTGACAATGAAAAAATGCACTTCAAACCTTGCTACCAGATATAATTTTAAACACAAGACAATATGTTTTAATGCAACCCAGCAACATTACTTCATGGTCATTTAACAAAGGCATGTAACAAGAACCATCCAAGGTTGTCAGTGTTGAACTGCTTGGTTGAAAAACAGGTCACCTCTGGTGTCTGAACACTGAAGACGTTATCGTCATCATCTTCTGGCTCATTTCCCACTGAGGGATGTCTAGTGGTGCTGGTATCATTAGAAGGTCCTGTGTTGAAGACACAAGCTTCTTAGACCATTTTTCTTCTCATGGATTCTCTCTCATCATCAGCCACCAGAGTTAAAACTTTGGGATGGTGGATGCTGCCATCCTTGCCTCATGGGAGGCCTGTACTGCTGCAAATCAAGTGTCAATTGCTTTGATGATCAGTTGAAAATTGCAACTTGGCTTTCACACCGAGAAGGATGGGAATCACATATCAGAAATAACAGTTCTTTTCCCCCTGGAGCAGGTTGACTGACTAGGCAAGTGGTTTCAGAATGGCTGTATAGTCTTTGAGAAACGCTGTCTCTTGAGGATGCAGTTTTGCCACCTTCAGTTGGTCACAGATTTCTTTTAGGTGACTTTCAGGTAGACTCATTAGCTTCTCGACTGCATGGTACTCTGAGCTCCACCTAGTCACTGAAGGTACAACATATGTCATTTGAGCAATTTCTTACGTCAGAAGCACCTGATGAGCGTTGAGCCTTATTCCAGGTGGCAGCACAATTTTCCTTTGCACTCCTATATAATTTTCTGGAAACACCCTGCTGTGAAGCAGCTTTATCATGGTCAGTCGTGGCAATGAGATTTAACGTATGCACATCGATGGTGTGGTGGCAAAAAGAAGTTTAGCCTCCTCGTGCTCTTGCTCTCCTCAAGTACTGTAGTGACATCAGCCAATTCTACATCATTTGTGTCTTCCAGATCATCTTCTGTTTACGAATCTCCATATTCTTTGAAAGCTTTTACAAAATTACTCCCATTGTTTGTGACTGTAGCATTAACCTTGCCTTGGATTTAGAAATCAGCATGAATCTGACTTATTTTGGGAGCAATAACATTATAGGTGTGACGGCCTCTTATCCTCTCACAGACTTGCAGTCCAGTGTGTCTGACTCAATCCAGTGAGATGTGATGCCAATGAAATTTCTATGATGCGCAGTTCATATATCTGCTGTTGTGCACACATTTTGAGTATGTTGAAGAATTTCAGTTCCTGCTTCCTTGGATATGTGTAGGCAAAAGAAAAAAGATTTATTTTTTATTGTCTTTCTTTTTCTTTAGATTCATGGCAGATCTGTAGCCAGGAGAGGAACTCCAGTCTGGACCTGGAGGACACAGACTCAAGAGGAACAGGAGGAAATGTCCATCAATCAGGAAGGAAAGCAGCTTTCACTGAAGCAGGAAACCAAAGATATCATCATCTGGACCAGGCAAGAGCTGGGCATCAAGTGGAACCCTGAAGTAAAGTTGCACAGAATAGGTATGCAAAACCTTAATAGATAGATTCAGTTTTGTAGTAAGAAATCTAACTCATGTTGGGTCCTAATGAGACCTCAGAGATATGTTATAGAGACACATGATGAATCTAAGGACGAACTGCAACAAGAAAACTGAAGTAATATTCTAAGAGCCAAAATTTCTAGCCCTCCCAGTTGGAAATAATTAAGTTGAGTACAAGAGAGAGGAAGACACCCTACAATGAGTTGAAACATTATTTATTCCTGCAACTTTGCAGGTATGCAAAGCTGTAATAGATGGATTTCTTACTACAAAACTGAATAAAACTCATGTTGGGTCCTAATCAGACCTCAGAGAGACATTATAGTGGCACATGAAGAATCTAAAGACCAACTGCAATAAGCAGCAATAATGCATCTGTTTTGTAAACTTTTTAAATATAGTTGACAATTTAAAATTAATTTAAAATTGACAATTAGTGCCAAATATGCAATTTGAAAATAAATTATCGATTTTAAACTAAGCTTTTCACAAACCACACAACACTATGGTAGGTTTTCCCTGTGCCACATGTTTCTGGGTCTTCCTGTCTTTCCCCTTGGATTCCAGCACAAGGCCTGTGTAGTAATGTTATAAGTGGACTTGCTCCATGTTTATGAACTATAGAGAAGCGTAAGTTTGACCATGATTTTAAAATGCCCAGCTTGGTGGATGTTCTGATCTCTCTTTAGCTCTTGAGGTCAAGAGAGGTCAGAAGAGGGTTCCAGACAATAAAACTCATGGAGGATTCAGGGTCACCTGATCCAGCCCTAACTCTATGTTTTATCAAAAAGGAAAGTTTTAACCCTAATCTTAAAATAGAGAGGGTGGTGTCTCCTGAATCCAAACTGGGAGCTGCTTCCACAGAAGAGTGGTCTGAAAGGCCCTGCCTCCCATTCTACTTCAAAATACCAGAGGAACAGAAATTGTTGAACATGTTCAGGCAATGTATGGCTAATCTACAAAAATAAACAAATAAATGCTGCAGTAAGTGTCCTGTAAAGGTTCAGAGTAATTTTACATAAAGATCTAAATGTAACCTTTAACCAAAGTCTTTCTATATCAAGTATTTTGTTTTTCTCATATATTTAGTTTTATAATAAATTGTCTTTATTTTCTCATATTGGTGGCTTTTAATTATTATTTATTTTTAACATATTTAAAGCTTTTATGTTTTATATGTTATAAATTAATAGATGTTTGATGGAACGCAAACCCTGCACTTGTTCTCTCTCCCCCCCCGTTTTGGTGTTTGGTGGTTCATGTTATAAATCTATAAGTCGTCCAGTCCCAATCCTCACCACCACAAACACACACAGTGTTGTATTGTCAGTCAGCAGATTGCCTTTAACAGATTATCTCTTAAGTAAAGAGAAACCCCCATCCACTTAGAGACTCTGTCAGCTCCCAAACAGACAAAAAAGAAACTAAAAAACATAAAAAAAAAAAAAAAACTTAAACCAAAAAAAATCACAAACAAAGAACAATTAGGTATCCACATCTGCACCAAAGAGCAAAACTGTGAAATGGGGATTCCTAAACATTAGGTATCTCTCTTCCAAATCTCTGTTAGTACATGAGTTAACAATTGATCAGCAAATCGATCTACTCTGCTTTACCTAGTAGATCGATTACCTGGTTACAGCAGGACGATTGTGTCAGTTTAAATAAATCAACACCACCGAGTCATACTAACTAACTGAATCCTGGAAGCGCAGGCTAAGGGGGAGGTGTGGCAGCAATTTTCCACACCAACCTATTAATCAACCAAAGACCAAGACAGACTTTTGATTCGTTTGAAAGCCTGATGCTTAGCCTTGTCCACCCTAGCTGTAAAACTCAAAAACCGGTCTTATTTGTTATCATCTATCGTCCACCTGGGCCTTACACAGAGTTTCTGTCTGATTTCTCAGACTTTTTATCTGATTTAGTGCTCAGCTGAGATAAAATAATTATTGTGGGTGATTTTATCATCCATGTAAATGTGAGTGGGCGCTAAGGCGTATAGGAAGGGATCTCAAAACTGGATTATAGATGGCAGATGGAGAAGACTCTCCTGAGTTTCTCTGATAAACCTGCTATATAAGGGATGACAATATCAGAGAAACCCAGGAGAGTCTTCTCCAAGCACAACATTCCAGTGTACCCAGTCATACATTCAAACAGAAACTGGTTCATCCCAAAGACAAAGAATCCCAAACACAAGCTTAATAACGTAGTGTATGCTGTGCAGTGTAGTGAGGAATGCTCAGACGTCTACATTGGAGAGCCCAAATAGCCACTTCACAAATGCATGGCACAGCATTAGTGATGGTAAATTTGATTCTTTTTACTGAATCGAGTTTTAATGAGTCACTCACCAAAGTGAATCGGGTTTTTTGAGTCATTTGAGTCTCTGAGTCAGTTGACCAGAGAGTGCAAAAAATGTACATTTTCACTCAAACTTAAATTGTTTCTCTTTTCGTGTATATCCTACTGCTAAGATGAGTGATTCTAAAAGAAAACAACTATTTTATAGAGCAAAAAAAATCTAAAGGGAACATTTATTTTATTTATTTTTATTTTATTTTATTAGTATTTTCCTTAAATGTGTCAAATATATATTTTCTCATCTAAATGTCCACTGAGCTGTGAGCCAGGGGACGGTAATGCGCCTTAACAGTGGTTGCCAACCAAGAAGAAGAAGAAGCTGTGAGCCAGGAGGGATGGGGTGGGTGAGTGAGTGAGTGAGTGATTAGTTTATGCTACGATTCAGCACAGGAGGGAGGGGGTTAGTGAGTCATGAGTGATTCGTTCGCGCTATGATTCAGCACAGGAAGGGAGGGGGTGAGTGAGTCCTGAGTGATTTGTTCGCGCTATGATTCAGCACAGGAGGGAGAGGGTTAGCGAGTCCTGAGTGATTCACTTGCGCTACGATTCAGCGCAAGAAAGGAGGGGGTGAGTAGCTCAAATGTGCTGTTAGCATGTTAGCAGAGCGACGCTACTGTGAACTGAGGAGCTATTGTCTTGATGTGAGCTTCTACTCACGGTTTTTTCTTCCAGTTCAGAGCAGAAATGTTTTTGTTAAGATACTGGATGTTGTGTTTTTCTCCACAATTTTAATTATAAGCTAGATATAGTTCTACTAATGAAATTAGTTTGCTAACAGCAACAGGGATGAGTCAGTGAGTCAGTTGGGCTTGTGAATCATGATTCATGAGTCAGTAAAGTGATTCTCGAGTATTGAACGATTCGTTCATGATTCGCGCATCACTACACAGCATAGAAGAGCCACCTTGACAGGACAAGACTCAGCTGTACATCTAGATCTAAAGGACAAAGGTCACTCTTTCAAGAATACCAATGTTCACATTTTGGACAGAGAAGAAAGATGGTTTGAAAGATGAGTGAAAGAAGCCATCTATGACACAAACTTCCCAGACGTCTTAACGCCCACTCATATCCTGGACCATGTGACCTCAGTGAATCACACGATAGGGTGGGGCAAGGTCTCACAATGGGTTCACCCGAAACCTTGGCTGATTGTGACCCACACCCGTTTTCACACCTTGGCTTGTGTGATTAGGTAGAGGATCAGTAGGGTGTCCTTGACCCTCTCAGGGACACTCCGAATAGGACTTAAAAATCTGGGACTCTCCATCAATTGCTCTTAGAACTGAAGAGAGGTGAAATGTCTTCACGAAACTTAAAGACGTTCAGATGCTTTTGCTTCCAAGCTCCTAACACTAACAGGCCTCAATATGGCATTCAATCTGTTATTAGACTCAATTCTCTCAAGATGTAAAAGAACCCACCCAACCCTTTAATCACATTCTAGATCATGTTATGACATATGGCATAGAAAATGAACATTTAACAGAGTTTTTTGAAAACCCTCTCGTCTGATCATTTCCTAATAACATATAAATTTACAATAATTGATTACACAGCATTGGTGAGTAGATTTCATCACAGTAGATGTCTTTCTAAAAGTGCTGTAACAAAGTTTAAGAATATTTATTCACCCACTGTTGTTATCCTTAATGCCCTGTACCAACACAGAGCAGAGCAGCTACCTGATTGCTACTCCAACAGAGGTCGATTATCTTGTTAATAATTTTACCTCCTCACTACGTACAACTCTGGATACTGTAGCTCCTGTGAAAAGAGAAGAATCAGAAGTACTTGACTCTGTAGTATAACTCTCAAATGCGCACCTTAAAGCAGGTAACTCATAAGCTGGAGAAGAAATGTGTGGGCTCAAATTGTGGTCATAAACATTTTGTACTTGTAAATCAAATGCATATTTGTGTACTGAGTTTTTGTAAACTTTGTAAACCAAAATATGTGAAAATTTTATGTTTGTGCATCTATAGGTGTGTGTGTGTGTGTGTGTGTGTGTGTGTGTGTGTGTGTGTGTGTGTGTGTAAGATTTTCTGTTTGTAAAAAATATTTACACGACTTTGAAATTTTTTGTTAAGGCAGATACAAAGCGAAAAACTGTGTAAAACTCTGCGCTCAGGTTCCCTGGGTGCATGTGGATTTGAACTTACAAGTACAAATTTTGACCCAATTTTTCTTCCTTTCAGCTGATTGGTCAATTTCATGTCAATCACAAATTTAACAATCCAATTAGAGAACAGATGGGTTTGGCTGTCAGAGGGGTGCTTTACTGAGCTTCGGGTCCTGGAAGGGTAATACAGTTTGAACATTTGAAGATAACACAACACAAACTCTAGTAGAGGACATAAAGTCAGAGATAGAAACGACAAGGAGCAGGCGCATCTAGTGCACATAGAGCTGTCGCAAAAACCCACAGAGCTCAGCAGCCAGCGCAACAAATTCTGGATCCTTGGCTTTTAGTTAGCAGTAGCAGCTCATGCTCCGTCCGCTGTAAAAGGGCCTTTATGCTGCACAATGTGACTCACAGCAGGGGTCTCAGGTCAGCCCTGACTTTGTTAAACTAATCCTAAAGTAATAATGGTATTTCCA
Source organism: Pelmatolapia mariae (assembly GCF_036321145.2). NCBI lineage: Eukaryota > Metazoa > Chordata > Actinopteri > Cichliformes > Cichlidae > Pelmatolapia > Pelmatolapia mariae. Next base: position 31,740,645 of record NC_086243.1, on the reverse strand, counting down.
ACCACTGATATACAACAACTTTATCCTTTTAACAGCTACTGAAAGTTAGGGGACCTAGCTTCTATGGGATATTCATACAGAGATCCTCCAGCTTCAAACTGTATTACCCTTCCAGGACCTGAAACTCAGTAAAGCACCCCTCCGACAGCCAAAACCATCTGTTCTCTGATTGGATTGTTAAATTTGTGATTGACATGACATTGACCAATCAGCTGAAAGGAAGAAAAATTGGGTCAAAATTTGTACTTGTAAGTTGAAATCCACACGCACCCAGGGAACCTGAGCGCAGAGTTTTACTCGTAGTTTTTTGCTTTGTATCTGTAACCAGACCTTAACAAAAAATTTGTAACTTGTGTAAATATTTTTTACAAACACAAATCTTTTTTACACACACACAAATTCTCATCTGTAAATGCACAAACATAAATTTTTCACATATTTTGGTTTACAAGGTTACAAAACTCAGTACACAAACACACACAAAATACTAATAGTACAAAATATTTATGACCACAATTTGAGCCCATAGAAATAGCATATCAAAAATTTAGAAGATCATCATTTCACTAACTCGGGTGTGAATGTGAGTGTGAATGGTTGTCTGTCTTTGTGTGTTAGCCTTGCAACAGACTTGCGACCTGTCTAAGGTGTACCCTGCCTCTCACCCTTAGACAGCTGGGATAGACACTGGTTTGAGCACGGAGTCAAGGAGGCCATTTACGTGAAAAGGGAAAGACCATCTCTGAATCGAGGAGGGGGCCTAAGGGTACATCTTTCGCCATCTTACAATGCTGTGATTGCAGCCATTCCCCAACTCTCTGTGAATGGTACTCATGGCCATTGATCAGTGGTCTTTGATCAGTGGGTTTTGGTCAGTGGTCATGAGAATTTGCATAATTATGATGAAGGAACTGACCTCCCAGCCCATTGTTCCTTCAGTGGTACTAGGTTCAGTCATTATGCAAATGTACTGTTTATAAGATTGGGGAAACCTGCAGTCAGCTGAGACTGAAGAAGTCACTTGGATGAGTGACAAAACGTTTCTCCCACTGAAAACGCTACGTCCAGATGAACAGAATCAGCTTTTGGAGATACTCTGGATGGCATTACCTTGGCCTCCAGTAACACTGTGAGGAACCTTGGAGTTATTTGTGACCAGGCTATGTCCTCCAATGCACATATTAAACTAAATATGGAGGACTGCTTTCTTCTATTTGCACAAGATCTCTAAAATTAGAAATATCCTGTCTCGGAGTGACACTGAAAAACGAGTTCGTGCATTTATTACTTCTAGGCTGGACTACTGTAATTCATTATTATCAGGATGTCCTAAAAACCCATGAAAAGCCTTTAGTTAATCCAAAATGCTGCAGCAAGAGTACTGACAGGAACTAGAAAGAGAGCATATTTCTCCTATATTGGCTTCCATTTATTGGCTCCCTGTTAAATCCAGAATTTAATTCAAAGTCCTACTATTCACACACAAGGTCAAGTACCATATCACCCCATTGGATCACTTCGCTCTCGCACTGCAGGCTTACGTGTTGTTCCTAGAGTATTTAAAAGTAGAATTGGAAGGAGAGCCTCCAGTTTTCAGGCCCCTCTTCTGTGAAACCAGTTTCCAGTTTGGATTCGGGAGAAAAACTGTCACAGTTGACGCTGCCCAACCGTGGGAATGTGAGGAAGGAGGACCCAGGCGCAGAGCTCTGAATGCAAGCAGTGTGTTTATTTACAGTGCATGTAAAATAACAATAAATCCAATAAATCCGTTCCCGACTCCCGTGACATGTCCTCTTCCCAGTGTTAGTGTTCTTTGTCCCCGCTCCTCAGTGTCTGAGCACCCTGTGCTCGCTGCCCTCTCGTCTCCACATTTCTCCTGGGGAAATAACAAAGAGGCAGCCGTCAGACACACCACAATGCAACAGGCTAAACTTACTAACTGGCCAAGAGACTAACGTGAAGCCACGCAATGATCCAGCATCGGAGAGCGCTCCACCACACTCTTAAGTAGCTCCTCCGACGAGGCTTGATCAGCTGCAGGTGTGTGATGGTCTTCAGGTATGGCCAACCACCTGGCAGGGCCACACCCACCAGGCCTGAAGGTGCCTGTAAACAGGTGCTCCCAGATACACCTGCATCCACACGCACGCACACACTCACACTCACACACATATACTTGCAAGCAGGAAGAACGAGGGACAGCAACACCAAAACGCATATAATATAATACAGGTCCATAACTGCTCAGGGACCCTGGGTCACTCAGATCCAGGTCCCTGACACAGACACTATCTCTACTTTTGAGATTTGGCTTAAAACTTTCCTTTTTGCTAAAGCATATAGTTAGGGCTGGATCAGGTGACCCTGAATCCTCCCTTAGTTATGCTGCAATAGGTGTAGGCCACTGGGGGATTCCCGTGATGCATTATTTCTTCTTCAGTCACCTGTCTCACTCACTATGTGTTAATAGACCTCTCTGCATTGAATCATACTTATTATTAATCTCTAGCTCTCTTCCACAGCATGTCTTTTGACCTCTCTTCCTTGTCTCACCCCAACCAGTCGCGCCAGATGGCAGCTAGGTTCTGCTGGAGATTTCTTTCTATTAAAAGGGAGTTTATCCTTCCCACTGTCACCAAAGTGCTTGCTCATAGGGGGTCATATGACTGTTGGGTTTTTCTGTTTGCATTATTGTAGGGTCTACCTTACAAAATAAAGCCCCTTGAGGCGACTGTTGCTGGGATTTGGTGCTGTATAAATAAAATTGATTTGAAAAGAGTCAATAGTCAGCTGGTAACACAGAAAATACAGCAGTAATATTTATTTAGAAGCATTACACTTTGTCTGAGAATCTCAGTTATTTTACTGCAGAATTTTTGTCCTGTTTTTTAAATCTCATCTGATGCATGATCATCTTTTTATTTACGTAAATTAGATTTCCAAAATGTCTATCACTGAGTCAGCAAAACAGCTTCTCCCCACAACATGCCTTTTACTAGTACATGTGAGATCCATGTTTACCATGCAAGGACCTGCTAATTGTTGAGGTTGCTGATCAAATTGTTGATCAAATTTATGTTTTTCTGATTTTATCAATCTGTCTCTTCAGATCCTCCACAACGTGACTGTAAAGACGAGGAGGGCCTCACAGATCAGCAGGTCTGTAACCAGAAGAACTCCAGTCTGGACCAAGAGGATTCTTCACAGATTAAAGAGGAACAGGAGGAACTCCGTACCACTCAAGAGGCAAAACCACTTGTACGAAAGCAGGAGACTGAAACTTTTCCTGCTCGTGAAGAAAATGACCACAGTGAACCAGAACCAAGCAATGACCAGCTCCTTTCTCACAACTCTCCTGACACAGATCAGGAAGAAAACAAGGATGATAACTCACACAGAAATGAGTCAGATCAAGTCGTACCAGAACTGAAAGTTCAAAATTCCAAGACAGCACATTTATGTAGTACCTGTGGGAAAAAATTTAATAGGATGGGAAACTTGAAACAACACATGCAAATTCACATAGGCGAGAAGCCACATTCTTGTAGCACCTGTGGGAAAAGATTTACTCTAAAAACACATTTAAATGAACACATGAGAATTCACACAGGTGATAAGCCTCATTGTTGTGGCACCTGTGGTAAAACATTTGGTTCAAAGTCGCACTTAAATAGACACATGCGAATTCACACAGGTGAAAAGCCATTTTTCTGTAGCACCTGTGGGAAAAGATTTAGTTTGGCAGCAAATTTGAGAACCCACATAAGAATTCATACAGGTGAGAAGCCATATTCCTGTAGCACCTGTGGGAAAAGATTTAGTGTGGCAGCAAATTTGAGAACCCACATAAGAATTCATACAGGTGAAAAACCATATTCCTGTAGCACATGTGGAAAAGGATTTAATCACAAGACATCTTTAAAAATACACATGGAATTCCATACAGGGGAAAAACAATATTCCTGTAACACCTGTGGGAAACGATTTAGTGTGGCAGCAGCTTTGAGAAGTCACATAAAAATTCATTAAGGGGTGAGCAGTCATATTCTTGTATCACCTGTGGGAAACGATTTAGTGTGGCAGGATCTTTGAGAAGTCACATAAGAATTCATTCAGGTGAGAAGCCATATTCCTGTAGCACCTGTGGGAAACGATTTAGTGTGGCAGGAGTTTTGAGAAGTCACATAAGAATTCATACAGGTGAGAAGCCATATTCCTGTAGCACATGTGGGAAAGGATTTAATCACAAGGCATCTTTTAAAATACACATGGAATTACATACAGATGAAAAAAGATATTCTTGTAGCACCTGTGGGAAACAATTTAGTGTGGCAACAACTTTGAGAAGTCACATAAGAATTCATACAGGTGAGAAACCACATTGTTGTAGCACATGTGGCAAAGGTTTTACTTGTCTCAAGTACTTGAAAGCCCACATGAGAGTCCATGCAGGTGAGAAAGCACATTGCTGTAGTACATGTGGGAAAAGTGTTAGTTCCCTCACAAACTTGAAAATTCACATGAGAGTCCACACAGGTGAGAAACCGTATGGTTGTGGTGCCTGTGGAAATGGTTTTACTCATATGTCAAGTTTGAAAAGACACATGGGAGGCCACACAGATGAAAAGCCACATTGTTGCAGTGTCTGTGGGAAAAGTTTTAATCGTATGTCAAGTTTGAAAGTACACATTAGAGGCCACACAGGTGAAAAACCATATTGTTGTAGCAGCTGTGGGAAAAAAATCACTTCTTCGGTACAGTTGAAAAGGCATATAGGAAACCATGCTACATGCTAAGTTTCATTTTTAGAAAATGTTGATGGCGCAGCTTATGCATCTCTGACTACATTAACTGGTACATTTGGTAAATGTAGCTTTTTCTGTGTGTTTTGGCTTTTTAACCAATATAAACGCTGTTTGGATCACTGAAAACTAAGTTTTAAAAAACTCCTTCTAGGAAGGCTGAAGATTTTTGAAAGCTCAGTTTCTGTGTTTCCATATGGACAAGAAAAACAGAGTTTGTCTCACAAATTTAAAGGTTTGCACCTTTACCACCTTTATCTGACATCATTATGTTATTATTTGTGGGGTTTTGACTGACATTTCTTGTTTGTTTGTTTGGTCTGGTCTCAACAGTGCTTGAGATCACATGTGTCTTAATGTGATCAGAGCTATTTCCCAAAAACAACATCAGAAAAATGATTGTTTTAAAAAACTACCTTTGTACATGTGGAGGTAGCCTTTATTAAAAACAGTTATTTTCTCTCTGAAGTTCATAGTTTAAAGCTAGAGCCAATTCCATTCACTGTTCTGACTTGCACTTGAACTTCTGTTGGGTTTGTTTTCTTTTTAATGACATGTATACACTGGATTGACATATATGGAAAGTGCTTTGTATACGGGAAGGCAATATTAGCGAATGGCAATGTTTAGCGGTTGATCCATATCCTCAAATTGTTTGTGACCCATATACTTAGGTCAGCTATTATAGGTGTTAGGAAGGTTATTTTTAAAATGCATTCCACTACAGATTACAGAATAAATGGCCCCAAATGCAATTTGTAATGTATTCCATTACGTTAATCAATGGGAGTAATGCTTTTTACAACAACAAGAATATACTATTGCTCTGTGATTTATCACTATTGCTGAAGGCTACTCTCCATACCAATACAAATTAGATTATTAAATCTTAATATAAAATGAGTAACAGTAGGGTGGACATTAGGTAAGGTATGTAGAAAACAATTTCTGTATCAGTAATATTTTTTTCTTTTTGTCTGCTTTCAGAACTGCACATGATTATTTGCAGCTAGCAAGTTGTTAATGTTATCCATCAAGTCTAACAGTCTATGAACTAACCTCAGCTAATGCCAGCTAACAATGTTAGCTTGGTGGCAAGTAGCCTTCAGTAATAGTAATAAATTACACAGCAATCGTACATTGAAGATACTGAAGTGGCACATAAACCAGGTAGCTACCACAACTAAAACAAGGTAGTTGCAGTAGGCTAACGTTAGTATTTTTTTAATTTTTTTTTTTAAAGAACTTATTTCCAGATGTTTCTTTAGGTTGGAGGTGGAGTTTTTTGACACTGAGAGCAGCTTGGTTGCTGAGTTTGGATTGCACGGTCAGCTTTTGCCCATCCCTTTGTTCTTTAAATGTGAAATGGTGTCAGAATTTCCAGGTCCACTGTGTAACTGACACCACCAACATTAACAGGACGCTTACATTAGAGCAGAGGTCTCATACTTAAATGAGCTGTGGGCCACTGCTGGCACTGTCATGTCATTGGAGGGCCACTTTAGTCTTCAGGTAGTACAAAAAAACCCAAACAAGAAAACACCCACAACTATTTCCTAAAACATAGTGTTTTGTTTGTTTGTTTTACATTTCAAATATTGTATTACAAGACAAAACTGCAAACGTGAACGCGTTTTTTTTTTCTCACTCTTAAGCCTTTTATTGAACTACCAAATAAATACACTAATACTCTCTTTTGACCAGACACGTGACAGCACTTCTGCTATAATTTTGTTCGTATTTACCAAAATAAAAATGCAGACATAAGTGCACACATTATGTTTTTTTACTGCTAGTGAAAAATGTTTTCTTTTTGTACTCTCTTGTTACCTCTGCCAGGATTCCTTGGTCATTGACCCAGTGTTTTCAGTTTTAGACTTTGTCACTGTTTAGGTTTCATGTTTGCTGTTTCACTGTGTCAACCTTCTGTTTATGTGTTAGATTATGTTCAGCTGTGTACTCACTGGTCTCTAATCATCATCATTTGCCAGAGTATTTAAGTCCTTAGTTTCCGCCAGTTCGTTGTCTTGTCATCGTCGATTCCGCGTGTGTGTTTTCCAGTTCAGTTAGCCAGCCATTCAGTCAGTCAGTGTCAGAATCTCTGTTATGTTATGTTCATCCTGCATTTATAATAAACACCATCCTCATCCTTCACTAACCCATGAGTCCTCCGTTTGGGTCCTCTCTTCCTTCTCTCCACACCACAATGCCCTGACAATCTCGGCTCCGAACCCTAGTAAAGAGACCTCTGGCTAAGACTTCGGGTTCCGTGTCTGTAGCAGCAAACTAGCTTTACTTTCTGGGTCAACTTTGCTAGCAAGAGGCAGAAAGAGGTGTTGAAAGGCTGCTCCAATGGAACTTTATTGTTTCGGAGGAAAACATGAACACAGTGTACAGTCAAGTCTTAACAGCTTACTTACAACTGGGCTCGTCAGGCACTCTTTTTGGCTGCAGTGGTTATTATTATATTTACATGCTTTATTCTTTTCTTGTTGGTAGCACCTTGTACTTTTCGACTCTACTTTTTCTCCCTCCCTCGCGCTCACACACACCTAACGGGAGGAGCAGTCCCACACATTCTCCCTGCAGCACAGACTACACTGCCCATGAGGCTATATTCTTTAGGGCTATGTCTGTAACACTCTGCTCATATTGCCTTCATATTAAATAAGTTTTTGAATAATAATTTTAAAAAATATATCTTCATGTCAATATGCGGGCTGCAAGTAGGGGGGACATGGCTATGAGTTTGAGACCCAGGCATTAGAGTCTTGTTTGGGTTTCCACGAGCATGGAATTACTAAAAATATAGAGGGGATAGCCTAACATATGAAGCAGGAAAAGACCGCTGTGTAATCCATTTATTTCAACAAACTAACTGTATTCTAAATATCACCTTTTTAAATGGTAACTGTAACGGAATACAGTTACTCATATTTTGTATTTTAAATACAAAACGCTGGTACATGTATTCCGTTACTCCCCAACACTGGTTATTATCTATGTTTGTATCATATCTCACACTACTTTTATGTGAGCACCTGTTGATACACAGCTGTTGTTTTGAGATCTAATATTTTGGACTAATGTTTAACTTTGATAGTGTTGTGTTCCATTTTGAAAGGTTTGTGGTATGTGGTTGGTAGAAACTGGCCAAAGATGCACGTGGTAATTATTTTATATGTATGAGTCACTTTGACGGCTCAAAGTTGACCTCAGCTGTAAACCAACTCAAGCATAATGCATCTTATACATGTATGGATGTGTGGATGCATATGTGTATGTATATGTATGTATACATATATTTAATATGTATGGATGCATGTGTATTCGTACATGTGTGTGTGCATCCAGGTGGAAAATAGGAGTCTACACCTGCTTTCAGGCCTGGAGGTATCAGGCTTGTGATGTTTTGCTTTGTCTTATAGAGGACAGAAACTGTTTTTTAGAGTGGCACAAATAATTTTTGTGGCATCTTATTTGATGCAAAACACCTGATTGTTCTCTAAATAGTTTGAAATGGTTAAAAAAAAATGGCTGTGGCATTGACTGTGTTTTTAGTTAAATAGTAGCATATAACTTTGTTGTTTGCAAAACCTGTGCATAAGTTTTTAAAACATACAATTTCTATTTGCATTCCAAGCTAAGAAAACTATTTGTTAAACATGTTTGTGGTTTTTACAGTAAAAAATATAACTTTATCGTACTCTGATTTTATGTTTTTTGTCTGATTTTGAAACTGTGTTAATAAAGTATGTGAAAAGAAAAGGTAAAATCAAAATACCATAAAAACAAAAAACATCAGAATAATGATTCTGATTTTCACTATGACACTTTCTTTTCAGTTTAAGTCATGGACCTTAATGCATCACCTTTTGTTTCAGTTATAAAGAAGAGACTCACACAGTAACTGACACTAAGAATAGAAGTGGCGCAGAAGGAAGTTCAGCTGAACCAAGAAACCTTTTCTTGTTTGATCTGTTTGGATCTCCAAAGAATCCAGGGAATATTCTCTCTGGACACAGCTACTGCATGAACTGTATTAATGGCTTTTAGGATGGAGAGGAGAAAAAGAAAATCTACCCTTGCCAACAAAGCATCCTTACTTTACTGCAGCTGTAATGAAAATAAAGCAACAGTGTGAGTGTGAGGCATGTAAGTCAGAAAGTGTTAAGCATGCTTTGATGGTCTGCAGAAAGAAACCTTAAGCATAATGAATTGTCAGAGATGGGCATTACAGCTAATACTCAGCTTGGATAATTGGGAACGATAAATTCTTTATCCAGGTTTCTGCAAAGCTCCAGTCTTTACGTCAGGAATTAATTTTTGTTGGACTGACCTGATGAGGGCAGTATTACGCCTTTGACACCTCCAGCCTACCGTAAGTACAACAGAAGAAGAATAGCGGCAATGGCGCCACTGAGAGATTCTATCGCGATCCCGACTTAAGTTTGAAGACGTTGGTTTGGAGGTATCGGTTGTTGTTGAAATAATGTCTTCAGTTCAGCATCTGAGAGAGTTTATCAAGGAGAGATTAACTACTGCCGCAGAAGAAATCAGAGATTAGTCAGCTAAGAAGGCTTAATATCAGGGATAAAGTCACACAACACAGGTGTGTAAATTTGTGGAGATGTGGGGATTGCAAGATCATCGCGGGATTCACGTGCCTGGGCATGTGCACAATTCCCGAGGTGCTTTAGAGGCATTTGCAATGTGTGGATAGAGGCTCTGATGACTTAAACTCCAGTGACATGTAAAGTAATAAGGAACAGCTTTATTAAGTGACCAACGCATTTCGGTTTGTGGTCTTCATCAGCGTCATTGCAAAATGTCAAATGATTTGTGTTTAAATAAAAATCAGGAAACAGAAAAAAGAAAAACTCCAATTAGACCAATCACAGCTTCACAAATAAAGTAGTTGACCAATTATCATTTAACAAGTTGGTATTGGTAAATTGGTTAAGCCACAGCCCAAATAGGTTCTGGACTGAGCCACTACAGATTAAAAGGGGAGAAAAGATAAATGTAAAAAATCCCTGCATGTCTTAATGTAATACATACTAAAAAGTACACAGAAACCTGCAAACAAGTTAATATAAAAAATAAAGTACCTACAGGAACATTAAAAGGAAAATGAAGCAAAAATCTAGTTAAAAACATAGAAACACAAAAGTAAAGTTCACAGAAACTCATTAATAGATAAAACCTCAATCATACCTGTATGATTTAAACTCTTTAAACAAAGTATCCAGGATGTCTCCTTTTTCTGTGATAAAATTAATATTACCACCTCTTTGACTCAATACCTATGTAAAATAAAGGTGATTTATAATGTTTTCATTAAAATGCCTTGAAACAGGACTGGTTAAATAATTTTTCTTAATCAAACTTTTGTGTTCATTAATTTGTTCTTTTAGATGACAGGATGTTTCTCATATATATTTTATTGCATGGGCACTGTATCATGTAGATTATATTTTCAGTTCTGCAAATGATCAAACCTTTGTCAGTGATCTTGCCACTAATAGGGTCTTTTAACGATTTTACATTTTTTTGTGTATTGACTGTTTATGCCACATTTGAAATTAGCTTGTAGCTTGTGACTTATTAAAGTTTTATCTGGAGTTTTAGGGTCCTGGAAAGCTCTGACAAGGCTATCTGTAATGTTTTACCTCTCTTAAGTTATCATTGGCGGTTCTTTAAAAATCCCTCATGAGAAGCTTGAATCACTTTGAAGGCTATACCAATATTTTAAAATTATTTCTTTAATGTTCCTGGGTGTTTGTGTAAAGGTTGTCTAGAAGACAAGATTTGATTTAAGTTTTGGAGGTTTCTTGATCTCTAAATAAAACTTCCTACTTTTTGAGTTGACCTTTTTTTTTTTTTTTTCAACATCTCTTCTTTATTCTCATAGTATTGTTCTGGAATTTCACAGATACGTTTAAGACTAACCAATTGGCTTACAGGTAAGCTTTTTTTGAGGTGTCTAGGATGGAAACTTCCATGACCCAGACCTAGTGCTAGATTTTTTACATTTTACTCTGCACAAACTTTCCCACATTTACAGTAGAGTTATTTTAATCAGTGCAGCATTTTCTTTTGTTTTGCAATGTACTGTATTCCAATCAGTAGGTTTGGGGTACAGAGAGGTGGACAGAGATTTGTCCTTTTTGTTACTTTTTTATCAAGGAAGTTAATTTCTTTAGTGCTGTAATTAAGGGTAAAACATAAACTTGCAAAATGTCCATTTAAGGATTCTACAAACTCCAGTAATGAAGTAACTTGTACATAATCTATATGCCATAATAAGTGGGAGGAAAGGGCTATTGTAGTGGTAATATAAAGTTAGTTCTTTAGTTCTTCCAGGTGACCAAAAAATAGAAAAGGCAAAACTGGGTGCCAGAAATGTTGAGATATGGTATGCTGGGTGTTGGTGCCACACTGGCTGGTCTGAGTGTTTCAGAAACTGCTGGTCTGCTTAAATGTTCCAGCACAAACATCTGTATGATTTACAGAGAGTAATCCGAAAAAGAGAAAATATGCAGTGCCCGTAAAATGACAGTGAGTTCCCTGTACTCGGGTCTCCAGAGTCACCAGCTCTCAACCCAACAGAGCACCTTTGGAATGTGGTGGACCATGAGATTTGCATCATGGATGTGAAGATGACAGATATGCAGCAGCTGTGTGGAGCTCTCCGGTCAATATAGACCACAAATATCTGAGGAACGTTTTTTAAGCACTTTGCTGAATCTCCACAAAGAATTAAGTCAGCTCTGAGGACGAAAGGGGCTCCAATCTAGTACTAGCAATGTGTACATTATTAAGTGACCAGTGAGTTTATATTTATTAGTAAAATGTTAAAAGATTAGCATTAACAGCATACCTTAGCTGCTTTCATGATCATATTTGGATCATGCTGCTGTTAATTTGTTTGTTTGTTTGTTTGTTTGTTTTTTACATTGTGCGATGATCACTGGCAGTCAAATCTAAAAATTAGACCCCAGACAGCTGTAAGGTTATCAACATCACCCAATGAACAAATGACTATGAGTGAATGTTTCTGTGGTAAGAATGCAAGAGCCTGTGAAACCATGAGCTTAATTCTCAATAGGTGACCATTTTCATCCTTCTTTATCTTTCTTATCATCACATTAGTCACTATTTTCTTGTGTCCCTTTGTTGAACACGAAGGTCTGGATGATCAGCAGGTCTGTGACCAGGAGAAGAGCTCCAGTCTCAACCAGGAGGACCCAGAGCCTCCACAGACTACAGAAGAACAGGAGGAAATCTACAGCAGTGAGGAAAGAGAGCAGCTTGAACTGAAGCAGGAGGATGAAGGCATTGATGTGTGGACCGGAGAACAGCTGGATTTGTTGTGGAAACCTGGATTACGGCTGACCAGAATAGGTACGTGAAACTGTAATATACAGATTTCATAATACAGAGTGAATATGACTCATATCAAAAGGCCAGGTGATGATGTCACAAAGACACGTGGCGTGCATTACTGCCTGGGATACTACCTCATTGAAGACATATTTTCTGTTAGCACAGTAAAATAAAAACTGGGTATAAAATCTTCTGTCGTTTAATAAAAAAAACTACATTTTCCATCATATAGATTTAAGTCATGTTGGCCCAGAACTGTATGCAGAACGTAGGAAAATGTTAAGACGATGAAAAATGTGGATTATTGGCCACAAGGACCAAGTTGGACTAGCAAGCTGTACGCCTCATAAATGATGACTTAGTTGACTGATCAGATCATGCATCCATTGGTCGTTAAACATACAGCTTATTGCACCAGCATGCATCTGCTCATTAGCTTCCAGTTTGAAGTGTTTAAGGTAAGTCATAACTAAAAATACAAATATAAATAAAGACAAGATGATAGTTTATTAAACTTTTAATGAAATTTGCAGATTGTAGCAGCAAACTGAAAGGCCCACAAAATGTGTGCTGAGGTGTGCATATTGTTGGCTTGGTGACAACATCGTCTATTGAAGACTAACATATTTTTTTTAAGCAGTACTGTAACATAATGTTTACAGCTATCAGTATGAGTAAATAGCTCGCTGTTTACGCTAATGTTAGCAGCTAACTAGCCAATTACCTTACTGAGACGACTGTACCACTTCGTCGTCAGAAGCCACCACATGCTTCCTTTTCAGATGCTTGTGCATCACTGTCGTACTGCCATAAAAGGCCAGGTCCATTTTGCAGATTTTGCATTGGACATTCTTCTCTTTTATTTTCTCAGAAGGCTCCCAGACTTAACGGCAGCTGGCATCCTTGTAGATGCATTGCTGCTTTCTTTTGTTTCAGTCCGTTATTACACTCTTAAATCCTACTACTTTTTCCTGCATCTTTCAGGATCTTACAAAGCTTGAAATTACGCTTTGCTATTAAATTAGTTGTTGACGCTTTTAAAAGTCGACCTAATTGTGACTAGTTGACTAACCATGGCAGCCCTAATAGAGGCACATGAAAAATTTAAAGACCAACTGAAATAAGGAAACTGACTGATTCCAAAAGCCAAAATTTCTAGCTTCCCAGTGGCCCCCCTGGCAAGACTGTCCTATGTTGGTAATAATTGTTATAAATGAGCCCAACAGAGAGGAAGACACCCTAAAATGAGTTGAAACATCAGCTTGTAATTTATTCCTGCATATACATTTCTGTCATTTGTATTGTCACTTTGTTTGTCCCTCACGAACTGCAGTCGTCACTCCTTCACCTGTGCTGCACCCCTGCACCTGCAGGCGCACTTACAGTGAATATCAAATTTAATAGCAGGAAGTTAACTAATCATGTAATTCTTTTCCTTCTTGTTTTTGGCCACATTGATAACAGAACAGGTTCCTTGCATGGCTGTGTTTTGTAAACACAGGGTGTTGTGAGCAGTGTTGGTCAAGTTACTTGAAAAAAGTAATCAGTAACTAATTACTGATTACTTCCCCCAAAAAGTAATCCCATTACTTTACTGATTACTTATTTTCAAAAGTAATTAATTACTTAGTTACTTTTTAAAAACACGATTTACAACCTGAATATGTAATAAAGCAATAGATCTTTCAGCCCAATTCTACTTTTTCTGCATAATCCATCATACAAAATGTAATCAAATGAAAAAGTCTCTTTTTAAAACTTGTTTTATTAGTTTTAATCTTTTAACTTTATGCATCAAGCAAAAATTTAATTATATGCAACATTCTCTGACTGGAAGAAATTTGTTTAACATTTAAACCTATTTTCTGCACATTCCAGCACATAAAATAAAATATTTTTTTGTGTTTACACTCACTCTTTCAAATAGATGCAAGTAAAACACAGCAGAAAATAAATAAAGTCAAAGACTAGCAGTCCTGTTGCTCTTATTTTCACCTGTAAAGCAGGAGTGGGTTAGGCGGAGGTTTGCCCTGGTGCAGGTGTGCCGCAGCGGTCAGTGGAAGGATCTGGGAGTTTCTCTGTGAATTTCACATTACGTCATAGCGCACTCGGTGCTTGCTTGGAAGTTTAGGGGGTTTTTTCACTGTAAAAAGACGTTTTCTTCCCACGCACAATGGACGCTAATGTTTTTGTCACTTTTTATGGAATCAAATTCAAAGTAAGGTCAGTACTTCCACGCTTTAAACGCTGCATGCTCATACTCTCTCCCGCACTCGATATATTATCCATTGTTGAGCTGCACACAGCTGTTGTCACGAACGTTGCACTCGCTTACGTCACTGTCATGAGACATTCTCGCAAAAAACTCACGGTTTTAGTAACGCAGCGTTTCTACGGGAAAGTAACGGTAATCTAATTACCGTTTTTGCAATAGTAATCCCTTGCTTTACTCGTTACTTGAAAAAAGTAATCGGATTACAGTAACGCGTTACTGCCCATCTCTGGTTGTGAGTGAAGAAGAAACACTCATGAATTTTGGCAAGTCCTAGGCCTAATCAGGGTCACCTGATCCAGCCATAACTCTATGCTTTATCAAAAAGGAAAGTTTTAAGCCTAATCTTAAAAGTAGAGAGGGTGTCTGTCTTCTGAATCCAAACTGGCAGCTGTTTCCACAGAAGAGGGACCTGAAAGCTGAAGGCTCTGCCTCCCATTCTCCCCACCAATCAGGCAATGAATAGTTAATCTAAAAAAATAAATCAATACTGTAGTGAGTGTCCTGTAAATTTTAAGTAAACTGTTAAATGTTTTCTGCACTTTAACGTTTAAATTAAAACATTTTGTTGTTTTGTTTGGTTATATATTGTCTGTGTTTTCTCGCTGTAGATGGTCTGTAGTTGATATCACATACCTGTGATTCATCACCAGAGTTTAAATCACTTGAAAAATATACGATTCCAAAGTTAAATCGATCACAGAAGAAGAGTGTTTTTCATAGAGTTTGTAAATGATGTTTGTAAATGGTTTTCAATTCAAAGTCAGCAAAACAGCTTCTCCCCACAACATGCCTTTCATTGGTATATCTGAGCAACATGCTTATCATGTGGTACTTGCTAATGGTTAAGATTACCTTGTAATTTCTGAAACATGTGTTGTTGTTGTTTTCAAATCTGTCGCTTTAGATTTTCCGCAACAAGACTGTAAGGACGAAAACCCGCTTGTACTGAAGTAGGAGGCTGAAACTTTTCCTGCTCATGAAGAAAGTGACCACAGTGACCCAGAACCAAGCAGTGACCAGCTACTTTCTCAAAACTCTCCTGACACAGATCAGGACGAAAGCAAGGAGTCATACAGAAATAAGTCAGAACAAATGGTATCAGGCCTGAAAGTTCAAAATCCCAAGACAGCACATTTATGTAGCACCTGTGGGAAAAAATTTAATAAGACGGAAAAATTGAATCGACATATACAAATTCACACAGGTGAGAAGCCACGTTCTTGTAGCATCTGTGGGAATGGATTTAGCCGGAAGTCACACTTGAATAGACACATGGAATTCCATACAAATGAAAAACAATATTCCTGTAGCACCTGTGGGAAAAGATTTAATGTAAAATCAAATTTGAATATACACATGAGAATTCACAAAGGTAAAAATATTTACTCACAAAGGGCAGTTGAAGAGACACGTGTAAGAAACCACACCTGTGGCAAACAGTTTAGTTCTTCAGTACAGTTGAAAATGCTGAAAATGCATATAGGAAACCATGGTACATGCTAAATGTTGATGGTAGAACACAAACAGTGTTTGGATCATTTAAAAATGAACATTTGAAAAAAAACTTCATTTTCAAAAGGTTTTTGGAAGCTCAGTTTCTGCTTTCACACATGGACAAGACAAACAGAGTTTGTCTCGCAGCATAAAATGTGTGCACCTTTATCACCTTTTTCTGACGTCATTGTTTTATAGTTTATTGGCTTTGTCTTTGGCTGAAGTTTGTTCATTTCCTTCGTCATGGCCTTGACAGTGCTTGAGATATTTTTTGTGTCTTGATGTAAAAAGAACTATTTCTCAAAAACACAATCGGAAATATCTGTATAAAAAAACTACACGTGTTCATGAGGTAGCCTTAATTAAAGTCAGTTGTTTATCTGAAGTTCACAGTTTGAAGGTGTTTAAAGCAGCAAACAGTTGTAATCACTTTTCGCTGACTTGCACACTGCCAGAACTACTGTTGGTGTTCTTTTTTTAATTTTTTTTAAATGAAATTTATACATTGAATTGACATATTTGGGAAGTGCTTTGTATACAGAAAAGGAATATTTTCGGGAATGACAATGTTAAGCAGTTGATCCATTTACTCATATTGTTTGTGACCCACATACTTAGGTTGTTTATTCTCTATGTTTATATCATAACTTGCACTACTTTTATGTGAGCACCTGTTGATACCCAGCTGTTGTTTTGTGATATAATAATTTGGACTAATGTGTAATTTTAACAGTGTTCCATTTTGAAAGGTTTGTGATATGTTGGTTGGTAGAAACTGAAACTGGATTTGAAGATGCACTTGGTAATTATTTTATATATATGTGAGTCACTTTGACGGCCCAAACTGTCCAAAGTTGTAGAAGCCCCTAATTAGTGAAATTTATAGCTTACATTTAGCAGTGCAAATTGATTTAAAGGCATAAAAAAATCTGTAGTATTAATTGCTTCTTACTGTAAGGCTGGCATAACAGTCATTATTCCTGACCCTATGAGCTGACCTCGGGCCATAAACCTGTCAAAAAAAAAAAACAACTATAAAAATGGTGGATGAAAAGATCATTGGAAGAAAGCCCAGAAAGTTATGCAAGACAAATGTTGAATATCATAGAGGAAGTAAAGTTGTGTAAATTGATATACTGGTCAATGTGAGACATTTATAAACACATTTAATAGATAATTGTTTTTAAGAAAAAGATTTTGACACAATTGGGGAAATAAATCTAGTTTAAGATGGAATTAAATAAGTTTAAAGATAAAATATGGATAATTATATAATAAAGGAGGAGGAGCTGGTGACTCCTCTCCCATAAAGGAGCTCAGAAGTGAACTGGGAGTCTTTGTCTTAATTCATTTTTGTTGGCTTTTTGGCCTGCATGTGCTTATGGCGAACACCCTAGAGGTCTTTGCTTTCTTTTAAGTTTCTGTTTAAGTTGTATGTTCAATAAAACTGTTGGCATCACACGTCACATCATCTCCTGTAAATTTTGTGTTTTGGTTTAAATTGTGTTCCAAAAGCCTGAATCAACATCTTTCCGGCCTGTGTAAATTCTGCAAAGACTTAAAAATTTGCGACCCCACAATCCTGCTGCTCTTTGAAAAACTAACAGTACTTCCAAACGAGCTGTTAAACAGGGCTTCGTGTGATCTGCCTTTTGGTGAAGCAACTGGCCAGAAAGATTCAACACATTCAAAGGGCTTCATGATACTGACTTCCTTCTCCTCCTCACTTTCCAGGTCCTTAACCATACTCCATCAATGGCTTCTGAAGTTGTGTTTTTCAGAACAAAAGTGGAGCACATAATAGCAAACACTGAACACACACACCTCCCCTGTCTGCCAAGAGCATGTCTGAGAACTTCCTCTTTTTATACCACCATCAGTGACGTGAAGACAGATTGTTCAAACAAATCAGCAATGGTATTTTCAGTATAAGTTAGCCAATCCATCACAGTGGACTTAATGCAGTCCACAATTCCTTAGGAGGTACCCAACATGAATTTAAACCAGCGTGCATTTTAGTTAAATAACACACCTCTCCCTCTCTGAGCTTCAGTAACACCAATTTGTATCAAAATCTTGATTAAATCAAAATTCAGGAAGCGTCTAAACCACACCAGTGTCTGAGTTAGGTTCAGCCTTCACAGTCACTGGAAGCACTAATCTGACGTACAGGTTCCAGTCCACATCTGAGGCAGCAAATCCAAAAGTGTTTTTCTCCACAGAACCAAAATAGGCCAGTCCTGAAAAGAAGTAACTAACAGGTGTTATACTGATTCATAATGTTTATTATTTTATTACACCATGCAGGCTGCACTTCACTTACCTCAGTGGCATTATAGTGAATTAGACGTGTAATTAATCTCGTTTGGCGTATAGGTAGGTGGTCTTGTTATGTATTTAAGATCAGCGTCTCCACCAGTTCTCCGCCAGTCTGTCAGCTACCTTATGGTTGTGACCAGCCCATGTAGAAATTCTCTGCCCACTCTTTTTGAAAATTGTGAATATTTGTTTATGCTTTATTTTTATTTATTCCTTCTATTGTCTAATATAAGTTTGACCTGTGTTCACCAGGGGTGGTGAGTGACCTGGATGGACCCAGATAGCACTTTAGCTCAGTCCTACCACTAGTTGATACTAACTTACCTATATTTTTTCTTAAGTGAATTTAGTAATTCACGTAGCAAAGGTCCCTGTCCTTGAGATCGTCACTGTCCCCTCTGGCAGAGCTTCGACACCATTCAGAGGGAGACTGGGGACATTGGGTCTAAATGGACCAGGGTCAGCACCTTCATTGCTGAGGCTGCAGCACTGAGCTGGGGGCCGTGTCATGGTGGTAAACCCCTGTTATGACTGTGGTTTTACGTCTCCTATAAACACTACAAGATGCCCCACAGGAAACGGTTCTGGCTCAGTTCCTCTTCACCATCTACACTGCAGACTTCTCCCACAACTCCACCCAGTGCTTCCTGCAGACGTTCTCTGACAACTCTGCAATAGTCGGCCTCATCACTGATGGGGACGACAAGGAGTACAGAGAACTGACCCAAGACTATAAACTGGTGCCAGCAGAACGACCTCCAGATCAAGGCTAGTAAAACCAAGGAGCTGGTGGAGGTGGCGAGTGACAGGAGAATGGTGGCTAAGCTGTCATTCCTGTTGGAAAACATGTCCACATGCAGGAGACTCTGACAGCACTGAGCAGCTCCTTCACTGGCAGGCTGCGGCACCCACGATGTGGGACGGAGAGATTTGGCAGGTCTTGCCTCCCCACTGCTGTCAGACTCCACAACAAAGACTTCGCAGCTGACCAAACACACACATCCACACGTGCAATAACACTAAGTGCAATACTCTTTTTCTGACAACGTTGTATTTGACTCAGTTGTATACAGTATTTTTATTCTAATTTTTATCCTATTGTATATAGTATTTTGTTTTATTCTAGTCTATTGTGTACAGTATCTTATTCTTATTCTCATCATCTTATCCTATTCCAGTGTTTTCTAATTTTTGCTATGTAACTTTGGACTGTCCACTTTTTGCTGTAACAAAATAAATTTCCCACGTGTAGGACTCATAAAGGTTATCTTATCTGATCTTATCTCTTATCTTATCATCCAGGACAATTGACCTGATGTATTAAATGCACTGAAAAAGTATAAAAAACACCCAAAAAACATGACCTTCACAGTGCTCGCCAGCTGGCCCAGATGGGCGTAGGCACGATTGAGCAGTTATATCATGGCGTCCTCAGCCCTGAGGTGGGGCTGGTAACAAACTGAAGGAGATCCTGATGTGGCCTAACTATAGGGTGGAGCTGGTCGAGGATGAGTCTTTCCAGGTTCTTCATGACGTGGGTGTTTTGTTTGTCTCCTTATTTATGAAGAATGAGTCCTTTTATGATCTGCTACATGTTTTTATTATTCACACTTAGCTGGCAGGAAGAACATGTATATCACTTTTCTAGCTCTCATACCTGTGTAGGTTTTTTCTTTTACCCTTTAGCTCACATCTTAGTGTCCACACAGATAGTTCCAATTTGATGTCTTGCATGGAACTATATTAACTTTACAGCATCAGCTTCTGATCATTACAGTGGGAAGTCAGTGTCACAGACCTGTAATACTGGGGGCCACTGTGACTTGGCGTCTTCGATACAGAAATGAGGCATGACGTCTTCCACTGCATTGCAACCTTCTGCAGACTCAGACTCAACATGAACATGAATACTTTTTATTTTTGTACAGTGATAAATTGTTAAATTGTTGTTAAAAATGTTAGCTGTTATTATCAGAGGGGAAGAGGAAGGCGACCACATCAACAGCCTTATCCTAATTGTCCGTGATCATTTGCTCCACATGAAACTTTAATTTTCTCTGTGCTCTAAATGTCTGTAGTTTGTTTATATTAATGTATTTGTATATTGTTATTTTCACTTCCACTTCATGGACCGTACCAGAGAAATCAGGAGACCCTCGTTTATATTCATTAAGTTGTTATATAATTATTTTTAGAGTGACTATAATCAATGAAGGCATTATTCTTTGTTCTGTTAAATGATTAATGCTGGATCAAAACTAAAGGGTTTTCCAATAAATCAAACTTAAATCAAAGTATTTTCTTCTTTCTTTATTCCAGGATATCACTAATAATCTCATGGCAAAATTGCAGTTTTCTGCAAAGTACCAGACTTTATGTTGGACTGACCTGATGAGGGCAGTATTACGCCTTTGATACCTCCAGCCTACCGTAAGTGCAATAAAAGAAGAATAGCGGCAATGGCGCCCGACTTAAGTGACTGAGTTGACCCGAGTTAAATTTGGCGGTATCGGTTGTTGTTGCAATAATGTCTTCAGTTCAGCATCTGAGAGAGTTTATCAAGGAGAGATTAACTTCTGCTGCAGAAGAAATCTTCTCAGAGTTTGAAAAAACGATCGTCCGGTATGAGGAGGAGATCCGTCAGCTAAGACTGCTTAATATCAGACCCGGGATAAAGTCACACAATACAGGTGTGTAAATTTGTGGAGATGTGGGATTGTGGGATCATCGTGTGATTCACGTGGGCATGATCTAAATACTTTGCATAAATGCATTGATCTAAACTAGTAATACACCACAGTAAAGTGTATGCAGTTATATCTGTGCAGCTTTGAGAAGGTTACTTTTAAAACGTTTTCCACTACAGATTACAAATTAATGCCCCAAATGTAATTTGTAACGTATTTCGTTGTTACTCAATGTGAATAATGTATTCTGAATACTTTAGTCCGGATTACTTGATATATTTTCATGCTTTTTACAACTACATGAATGTACTATTGCCGTGTGAATTATTGCTATTACTGAAGGCTACTAGCCACCTGTTACGTCCCTCTGCAGCCCCTTATCTCCTCAGTATGTTCAGCTGGTGCTAATTGGCCCCACCTAGTCAGGTGTTGATAAAAGCATACCTGAGGCAGGCTTTCAGGAAGCTCACTAGTCTTTGCCTTGGTGACCATTTTAGCCAACCTGCTATGCCATTTTAAGATAAAACCTCTTCTCACTAAAACTCTGGTATTCATCTCCTTTTTATGTTGGGGCTTTTGAGCCGGGTCGTAACGCTGCAAACAATCATGTGCAGTTCTGAAAGCAATACCAAGTAAATTTTTAAACCGTAATGTAAAATGAGTAACAGTAGGGTGGACATTAGGTAAGGCTGCGGTTTGTGCCGGTTTTCTGGGAATCCATCCTACCTGACAAATCATCGTACCCGTTGTTTCTGCGCATGCGCACAATATGAAATTAAGTTGCGAGCCGTCTTACCTTTGTGAATATTAGCTAGAAAAATACTCTGACTGATAAAATTCAGTGCCAAACCATCCTGCCTTTGTGAATGTGACCTACAAGCATACTTTAACAGCTAAATTAAGTGGCAAATTGTCTTACCTTTGTTTATCTGAGCTAGAAGCATACTTCAATACCTAAAATTCAGTGGCGAACCATCCTACCTTTGCAGTTATTTCACACATTAAACCTTTGATAAAAAATAATTAAACAAAAGTAAACTGCAATAAATTACAGGTAGCAGTAAAACTATTAACTCTTTTATGCTACGTCCACACCAACATGGGTAATAATAATAATAATTAATTGCATTTATATAGTGCTTTTCGAGACCCTCAAAGCACTTTTGTAAACACAGATTTTTCTATGTGTTTGGTCCTTTTGTCCACACGTAAACGGCGTTTCGAATCACCAAAAAGGTTGGAGAAAACTCAGTTTTTGCATTTTACCTGTGGTCGAAGAATACGGAGTTCATCACACAATGTCAGAGATGTGTGCCCTTTTCACATCACGCTGTGCGACATGTTATTGTTTACATGAGATTAATTTCTACAATGGCAGATAGATTCAAAATACTGTTAATCTTACTATCTGCAGTTTTTACACACTTACATATACACATGCAGCTACTGTCCCTCCATTTAGAAAGGCGGAGGTGTAATGGTGTAATTATTTTACGTGTCGTTTTTATTTTTTTTCCTGTGTAATAATATTCAACATTGCTATCAATACATTTTTCAAAAAATGCCTCTCTGTGCAAAATGGGTTCAAAAACATAAACAACTGTGGGACACTGTTTGTGCATGATTTGAACAGCCTAGCGCATCCTCCCGATGCAGGGGAAACAAATTCTGTTGGGGGTACCTACCTACTTTGGCACATGTGCAGGTGAAGCCAAAGGCAAGATATGCTTCATCATATTTTCTAGTCTTTGGCTTTGAAAGAAGTTGGTTTTTAAACATATTTGGCGATGCTTCAACCTCTGCTTTGCGTTTGTGTGGGAGCCCTGTCAAAAAAACCTGTCCATTATTCTAGCAGTGTCCAAGCATTCTTTTTTTTTACATTCATACCGCGCCCCCCTGCAATGGCTCTGCGCTCACCTGCAATGGCTCTGCGCCCCCCCACTTTGGGAACCCCTGTAGTAGGCTAACATTACAGCTGTGCACTGTGACGAAATGTATCCGATTATGAAATTCAAACATCTATCGTTTCAAATGATACGCTATTGTTTGTTTTGTGGTGTCGCAAAATACATTTACAGCAATATTTTTTCATTGGTTTCATCTTCACTGACTGTCAATAAAGATGAGGCAGAACCTGGTAGCTCCAAACAGAAGGACCGGTCAAAACAAATTGAGGATGTTATTCCTAAACCAGGGGCTCCCCCTGTAGCATGGACATGGTTTGGTTATGAAAAATCTGACACGGATCAGAAAACTCTGCTATGCAAATTATGCCGCAAAGCGGTCCCCACCACGGACTCAAACACGACATTTCTGTTCGACCACCTACAGAAGAATCATTTGAAAGGTTGTGGAGAGAGTTTATAGATGAGAAGCAAAAAAGAGCCGTCAGGTGCTCAAAATAAACCTTAGACTCAAATGTAAGAACAGGCTTTTCCCCACAACACGCCATATAATAAATACTCAGAAAGAAAATGGCGGCCGTTAAAACTTATATCTAAAAAGATATAGTTTAATGCATTGGTCAAAAAACAAAGACTTCCAGTCTGCCGTCTTAAAGTACTTTAAGATTTCATTAAAATATTCAGATCATGCTACTGTTTGTTCGTTTGTTTGTTTATTCACATTGTGTGATGATCACTGGCACTCACATCTAAAAATTAGACCCCAGACGTCTGTACGGTTATCAACATCACCCAATGAACACATGACTATGAGTGAATGTTTCTGTGGCAACATCTGCAAGAATGTAAGAGGCCGTGAAAGGATAAACTTGATTCTCAATAGGTGACCCTTTTCATCCTTCTTTATCTTTGTTATCATCACATTAGTCACTATTTTCTTGTGTCCCTTTGTTGAACACGAAGGTCTGGATGATCAGCAGGTCTGTGACCAGGAAAGGAGCTCCAGTCTCAAGCAGGAGGACCCAGAGCCTGCACAGACTAAAGAGGAACAGGAGGAAACCTGCAGCAGTGACGAAGGAGAGCAGCTTGAGTTGAAGCAGGAGGATGAAGGCATTCATGTCTGGACCGGAGAACAGCTGGATTTTTTGTGTAAACTTGGATTACGGCTGACTAGAATAGGTATGTAAAAGTGTAATATACAGATTTCATAATACCGAAGTGACTATGACTCATATCAAAAGGCCAGGTGATGATGTCACAAAGACACGTGGCGTGCATTACTGCCTGGCATACTACCTCACTGAAGACATGTTTTCTGTTAGCACAGTAAAATAAAAACTGGATTTCAAATCTTCTCTTGTTTAATAAAAAACAAACATTTCCACCAGATTTAAGTCATGTTAGTCCAGAACTGTACACAGTATGTAGAAAAATGTTGAGACAATGAAAACTGTGGATTATTGGCCACAAGGACCAAGTTGGAGTAGCGAGCTGTACGCCTCATAAATGATGACTCTGTATGTAAACAGAATTCTTCGCTGTTCACTGCATGAGAGAGAATATTTAAATATCGCTCACATATCTGAGAGACCTGCTCACAGTGTAACTTTTTTCTTGTGTGTTGTGTCCATCAAGACCTCCCACAGCAACATGATTGTAAGGAAAATGAGGATCTGGATGACCCGCAGGTCTGTAGCCAGGAGAGGAACTCCAGTCTGGACCAGCAGGACACAGAGCCTCCACAGATTAAAGAGGAACAGGAGGAAATCTCCATCAATCAGGAAGAAGACCAGCTTGCACTGACGCAGGAAACCAAAAGCGGCATCGTCTGGACCGGGAAGGAGCTGGGCATCATGTGGAACCCTGAAGTAAAGTTGCACAGAATAGGTATGCAAAACCTTAATAGATAGATTTCTTACTACAAAACTGAATCTAACTCATGTTGGGTCCTAATGAGACCTCAGAGATATGTTATAGAGACACATGATGAATCTAAGGACGAACTGCAACAAGGAAACTGATGTAATATTCTAAGAGCCAAAATTTCTAGCCCTCCCAGTTGGAAATAATTAAGTTGAGTACAAGAGAGAGGAAGACACCCTACAATGAGTTGAAACATTATTTAGTCCTGCATATACATTTTTGTCCTTCATATTGTCACTTTGTTTGTCCCTCACGAATTGCAGTCATCACTCCTTCGGCCACATTTTTCAAGTGACCTATATTTGACATCAGCATTATTGCGGCTCCTCCAACCTACGGCCGCGGCAGGCTAAACATGAGGACACAGGTGACGCGCAACAATAAACGCATAAAATACACTCCTGTAACATTTGCTCCTTTATTCACATGCACCGTCCAATATACAAATCAGCACATGGGATCAACTTCTAACCAAATACACAAATGCACAGGCTGCACAAACAAATGACTGCAACTCACAATGATGGCACTAACTACTATGCCAAACTACAACCTTTCTATAGCATCAATTAGTTCATAACCATACAAAACCATGAAGTTACAGACAAATCTATCAAATCGCTCAAGTTGCGGTCAACAGAAAGTTTTGCCCCATGCTCACCCTACCTTTCTGCTCATCAACAGCAGGTGCTGTGAACAGGTGAGTGCAACCACATTTATCCTCTACCACACCCATGAGACACACCCCGCACCCGTGCACCAATAAAGTGAATCTATTTAAACCAACCCACTTAAACAGACAAAGAGCAACTCATATGGCTCCTACATACCGGCCCCTAATTATTTTAGAGCAATAATTACCTCATACTTACTTATGTAGGAGACATATTAATAAACATAATCAATCTTTCATCAAACATTCAAAATACAATTTCAATTCAAATAAGCAAATACACATTAATACAAATAAACATCTGAAAAAGTCAATCTTCATGACTCTTCTGCTTCCTGTAGAAGACACACTTTAGTGATCGGCCTGTCCAAACAACCAGTCTTTGTTTTAACACGAATCCGACGTACAAGTCCTTTACCGTCAGAAATTGCTTCCACAACTCTACCAGTCACCCAAGAGTTACGAGGCGCAGAATCATCGACAACGATAACCACATCCCCAGGAATGAAGTTCCGTCCGATTCTCTGCCACTTCTGACGCTCTTGAAGCTGGGGCAGGTACTCCTTAACCCAGCGCTTCCAGAACAGGTCAGACATGTACTGTACTTGCCTCCATCGACGTCGTCCATACACGTCCCCCTTCTGGAACACTCCTGGTGGCATCAATGGCTTGGTCTTAAGCAGTAACAGATGGTTAGGAGTCAAGGCCTCCAAATCATTAGGATCAGTAGAGGCTTTGGTTATTGGCCTACTGTTTACAATAGCCTCTGCCTCACAAAGAACTGTACAAAGGCCTTCATCATCCAAGTTCTGCATTTTCAAAACAGAATTTAACACCTTCCTGACAGACCTTATGAGACGTTCCCAAACACCGCCATGATGGGAACCAGCAGGAGGATTAAAAATCCACTTTATGCCCTTTTGCAGCAGCATCTCATGAGTCTGTATCTGATTCCATCCTTCCACTGCCTCTTTCAACTCACGTTCACCACCGACAAAGTTCCCAGAGCACACTTCTTCCAGTGTAACCTCCAGGTCCAGTATTATGTCATTTCCTCTGGGAATATTCCTGTCCTGTTGCTGTCGGTTGCCACCAAACATTAACCCAAAGTCACCAAAGAAGCTGGAGAAGATATTACTGTGAGAGCTGTGGTGACCCACTTTGAGCCTGTGCTCTCCATACATGTCATACCGTTTTCTTTTCTCCTTATGTAAGAGGACCTCATAGGCTGCCCCCAAGTCTGCGAACTTGTCCTGGGCTTGCGGGTCGTCTTGCTTTCTGTCGGGATGTAACTGCAAAGCCAGCTTTCTGTAGGCCTTCTTGCTGTCCCTGATTGATGCACTCTTGAGTTCATTTGCATCAACAGCATGAACTAAAATGGCCATTTTAATCTCTGGATCATTTGAAGAGATCTTTCCAAAATCAAGTTTCACTGGCCACTTAATTTCTGGTTCAGCAAGAAACTTTGGCCCTGTCAACCAGGAATCATCCTTGATAAACATCCGTTTAAGGCTCATAGTTCGCTGTTCTACGACCTTCTTATTATTTGGCATTTTTACATGATTGCACCTAAAAGGTAAACCACCGGTATAATGACCATCAACCAACTTAGCCGAGTCCATCACTGACTTCATAAACTGCTGATTTTCTCTAGACAATGCAAACTGTTCATCCTGAATACATTCTGGAAAATCAGCCTTCATTTGACGTTCCCACAGCTCATCCAATCTTGCCACCGAAATGCTATTGACACTCACATCAAAAATGTCAGTCTTACGATCCTCTCTAAGAGGACCATTCACTGTCCAACCCAGCATAGTTTTTACAGCATAGGGACCTCCGTACTGACTTCTAACAACCTCCCATGGCTCTAAAGCCTTGGGCACATTGGTCCCGATCAATAGGTCTACCCCGGAATTTATCTCCAGTATGTTAATATAGCGCAAATGTGGCCATCTATTGAGATCTTCCTGTCGGGGAATATTGCATTGTTGAACAGGCATGCTTTTCTGTGTAAATAAGTCAGGCAAGTCACAGTAGTGATCCAAACCCAAACCAGCTACTTCCAAATCTGAGACTACATAACTACTGACCATTTTCTCCTGACCCATTGTCCGCAACAGAATGCCAGTTTTCCTTCCTGAAAGATTCAGCCTATTCATGAGCCCTTCAGTACAAAATGAAGCTGAGCTCCCAGGATCTAGGAAAGCATAAGTTATCAGTGACTGATTACCTTTCTTGGACTTCACTCTAACTGGTATTATGGCTAGAGCACTATTTTGCTCACCGGCCCCAGTAACACCACTGCTTTGCACAGCACATGAAGGACCTTCATCTGGTGGTTCTCCCCCTCCTATAGTTTGCACTGAAACACTTTCCCTCTGCTTTGAGTGGATATGTAAGAGTGTGGGGTGTTTCTGATTACAGACTTTACACAAGAGACGTTTCCTGCAGTCCTTGCTTCTGTGCCCACTGCGCAGACAACCAAAACACACACCATTCTCTTTCAAAAAAGATAATCTTTCACAGTGCAACTTTCTTTCAAATGAAGGACACAAATCCAACATATGTCCTGCTCCACAAAACAAGCAAACCTTGGTCACAACTGAACCACTCTCTCGCCTCAACGCTGGCTCAGTCTTCCCTTCCACCTTGGCCACTGTAGTAGCAAAACTACTCTTCTTAGCCTTAGGGTAAAACTGAGACTTACTCGCCTCCTTTCTGATGGCTGTTGGAGGATCCTTTATGTCTCCAAACAATGGGTCACTTGCGATCTTAACTTGCTTTTCAACAAACTCAACAACATCTCTAAAAACCACTTTACGTTGAAACCTCTCCTGCAGATCGCACACAACATTCCTCCATTTATCCCTGAGCTTATAAGGCAACCTTTTTATAACTGCTTGCATATTAGCAGAGACATCCAACTCATGCAAGGACTCAACGTCTCCCATTGCATTGCAACATTGCCTTAATAAAAACCCATATTCCTGCAAAGCCTTCACATCATCAGATTTTATAAGTGGCCATTTACTGACCCTTTCAGTGTAGGCAGCAGAAATTTTCAGCGAATTGCCAAAATTCTCCTGGAGCAAAGATTTAGCTTTAGCATATCCATACTCAACAGGCATATACTGACAGCTTCTGACCATTTCTCTTGGATGGCCTCTAGTGTACTGCTCAAGAAAATATAAACAATCCTTAGCACTGTGAGCTTGACTCTCCACCATGTGCTCAAAAGCTCTCATAAATGTTTGATATTGCAAAGGATCACCATCAAAAAACTGAATGTCACGCCTTGGTAGCAAAAAAAGAGACTGCTGCTCAGCCAATAAAGATGTAATTTCATTTTGTTTCTGCAAAACGGTGACTAGATGATCATGACCCTCACTACCTTGCACTGTATGTGTAAAATGTTTTGGTTGTGTGTGAGATTGCGACATCATCCGAGCAGTCGAAACTGCACCTGGAAATACTTGTGGCTTCGTCTCTGACTGTTCCAATGAAATGACCTTGGGCTGAAAAGTACTTTTAACCTTGGGCCTTACATCCAAAACCGGCGCTTGATGATCACTTGCATCAACACCCTGATAGGGTTGCTCTGGTAACACAGGTTTGAATGTCGGAGCATTAGGATTTAAAACACCTAAACGCCCCTGCTCTCGTTCTAAGTACGAATTCATTCCATCAGATTTATCATTAACGGCACTTGAGACTCGGGACATCTCAGAAGCTTTCAAAACATTCACCTTTGCTGCTGAGGCTGCTATTTCAGTTTCTAAGTCAAGCAGCTCCTTTCTTTTCTTAAGCTGTATTTCTTGTTCCTCCAAAGCATGCTTTTCTTTCAACAACCTCTGTCGAACAAGAAGGGACGCCATGTCAGCCTCTGCTGTTATGCGTGCTGACAGGGCAGATGAAACCATAGAGCCACTGAGTGAGGATTTGCTTCTCCTACAACTTCTGTTTCCAACATTAGAGATGCTATCACTTGGATTAACATCATCTATTGCAGCACCTTTACCAGCATTGCCGGCGTGCCTAGAAGCAGGTAATACATCAGAGGAATCAACACCAGGTGGATTTAACTGAGGCAAATCAAGCTCAGACACTTGATTTTTACTCTGAGAGTTTCCCTTTGCATCATGAAGCCATTTCTTTATCTCCTCCATAACCTCAGTATTATGTGCTCGCACACTTATGAACCAAGCAGTTTGTTTTTCTTGCTCTTCTTGAGGAAGCAAAGGAAGCAAGGTTTCATGCAGATGAGTTGCCTCATTAAGCAACACAGACAAATTCTCTAACTGAGTCTGAATAGTAGAAACATTATCCTCAGATTGCTTTAATTCTTTAATCACCTTTATGACCTTTTTAATTTTATTAATCTTAGTGTGACGTTCTGTTTGAAGCCTTTCAATCTGACTCTCCAAAGCCTTAGCAGTCGGTTTCGGCTGTCTTTTCTTTCTATCCTCATCAACACATTGTATTAATTGGTGTGTCTCCATTTTTCTTCAAAGCATTTCAAAATCCAAACGCTGAAATGCACCTATGCCACACAGCTTCATTCCAACACATCAACTTCATGACATTCACTTAATAAAACCTTGGACACACACAATTAACAGGAGCAATATCCCCCACTATCTGCCTATTAAACCTAACTAACTCACCCTAGTCTTCCGTACATACTAGCGGTGGGTATTTATGTACCTCCATACCGTCAGCTGTGAGGAAGACAAACTGTCTTAAACACAAACTGCGGCGGTACTCCCAAGCCAATGGCTTCAGCCGCCTGATGCACAATAACTAGAAAGCAAACCAGTACAATGCCTAATGCAGCTGTACTGCTAAAACCTAACAGGGGAATAAGACTCCTAAAAGAAATCTGTTTTGTGTAGCCAAAGGCTTCATCTAAAAGCTGCGTGAACAAAGGCAACTGCAAACTACAAAACTCTCATCAATAAAACTCATCTATATATAAATAATCCAATAAAACCTACAAAGCTTTCTGTTGACAAATTATTGCGGCTCCTCCAACCTACGGCCGCGGCAGGCTAAACATGAGGACACAGGTGACGCGCAACAATAAACGCATAAAATACACTCCTGTAACATTTGCTCCTTTATTCACATGCACCGTCCAATATACAAATCAGCACATGGGATCAACTTCTAACCAAATACACAAATGCACAGGCTGCACAAACAAATGACTGCAACTCACAATGATGGCACTAACTACTATGCCAAACTACAACCTTTCTATAGCATCAATTAGTTCATAACCATACAAAACCATGAAGTTACAGACAAATCTATCAAATCGCTCAAGTTGCGGTCAACAGAAAGTTTTGCCCCATGCTCACCCTACCTTTCTGCTCATCAACAGCAGGTGCTGTGAACAGGTGAGTGCAACCACATTTATCCTCTACCACACCCATGAGACACACCCCGCACCCGTGCACCAATAAAGTGAATCTATTTAAACCAACCCACTTAAACAGACAAAGAGCAACTCATATGGCTCCTACAAGCATATATATATAAAAAAAAAAAAAAAAAACCTTAAATTATGTTTTTGGTGTGACACCTCAATGTTTTCAGTAGCCCCCATATGGCCACCCATATGAAAAAACTCTGGAGCCGCCCCTGTACATTATGACTGAGTACATCCACTGGACCTTTTGTGGATAACATAATTATCCCCATTAGGACTGAACAATCAATTTAAAATATTGATTTGAAACTAAGCTTTTAACAAACCACACAACACTATGATAGGTGTGTCCTTGTGCCATGTGTTTCTTTCTTCTTCTGTCCCTTTGGATTCCAGCACAAGGCCTGTGTAGTTATTGGTGGATTTCCTGATTGTGTGGCCAATCCAGCATCACTTTCTTTCAGAACTGGTATTGCTATTGGTTCCTGGTTTGTTCTTGACTACATTTTTTAATCTTCTCTGGCCACTGGATACAGAGGATTTGTTGCAAGCAGATGTTGATGAATGTCTATAACATACAGAGCGCTGTCTTTGTCCTGCTCCATGTTTATGAACTATAGAGGACTATAGGTTTGACCCTGATTTTAAAAATGCTCCGCTCGGTGGAATTTCTGACCTCTTGAGTTTCAGACATTTTTTAAATTATGTTGTTTCTTTTTTCTTTCTTTTTAAACCATAATATAAACCAGCAAGTGGCCACCAGTAAATAAAACATACAAACAGACTTTAAGAGAATGCTAACTGCCCTAACAGTACTGACCTTATGAAAGCATACGAGAGAAGAAAATTAAGAAGAAAAATAAGAAGCTTCAGCTTTGCCACTAACTCCTGGACACTGGTCTCCAGAATCTGCTGATACTGAGTGGAATCCATGTGTCCCTCAACTTTGACAAGATTCCCAGTCCCTGCACTGGCCACACAGCCCCACAGCATGATGGTACGACCACCATATTTTACTGTAGGTAGCAGGTGTTTTTCTTGGAATGCTGTGTTCTTTTTCCTCCATGCATAACGCCCCTTGTTATGCCCAAATAGCTCAATTTTAGTTTCATCAGTCCACAGCACCTTATTCCAGAATGAAGCTGGCTTGTCCAAATGTGCTTTAGCAAACCTCAAGCTGCTCTGTTTGTGCTGTGGGCAGAGAAAAGGCTTCCTCTGCATCACTCTCGCATACAGCATCTCCTTGTGTAAAGTGCGCCAAATGGTTGAGCAATGCACAGTGACTCCATCTGCTGCAAGATGATGTTGTAGGTCTTTGGTGCTGATCTGTGGGTTGACTCTGACTCTTCTCACCATTCGTCGCTTCTGTCTATCCGAGATTTTTCTTGGTCTGCCACTTCGAGCCTTAACTTGAACTGAGCCTGTGGTCTTCCATTTTCTCAATATGTTCCTAACTGTGGAAACAGACAGCTTAAATCTCTGAGACAGCTTTCTGTATCCTTCCCCTAAACCATGATGGTGAACAGTCTTTGTCTTCAGGTCATTTGAGAGTTGTTTTGAAACCCCCATGTTTCTACTCTTCAGAGAAAATTTAAATAGGAGGGACACTTACAATTGACCCCCTTAAATACTCTTTCTCATTATTGGATTCACTTGTGTATGTAGGTCAGGGGTCACTGAGGTTACCAAGCCAATTTGAGTTCCAGTAATTAGTTCTAAAGGTTTTGGAATCAATAAAATGACAACAGTGCCCAAATTTATGGACCTGCCTGATTTTGTTTAAACAATTATTGCACACTTTCTGTAAATCCAATAAACTTAATTTCACTTCTCAAATATCACTGTGTGTGTCTCCTATATGATATATTTAACTGAGATTTTTTTTTTTTATTGTAACAAACAACGATTTATACAGGAAAATAATGACTATTAACAAAGTTGCTCAAACTTTTGCATCCCACTGTAATCCCAAACAGTGTCCTGAAGGGGCTTTATACTGTAAGGTAGGTCTGCCATGATTTGTCGACTAGTCACGAAATCGTCGACGACTAATTTAATAGTCAACCTTCGTTTGAAGCTTTGTAAGATCCCGAAAGTTGCAGGAATAAGTAGTAGGATTTAAGAGTGTAATAACGGACTGAAACGGAAGATGGCAGCACTGCATGTACAAGGATGCCAGTTGCCATTAAACCCCGAAGAAGAAGCAGTTTCCGGTATCGTAGCTGTGTCCAAAGTCAGGGGCAGCATCCTTCGGAGGCTGCATTTGTAGGCCGATTACGTTACAGCGACTCGATGAAGGCTGTCGAAATTCGAAGACTCCTCCAAATGCGGCCGACGAATGTGTCCTTCATTTCCAGATTTGAAGGATGGGTCGGGTGTATCCTTTGCTGCCCAACCTATCCCAAGATTCATAGCGCGGCCCAGCCAATTTCAGTTTCCAACAATGGCGGCAGCTACTTAGTTTTAATATTATCTTTATTACTCTTTCTAAAGCTCTATAAGGATAAAACTGAAATCCTCCTTATTTACACCAAATCTAACCTTTTGAAGGCAAACCACTTCTCACTCACTATCGATAACTCCACAGTTTTCCCTTCTCCTCAGGTTAAAAGCCTTGGTGTCATCCTAGACCAGGGGTGTCAAACTCAATTGCACAGGGGGCCAAAACTCAAGGCACACTTTAGGTCGCGGGCCAAACAAGATAAACATTTATTGAACACACTAAAACAATGTTTTTTAAACATAAATCTGAACAAAAACAGACAGGAATATTATTCCAGATTAAATAAACTTAAAAAAACAAACTTTAACTTTAAATATTTTGCTCTTTATAAAACTATATCCTGTCAAAATTATGCAAGTTAGAAATATGAACATGCTGCCAAAAACCCCAGAAAAAATAAATGAAAGCAAACACAAGGTTGGAGCCGCATGTAGACGGAGCTGGGGCATTGCTTCAGGAATGGAACTAATAAACTGTGCGGGCCATTCAGTGTCGTACTTTGCCTTGAGTGTATCATTACACTGCAGCTCCATCTGAATCTGCACAGGTGCAGTTCAGCAAGGTCCGCTGACTTGGTTCAACATTACTTGGCAACAGGGAAAGTGAGGCAGGTTGCACTGGTGCACTGGTGCAACCGGACCTCTGTATGATGAGGAATGTCGGCAAACTCTGAATCTATTTCCCACATAAAAGACTGAAATTGACAGTGGTTTAAACTTTTAGCTCAGATAAAATTTACGGTTTGCGTTACGGTGATCATTACATGCTCCATTTTTAGGACTTTACCACACAGCCTTTCCTGGTGTATGATGCAGTGATATGCTGATAACTCACCGGTACAGTTCTCCTCCTGCATCTTTACTCGCATCCTGCTGACTAGTCCGCTTTTTTTCACCGGCGCTCCATCTGTTGTAAGTCCAACAAGTTTGTCCCAGGGCAGTTTCATGGCGGTTACACTTTGACATACGTTTTCAAAAATGTCTTTTCCTGTCGTTGTCCCGTGCATCGATTTAATGTTCAATATTTCCTCTCCATGGATGAAGATGGCCAGCTGTGCAATGTCCATCATGTCTATACTTTTCTTGTCTATACATGTCTGTACTTTTCAGCTTATCCTGACGTTTTGTGTCGTAGTGCCGTCTTAAATTAAATCCCTTAATTACAGCCACATTAGCTCCACTAATAAGACACACGGGTTTACCAGCAATGTCTGTAAACATATATTCAGTCTCCCACTGGCGCTGAAAGGCTCTGCTTTCAGAATCAACTTTTCTCTCCACCATTGTGAGCGGCTAGCTTCACAATAACAGAAGTTTGACTTGATTGACGCGGGAATGTTCCCAGTTAGCCTAGCGTTCAGCAAGGAGGCTGCAGCGCTGCATTATGGGATCTGTAGTTTGTATATTATTAGCTCCTCATATCGCCGGGCCATGCATAACAATAATAGTACATCTATATAAAATGATCTCGCGGGCCGGATATAAATGTACGCCGGGCCGGATGTGGCCCGCGGGCCTTGACTTTGACACATGTGTCCTAGACAGTTCACTTTCCTATAAGTCTCACATCAATAATCTCACCCGTTCGGCCTATTTCCATCTACGCAACATTAACAGATTTCGTCCTTCTCTTTTCACCCAGTCTACATCCATCCTTGCCCAATCTTGTTACCTCCTGCACTGACTACTGCAACTCTCTCTTGCATGGTCTCCCCCAAAGATCCCTCCATAAGATTCAACTGGTTCAGAACTCTGCTGCTCGCATTATCACCAGAACTCCCTCCTACCAGCACATCACCCCGTTCTTCAGGAACTTCACTGGCTCCCAGTGAAATTCCCGATAATCTACAAGCTTCTTCTGCTCACCTTCAAGGCCATTCATAACCTCGCACCTCCTTACCTTTCTGACCTGTTAAGCACTGCCTTTTCTGTCCGCTCACTTCGATGTTCTTCTTCTATCCAGATTTCTGTGCCTTCCTTCTGCCTCACCACGATGGGAAGCAGAGCTTTTAGCTGCTCTGCTCCCAGGCTGTGGAACTCTCTACCCCCAGGTATAAGAAAGATGGTTCTCTCACCCTGTTTAAATCTCAATGAGCCTAATCAGGGTCACCTGATCCAGCCATAAATGTATGCTTTATCAAAAAGGAAAATTTTAAGCCTAATCTTGGATTGGATTAGATAATCTTAAAAAAAAAAAAAGAGAGAGAGAGAGTGTCTGTTTTCCTAATCCAAACTGGCAGCTTTTTCCACAGAAGAGGGACCTGAAAGCGGAAGACTCTACCTCCCATTCTCCCCAACTTTCAGGCAATGAATAAATGAATAAATCCTGCAGTGAGTGTCCTGTAAAGTTTTTGACTAATTTTAAATAAACTTTTAAATGTTTTTTGCACTTTGATAACAAAATTTAAGAGATACCACTTTGTGCTTTTGTTTGATTATATATTGTCTTTATTTTCTCATCGTAGATGGTCTGTTTATATTATTTGTAGAATTTGTAAATGAGCAGCCAAAATGGTTTTCACTGAAGCAGTAAAACGGATTCTCCCCACAACATGCCTTCATAGGTATATCTAAGCAATATGCTTACCATGTGGAGACCTGCTAGTGGTTAAGCTTACCTTGTAATTCCTCAAATGTATGTTTTTTTTGATCTGTCCCTTCAGATTTTCCACAACATGACTGTAAGGGCGAGGATGGGCTCACAAATCAGCAGGTCTGTAACCAGGAGAAGAACTCCAGTCTACACCAGAAGGATCCTTCACAGATTAAAGAGGAACAGGAGGAACTCCGTACCACTGAAGAGGAAAAACCGCTTCTTCTAAAGCAGGAGACTGCAACTTTTCCTGCTGGTGAAGCAAGTGACCACAGTGAACCAGAACCAAGCAGTGACCAGCTCCTTTCTCACAACTCTCCTGTCACAGATCAGGATGAAATCAAGGATGGTAACTCACACAGAAAGGAGTCGGAGGAAATAGTATCAGGTCTGACAGTTCAAAATTCCAAGACAGCACATTTATGTAGCACCTGTGGGAAAAGATTTTATAGGTTAGAAACATTGAGTCGACATATGCAAATTCACACAGGTGAGAAGCCACATTCTTGCAGCACCTGTGGCAAAAGATTTATTTGGAAGGCAGACTTGACTATACACATGCGAAGTCACACAGGTGAGAAACCACATTCTTGTAGCACCTGTGGGAAAAGATTTACTACGAAGGGTCCATTGAAGATACACATGCGAATTCACACAGGTGAGAAGCCACATTGTTGTTGCACCTGTGGGAAAAGATTTACTCAGAGGGGTCAGTTGAAGAGTCACATGCAAATTCACACAGGTGAGAAGCCACATTCTTGTAGCAACTGTGGGAAAAGATTTCGTTTGAAACAAATTTTGAATAGGCACATGCGAATTCACACAGGTGAGAAGCCACATTCTTGTAGCACCTGTGGGAAAAGATTCACTCAGAAGGGTCAGTTGAAGAGTCACATGCGAATTCACACAGGTGAGAAGCCACATTCTTGTAGCACCTGTGGGAAAAGATTTAGTTTGAAACAAATTTTGAATAGGCACATGCGAATTCACACAGGTGAGAAGCTACATTGCTGTAGTACTTGTGGGAAAAGATTTCATGTAAAATCAAATTTGAAAACACACATGCAAATTCACACAGGTGAGAAGCCACATTCTTGTAGCACCTGTGGGAAAAGTTTTACTCAGAGTGGTCTGTTGAATAGACACATGCGAATTCACACAGGTGAGAAGCCACATTCTTGTAGCACCTGTGGGAAAAGGTTTAGTTTGAAACAAATTTTGAATATGCACATGCGAATTCACACTGGTGAGAAGCCACATTCTTGTAGCATCTGTGGGAAAAGATTTACTCAGAAGAGTCAGTTGAAGAGTCACATGCGAATTCACACAGGTGAGAAGCCACATTCTTGTAGCACCTGTGGGAAAACATTTATTCAGAAGGGTCACCTGAAGAGTCACATGCAAATTCACACAGGTGAGAAGCCACATTCTTGTAGCACCTGTGGGAAAAGATTTACTCAGAAGAGTCAGTTGAAGAGTCACATGCGAGTTCACACAGGTGAGAAGCCACATTCTTGTAGCACCTCTGGAAAAGATTCAGGCAGAAGGAAACTTGAAATAACACATACCAGTTCACAAAAGTGAGAACCACATTGTTGCAGCACCTGTGTGAAACATTTTAGTTCTCCAGTACAGTTGAAAATGCAATTAGGAAAACATCCTACATGCTGAGTTTCATTCTTAGAAAATGGTGATGGTAGGACACATAAACAGTGTTTGGATCATTGAAAACTGAAAATTTCAAAAGGCTTTCGGAAGCTCAGTTTCTGTTTTGACACATGGACAAGACAAACAGTTTGTCTTGCAGCATAAAATGTGTGCACCTTATCACCTTTTTCTGACGTTGTTGTTTTATAGTTTATAGGCTTTGTCTTTGCTGAAGTTTCTTCATTTTCTTTAGCATGGCCTCGACAGTGCTTGAGATATTTTTAGTGTCTTGATGTAAAAAGAACTATTTCTCCAAAACACACTCGGTAATATCTGTTGAAAAAACAACTACACGTGTGAGGTAGCCTTTATTGAAATCAGTTTTTTCTCTGAAGTTCACAGTTTGAAGGTATTTAAAGCAGAAGACAATTGACTAACTTTGCACTGTTTGCTAACTTGCACACTGCCAGAACTCCTGTTGGGATTTTGTTTGGTTTTTTTATGAAATTTATACACTGGATTGACATTAATTGGAAGTGCTTTGTAGATGGAAAGGGAATATTTTAGGGAATGACAATGTTGACAAGTTGATCCATGTTCTCGTATTGTTTGTGACCCATATTTTTAGGTCATTTATTATTTATATTTATAACATAACTTACACTACTTTTATGTGAACACCTGTTGATACCCAGCTGTTGTTTTGAGATATAATAATGTGGACTAATGTGTAACTTTAACAGTGTTGTGTTCCATTTTGACAGGAAATAAATCCAGTTTAAGAAGATAGATTATTCATTTTAAAGATAAAATATGGATAATTATATAATAAAGGAGGAGGAGCTGGTGGTGACTCATCTCCCATAAAGGAGCTCAGAAGTGCCCCGGGAGTCTTCATCTTTATTTATCTCTGTTGGCTTTTGGCCTCCATATGGCAAACACCCTAGAGAGCTTTGCTTTCTTTTAAGTTTTTTTTAAATCTTGTATGTTCAATAAAACTGTTGGCATCAAACTTTACATCATCTCCTGTAAATTTTGTGTTTTGGTTTAAATTGTGTTCCAAAAGCCTGAATCAACATCTTTCCGGCCTGAAGAAATTTTGCAAAGCCTTTAAAATATGCGACTCCACAATCCTGCTGCTCTTTGGAAAACTAACAGTACTTCCAAAAGAGCTGTTAAACAGGGCTTTGTGTGATCTGCCTTTTGATGAAGCAACTGGCCAGGAAGATTCAACACATTCAAGGGGCTTAATCATACTAAGTTCCTTGATTCTTGTCCTCACTTTCCAGGTCCTCAACCGTACTCCATCAATGTCTTCTGAAGTTGTGTGTTTCAGAACAAAAGTGGAGCACATAATAGCAAACACTGAACACACACCTCCCCTGTCTGCTAAGAGCATATCTTCCTTTTTTTATACCACCATCAGTGACGTGAAAAAAGATTATTCAAACAAATCTGCAGTGGTATTTTCAGATTAAGTAAGCCAATTAAACATTACAGTGGACTTAATGCGGTCAACAATTCCTTAGGAGGTACCCAACATGAATTGAAACTAGCATGCATTTTAATTAAATAACACACCTCTCCCTCTCAGAGCTTCAGTAACACCAATTTGTATCAAAATCTTTGTTAACCTCTTTATTAACCTCTTAGGACCTGGCGTCCACATCACATCACATTTTGGGGTTTCTAGACCAAAGTACAAAATTTTGCTGTTCAGGGGCCTGATATCCACTTACAAGGACTGTTCTATCAAAAGGCCCAGGATCCTTCAGCAGCTTCTAGGCCTAGGATCCTCCAGCAGGCACCAACAACTAAGCAGCGTTTTGGTGAGTCGAAATTAACTACTACTTCAGAAATGGGGCCTAAGAGAACACGAACAGCTGAGGAAATTGAGGACATTAAAAAGTCACTGGACTTTTTAACTGAAGAAACATCAGCTATCAAGCTACAACAGAAATATATCCTGGACATTGTCAAGGAGATAAGGTCGCTTCGCAATCAGAATGCAGAGAAGGAGAAATGGATTGTCTATCTGGAGAACAGGGTCACAGACCTGGAGCAATACACGAGAATAAATGATGTGATCATCATGGGGCTAAACATAAAACCTCGGTCATATGCTCGGGCCGTGACTGCTGACAGCAAAGAAGAGCATGGAGAACTGGATGTTAGCTCTGCAGAGCAACAGGTGGCTGGTTTCTTGCAGTCAAAAGGGATTGACCTGGACTCTAATAACATCAAGGCATACCACCTTCTGCCCAGGAAAAACGTTAGTGATAAACCAGCTGTCATAAGATTTGTAAACCGGAAACACTGGAATGCACTGCTGAAGCAGGGGAGAAAACTAAAGGGATTGAACGTCTACATGAATGACCATCTAACCAAATACAACGCTGACATAGCTAAGAAAGCACGGCACCTAAAGAAACTGGGTAAAATTCAAAATACCTGGACTGCAAACTGTAAAATATTTATTAAACTCAACGGAACATTGGAGGAAGCCAAAGTGCTGGTCATCAAACACATCCAGCATCTGGAAAAATATTAACAAGCCACATGGACCACAAATGCAAGAAGCTGAACAAATAATCTACACTCATCAAACCATGAAGGTAACAACAGAAACTAAAGCACAACATATTATAACACAATCAACTAATTTAACATCTGGGAATTATACACTGCTATCACAGAGGATTGCTAATCATGAGAATCTGGAGTTAAATTCACCACAAAACACGGAATACATACACACTTCACAGAGCAGGACATTGATCAAGAATTGAACTTTTTTAACACCAGTAACACCTGCTGTTACTATACTGAAGAACAATTCAATTAAATTGTCAAGGCTGACTGCAAAATGTCCGTAATCCACTTTAATAGTAGAAGTTTATATGCCAACTTTCACAACATAAGAGAATATTTAAGCAAATTTGCACATCAATTCAGTGTGATTGCAGTATCTGAGACGTGGATTAATAAGGAGAAAGGAGTGGACTTTGAAATAGACGGATATTAACTAAATTTTATGAACAGAAAGAATAAGAATTGTGGGGGTGTGGCTTTGTTTGTGGACAAAAATTTTAAATACAGGGTAGTGGAAAAAATGACCGTGGTGGTGGACAACATATTAGAGTGTGTAACAATAGAAATTAGTATGGAAAAAAAGAAAAATGTCATTGTAAGTTGTATATATAGAACACCAGGTTCTAACATTGAAATGTTTAAGGAGTGGGTAGATAAAACATTTATTAAGACAAATCAGAAAGTTATGTTCATTTGTTGGGATTTCAACATAGACCTATTAATTCCAAACAAACATAGTATGACAGATGAGTTCATTAATACAATGTATAGCATGGGACTCTGTCCAATGATCACTAAGCCCAGCAGGATTACAGCACAGTGGGCAACCTTAATAGACAATATATTTACTAATGAAATAGAAAACAGATCTATAAGTGGTCTCCTAATTAATGACATTAGTGATCATCTACCTGTTCTTGCAGTGTATGACAGCAATAACAGGAAGGTCAAACAGGAAAATACAACAAAATACAAACGAGTGAGAACAGAGGAGTCCATAAATGCATTTAAAAGTAATTTACTTAAGCAAGAATGGGCGATGGTGTATAAGGAAAAAAATATTGATAAAGCTTATGAGACTTTGTTAGGAAAATTTAAAGTGTTATATGATAGCCGTTGCCGAGTAAAGAAATATAGCAAAAAGCAAAAATATGCAGCGTGCCCATGGATCACAAAAGGATTACAAAATGC
The DNA here is from genome assembly GCF_036321145.2 of Pelmatolapia mariae. Lineage (NCBI taxonomy): Eukaryota > Metazoa > Chordata > Actinopteri > Cichliformes > Cichlidae > Pelmatolapia > Pelmatolapia mariae. The sequence goes on along the minus strand of NC_086243.1, from coordinate 31,699,220 downwards.
ATGTAAAAAGAAAAATACCTTATACAGAGAATTTATAAAGAACAGAAGTGTAGAAGCTGAAAATAAATACAAAAAATATAAAAAATAAATTAAGTAGTGTTTTGAGGTCATGTAAAAAGGAATATTATGAGAAATTATTAAATATGAATAAAAATAAAAGGGATTTGGAAAACATTAAATGCCATCATTAAAAATGGTTCTAGGCAGTTAAATTATCCTTTGTATTTCACTAATAATGATAGAAATATTAGTAACATGAGTGATGTAGTTAATGAGTTCAATAAATTCTTTATAAGTGTTGGGCTGATAGAATTCCTGATACAAGAAATTGTGCAGCGAAAGAAACTAAACTCATTCAACGTAATCCTCATTCAATGTTTTTAACGGTGGTAGAAGAAAAGGAAATCACTGATATTGTCGGGAAATCACAAACAAAAAATTCTACAGACTTTGATGACATTGATATGGAAATCGTTAAGAAAGTTATCGATGGCATCTCCAAACCCTTAACACACATTTGCAATTTGTCTCTACAAACTGGTCAATTCCCAACACAAATAAAAACAGCTAAAGTAATACCACTGTTTAAAAATGGAGATAGACACCAATTCACAAATTACAGGCCTGTTTCTCTACTTTCACAATTTTCAAAAATACTGGAAAAAGTTTTCATTAATAGACTTGACAAATTTATAGATAAATATAAAATAATAATGGACAGTCAGTATGGTTTCAGACCAAACAGATCAACATCCATGGCATTAATGGAACTTATTGAAAATATCACCAATAATATAGACAATGCACAGTTGGTGTTTTCATTGACCTAAAAAAAAAAGCTTTTGACACAATTAATCATGAAATATTACTTGATAAACTGGAGTACTGTGGCATTAGAGGATTGGTGCTAGAGTGGGTCAGGAGTTATTTGAGTGACAGGCAACAGTTTGTGAAGCTTGGTGAATCTCCACAGAGATCAGTATTGGCCCAAAGCTGTTTATTCTGTACATCAATGATATATGTAAAACATCTGATATATTACAGTTTATTTTATTTGCAGATGATACAAATATTTTTTTGTGCTGGAGAGAATTCACAGCAGCTTTTGGAAATTGTCACACCAGAAATTATTAAACTGAAAACATGGTTTGACAGAAACAAGTTATCACTAAATTTGAATAAAACTACATTTATATTATTTGGAAAATGTAAAAAAAGATGCTGGAGCAAAATTGTTGATAAATTATGTTGAAGTAGAGCAAGTTTCTCATACAAAATTTCTGGATGTGATAATAGACAACAAAATCTGCTGGAAACCTCACATAAAGCATATACAAGCTAAACTGTCAAGAAGCAACTCTGTACTGAGTAAAGCTAAAAAATTTTTGCATTTTTCCAAATCACTCCGGGTACTTTACTGTTCACTTATAATGCCATATTTGGAATACGGTGTGGAAATCTGGGGAAATACATACAAAACTTCACTTCAACCATTATGTAAAATTCAGAAAAAAGCTATCAGGATGATTACTAAAGCAGGATTTAGAGACCACACTAACATTATGTTCTTGAAATTAAAAATTCTGAAGTTTATGGATCTTATAAAATATAAAACTGCAAAATTTATGTACAAAGCCAGATACAATATGCTACCGGGATATGTGCAGAGGATGTTTTTTGACAGAGAAGGGGACTATGAATTGAGGGGAAAATGAAATCTGAAGACTCTTAAAGCACGGACAAAGGTTAAAACATTTTGTATTACCATTTGTGTAGTAAAACTGTTGAACAGTTTTGCTGTGGACCTACAGCAATGTTCAAGAATTAGTCAGTTTCTAAAGATGTTTCGAAAACTGCTTTTGGAAGAGTATGATGTTGATGTTGTTGATGACCCATTGTATATATAACTATGCTAAATTGTATCAAAATTATATCTATCACTGTAGCTAGGTTTATACATTTCCTTCATTCCTTGTTTATTGTGTGGGGTAAGTAATAATGGGAATTAGGGGTAACAATGAATAGTAGGATTCAATAGAATGTTGAGCATGGGTTAGGGATTAATAAGTATGTATATACAGTAGCTTGTAAAAGTATTCGGCCCCCTTGAACTTTTCCACATTTTGTCACATTACAGCCACAAATATGAATCAATTTTATTGGAATTCCACGTGAAAGACCAATACAAAGTGGTGTACATGTAACAAGTGGAACGAAAATCATACATGATTCCAAATATTTTTTACAAATAAATAACTGAAAAGTGGGGTGTGCGTAATTATTCAGCCCCCTTTGGTCTGAGTGCAGTCAGTTGCCCATAGACATTGCCTAGTGCTAATAATGGATTGCATTTATATAGCGCTTTTCTAGGCACCTAAAGCACTTTACAATTCCACTATTCATTCACTCTCAAATTCACACACTGGTGGAGGCTTGTAGGGCAGACTGAGTGAAGCGAGGTCGCCATATCGCGCCATTGGCCCCTCTGGCCAACACCCGTAGGCGGTAGGGTAAAGTGTCTTGCCCAAGGACACAACGACCAGGACAGAGAGAGCAGGGGGATCGAACCGGCAACCTTCCGGTTACAGATGAGCTTCCCAACCCCCTGAGCTACGATCGCCCTAGTGCTAATGACTAAATAGAGTGCACCTGTGTAATCTAATGTCAGTACAGCTGCTCTGTGACGGCCTCAGAGGTTGTCTAAGAGAATATTGGGAGCAACAACAGCATGAAGTCCAAAGAACACATCAGACAGGTCAGGGATAAAGTTATTGAGAAATTTAAAGCAGGCTTAGGCTACAAAAAGATTTCCCAAGCCTTGAACATCCCACGGAGCACTGTTCAAGCGATCATTCAGAAATGGAAGGAGTATGGCACAACTGTAAACCTACCAAGACAAGGCCGTCCACCTAAACTCACATGCCGAACAAGGAGAGCGCTGATCAGAAATGCAGCCAAGAGGCCCATGGTGACTCTGGACGAGCTGCAGAGATCTACAGCTCAGGTGGGGGAATCTGTCCATAGGACAACTATTAGTCGTGCACTGCACAAAGTTGGCCTTTATGGAAGAGTGGCAAGAAGAAAGCCATTGTTAACAGAAAACCATAAGAAGTCCCGTTTGCAGTTTGCCACAAGCCATGTGGGGGACACAGCAAACATGTGGAAGAAGGTGCTCTGGTCAGATGAGACCAAAATGGAACTTTTTGGCCAAAATGCAAAACGCTATGTGTGGCAGAAAACTAACACTGCACATCACTCTGAACACACCATCCCCACTGTCAAATATGGTGGTGGCAGCATCATGCTCTGGGGATGCTTCTCTTCAGCAGGGACAGGGAAGCTGGTCAGAGTTGATAGGAAGATGGATGGAGCCAAATACAGGGCAATCATGGAAGAAAACCTCTTGGAGTCTGCAAAAGACTTGAGACTGGGGCGGAGGTTCACCTTCCAGCAGGACAACGACCCTAAACATAAAGGCAGGGCAACAATGGAATGGTTTAAAACAAAACATATCCATGTGTTAGAATGGCCCAGTCAAAGTCCAGATCTAAATCCAATCCAGAATCTGTGGCAAGATCTGAAAACTGCTGTTCACAAACGCTATCCATCTAATCTGACTGAGCTGGAGCTGTTTTGCAAAGAAGAATGGGCAAGGATTTCAGTCTCTAGATGTGCAAAGCTGGTAGAGACATACCCTAAAAGACTGGCAGCTGTAATTGCAGCAAAAGGTGGTTCTACAAAGTATTGACTCAGGGGGCTGAATAATTATGCACACCCCACTTTGCAGTTATTTATTTGTAAAAAATGTTTGGAATCATGTATGATTTTCGTTCCACTTCTCACGTGTACACCACTTTGTATTGGTCTTTCACGTGGAATTCCAATAAAATTGATTCATGTTTGTGGCTGTAATGTGACAAAATGTGGAAAAGTTCAAGGGGGCCGAATACTTTTACAAGCCACTGTATGGCTGTATCCCAATTCAGGGTCTGCAGCCTTAAAGGTCGCATTTTAAGGCCGATTACGTCACAACGATGCGACGAAGGCTGTTCCAATTCGAAGGCTGCTCGAAATGCGGTCCTCAAACGCGTCCTTCATTTCCCTGAATTTTAAGGATGTGGCGGTGTAGACTTTGTGGCCCAACATATCCCAGACTTCATAGCGCAGCGGTGGGTGTGGATAATTTTGCCGAAAAAAACGGTGGAAGCGGAGCGGCCAAGGAGTAAACTTTTAAAAGTAAGTACTGAATAATATGTAACTTATTTGTGTGCAAATGTTTAATAATGAAGAACATTAAAGCAGTACTGTTGGCCACATGTCGGCAAAGTTATGTGACATTAGTGATGTTTGTACTTTCAGCGTTTACTTGGTTAACTTTAAAATATAGGCCGTTCAATAGTTGACCTTAATCTTACAGAGAATGTGATGATTTTATGGATAATTAAAGTCAGTCATATATCCACAAACACAACAAGCTGAAAGTCAGTGAATGCTGCTCAGTTTGCAGTCCTGAATATCACGGCACAAGCAGGATTCACCTCACTGTTAATGTTAGCTATGTTATATTGCTGCCTCTGTTCAGTGGTGTCGAGCCAAACGGACTTTAACGTGTGTTTGAACGAGCTGACGGTTCACTCGTTAAGCTGAAAGAAAGATGCTTTAATCACAGGAGTCACACATGTGTCCACTGTACCATCTGGGAACTCTTCTTGTTTAGCACTCGTAATAACACAAACACTAAATCCTCCTTTTCTTGTGCTGTTTTGTAGCAGTGTATACACCTGAGACTGTCACCTGTCTGTCTGTCCTGCACTCTCTCTCTTTTTCTTTCTCTCTGATTGTGTTTGAATTCTGCAGCTTATCACACATTTGATTTCCATGTGTGACGACTGCAAGTGTCCAGAGTGAGGACAGACTGAGGGACCCACTGCTGCACATCATCTGTGAGGCTTTGCACCCCTGATGATCCACCAGGACAAACTCAGCAGTGTGTGAGGAAGAGGAGGAGGAAGAGCCAGCAGCAGCTGACAGATGGAGAGAATAGACAGACTGTTCCCTGTTTGTGAAGGACTGCTAGAAAAGTTTAAAATAACTAATTGTCTGTCCTGAATCAGTCGTATTAGGTAATGTTCAAATAATTTTATCATTCCAGTGTTTTCAGTGTGGGAGAAAGTACTCAGGGCCTTCAAGTTAAACACTATGAAAGGCAGCAACAAGTTTAATATTCAGAAACCTAAAGTATGTATCAGCAGCAGAATGGAGCTAAAAATTAATGTTTGTTTCAGTTCTATGAAGCTTTGAGTATTTTGGATTAGTAGTACTGCTGTGTTTGTTGCATCATATTGCTGTAATTGTTTATATGCTTTATATATTCTGAGGTAAGTTGATCTATAGTGTTACATCATATTCTATAAGGATGTTATGTGTTTGTTTACTTTCTGCCCAGTTTGACCCATTTAGCAGAAGTCAGCCTGTTTAAGGCTCTGATATCTATTCTGTATGACTGAAAGCAGTTATGACATGGTATGATTTTCTCACCCAATAAAGGAATATTTAATATATCAGTCTACTCTTCATTCTATCAGAAACAGTTATCACAGCTCGTACATTTGTTTTTTCCACATATATGTAAGCACTGAGCCAAATTTAGTAATGCCAACATATTAAACGAACAATATTTGTCTCTTATATATAATACATCTATATATACACTGTCAAAGATACTTGTCTTTGAGTGAAGATTTAAGGTGATAGGACATATAAATAAATGCAACTTGAATCTTTACTGAAGCTCAGTATTTGACACAGAGTTCAAGTTCACTGCTGTAATAACTAATAATGATTAATATAATAACTATAATATTGGCCATATTATATTTACATTACCAAAGTGAGATGACTTTAGTCTCATGAACAACATTAGCTAATTGTTATTTACTAGCTAATCTTAAAATGACTGTTCAGTACAGAAATGAAGCCCAAAAATCATGTTTTACAGTCCTGTGGTCTCAGCCTCAGATACTTATTAAATCACACAGAGCTCATGTAGAAACAAATGAGCAAAATATGTTCTCCTTCATTTTTGTCAAACAAAGCTGTATGAAACGTTTCCAGCTGTTAGTATCATGGTTGCTAGGCAACCTGGGCAGTGTGACGGCGGTTAGACCGTCCCATTTCACAAGCCTCGCACTTCCGGCCTTAGCGGTCTTTGAGTACACGGCCCTTGAGGACCGTTAAGACTGCGTACTTTAAGGCTGCAGACCCTGAATTGGGATACAGCCTACGTCCACTGTGAGCGACCATTTTCCACAGAGGCGGTGGCTTATGACACCAACTGTCGGCCATCTATAATCCAGTTTTGAGATCCCTTCCCAGGCGCCTTAACGCTCACTCACACCCTGGGCCATCTTACCTCGGGAAATCACATGATAGGGTGGGGCTAGGTTTCACAATGAGCTCACCCGAAACCCTGGCTGATTGTGACCCACACCCGTTTTCACACCTTGGCTCATGTGATTAGGTGGAGTATCATCAGGGGGTCCCTTTGTCCCTCTTTGGGGGTATACTCCCGCAGGGTTTAAATGTGGGACTCTCCACCATTTGACCCTAGAACTGAAGAAGCTTCTCGGATGAGAGGTGAAACATCTTCAAGCAACTTAAAGAAGTCCAGATGCTTTTCTTTGCAAGCTCCTTAGACCATAAAAACGCAACTTTCAAGTTTGGACAGTGGACTTCTTTTGCCTGAGTACAAAATATTATCTCAGTACAGCAGTGGCTTGTGGATTTTTAATTGTGGGATGTTTGGTTTGTCAAACTAAATGAATTTCCACTACACAGCTGTTATTATCAGAGGGGAAGAGAAAGGCAACCACAATTAAAACAACAGCCTTATCCTAATTGTCCGTGATCATTAGCTCCACATGATACGTTAAATTTATCTGTGCTCTAAATGTCTGTAGTATATTTATATTAATGTATTTGTATATTTTTATTTCATTCCACTTCATGGACCGTACGAGAAGAAATCAGGAGACCTGATGAGGGCAGTATTACGCCTTTGATACCTCCAGTCTACCGTAAGTTCAGTAGAAGAAGAATAGCGGCAATGGCGCCATTGAGAGATTCCGTCGCGATCCCGAGTTAAGTTTGAAGACGTTGGTTTGGCGGTATCGGTTGTTGTTGCAATGTCTTCAGTTCAGCATCTGAGAGAGTTTATCAAGGAGAGATTAACTTCTGCTGCAGAAGAAATCTTCTCAGAGTTTGAAAAAACGATCGTCCGCTATGAGGACCAGATCCGTCAGCTAAGACTGCTTAATATCAGACCCGGGATAAAGTCACACAATACAGGTGTGTAAATTTGTGGAGGTGTGGGATTGGGGGATCATCCGTGGGCATGATCTAAATGCATTGATCTAAGCTAGTAATATACCACAGTAAAGTGTATGCAGTTATATCTGTGCAGTGTTGAGAAGGTTACTTTTAAAATGTTTTCCACTACAGATTACAGAATACATGGCCCAAATGTAGTTTGTAACGTATTCCGTTAAGTTACTCAATGTGAATAACGTATTCTAAATACTTTGGTCCGGATTATTTGGTATATTTTAATGCTTTTTACAACTACATGAATGTACTATTGCCGTGTGAATTATTGCTATAACTGAAGGCTACTAGCCACCGAGCTAATATTGTTAGCTGGCTTTAGCTAAAGTTAGTTCATAGATTTCAGACTGTTAGACTTGATTCATAGCATTAACATCCTGCTAGCTACAAACAATCATGTGCAGTTCTGAAAGCAATACCAAGTAAATTTTTAAATCGTGATGTAAAATGAGTAACAGTAGGGTGGACATTAGGTAAGGCTGCAGTTTTTGCAGTGATCTCGTATAGAAAACAATTTCTGTATCAGTAACATGTTTTCTTTCTGTTTGCTTTCAGAACTGCACATGATTATTTGCAGCTAGCAGGTTGTAATGCAGCCTTCAGTAATAGTAATGAGTCACACAGCAATAGTACATCGAAGATTCCGAAGTGGGGCATAACATGGATAGCTACAACAACTAAAACAAGGTAGTTGTAGTAGGCTTACGTTAGGGCTGTGCAATATGACGAAATATATCAGATGATGAAATGAAAACATCTATAGTTTCAAATTATATGCTATTGGTTTTTTTGTGGTGTCACAAAATACCTTTTTAACAACATACAACAACATTTTTTCATTGGTTTCATCTTCACTGGCTATCAATAAAGATGAGGCAGAACCTGGTAACTCCAAACAGAAGGACCAGTCAAAACAAATTGAGGATGTTAATCCTAAACGAGGGGCTCCCCCTGTTGCATGGACATGGCTTGGTTATGGAAAGCCTGACATGGATCAGGAAACTCTACTATTGAAATTATGCCCAGACCGGTCCCCACCATGGATTCAAACACGACAAACCTCTTCGACCACCTACGCAAGAATCATGTGAAAGTTTGTGGAGAGAGTTTATAGATGAGAAGCAAAAAAGAGCCGTCAGGTGCTCAAAATAAACCTTAGACTTAGTACTTCCAGATGTTTCTTTAGGTTGGAGGTGGAGTCTTTATAGTTGAGAGCAGCTCGGTTGCTGGGTCCATTGTGTAACTGACGCCACCAACATTACCAGGACACTTACACTAGAGCCTCTTATTGCGTGTTTTGTTTGGGTTTCCGGCAATGCGTGAAATCAACAAAATTAGAGAGAGTATAGCCTAACATATGAAACAGGAAAAGACCATCGTGTAATCCATTTATTTAGAAGTAACTGTATTCTAATTATTACCAATTTATCGGTAAATGTAATGGAATACAGTTACTTATATTTTGTGCTTTACATGCGTAACCCTGGTACATGTATACCGTTACTCCCTAACACTGCATCTATGTAAACATACTTACGGCCACTTTGTTAGGTAAACCTGTTCAACTACTCTTTAATCCAAAATGTAATCAGCCAATCAAATGGCAGCAGTCCATGCATTTCAGCATGTAGCGACCAGATGGTGATTGAAATCACTTTGATCGTGGTGTGGGTGTTGGTGCCACACTGGCTGGTCTGAGTGTTTCAGAAACTGCTGATCTGTTTAAATTTCCAGCACAAACATCTGTATGATTTACAGAGAGTAGTCCAAAAAAGAGAAAATATGCAGTGCCCGTAAAATGACAGTGAGTTCCCTGTACTCGGGTCTCCAGAGTCACCAGCTCTCAACCCAACAGAGCACCTTTGGAATGTAGTGGACCATGAGATTTGCATCATGGATGTGAAGATGACAGATATGCAGTAGCTGTGTGGAGCTCTCCGGTCAGTATAGACCACAAATATCTGAGGAACGTTTTCAGCACTTTGCTGAATCTCCACAAAGAATTAAGTCAGCTCTGAGGACGAAAGGGGCTCCAATCTAGTACTAGCAATGTGTACATTATTAAGTCACCAGTGAGTGTATATTTATTAGTAAAATGTTAAAAAATTAGCATTAATAGCATATCTTACCTTTGTCCTAAAATACTTTAAGCTTTCATGATCATATTCAGATCATGCTGCTGTTCATTTGTTTGTTTATTCACAGTGTGTGATGATCACTGGCAGTCAAATCTAAAAATTAGACGCCAGACAGCTGTAAAGTTATCAACATCACCCAATGAACAAATGACTATGAGTGAATGTTTCTGTGGCAACATCTGCAAGAATGCAAGAGACTGTGAAAACATAAGCTAAATTCTCAATAGGTGACCCCTTTTCATCCTTCTTTATCTTTCCTATCATCACATTAGTCACTATTTTCTTGTCTCCCTTTGTTGAACACGAAGGTCTGGATGATCAGCAGTTCTGTGTCCAGGAGAGGAGCTCCAGTCTCAAGCAGGAGGACCCAGAGCCTGCACAGACTAAAGAGGAACAGGAGGAAATCTACAGCAGTGAGGAAAGAGAGCAGCTTGAACTGAAGCAGGAGGATGAAAGCATTCATGTCTGGACCGGAGAACAGCTGGATTTGTTGTGGAAACCTGGAGTAAAGCAGACCAGAATAGGTATGTAAAAGTGTAATATACAGATTTCATAATATAGAAATGAATATGACTCGTAACAAAACGTCACAAAGTCACATGGCGTGCATTACCGCCTGGGGTACTGCCTCACTAAAGACATGTTTTCTGTTAGTACAGTAAAATAAAAACTGGGTTTCAAATCTTCTCTTGTTTAATAAAAACTAAAATTTCTACCAAATATAAGTCATGTTAGTCCAGAACTGTACACAGTATGTAGAGAAATGTTGAGACGCTGAAAACTGTGGATTATTGGCCACAAGGACCAAGTTGGAGTAACGAGCTGTACGCCTCATAAATGATGACTTTCTGTATGTAAACAGAATTCTTGGCTGTTCACTGCATGAGAGAGAATATTTAAATATCGCTCACATATCTGAGAGACATGCTCCAGAGTTCGTATGGGTGCTTGAAATCCTTGAAAATGCTTGAATTTTAATATTTTCTTTTCAAGGTTTGAAAAGTGTTTGAATTTCAGATGTGGTGCTTAAAAGTTCTTGAAAGTGTAACTGTATTTCATTCACCACAAATAACTCTCTGATTGAATAGTTTTCTTATCAGATAGAGAAATAAAATGAGTCGCAAAATGTAAAAGCAAAATTTCCCCGCCTGGGCTGCCTTGCGTCTGTTTCAACGTGTGACCCCGCCCCTCCCTCGGTCAGTCGGTGATGAGTGCGCTAACATACCTGTAGGTTGCTGTTTTAATGAGTGTTTGATGGAAAACGACAGTCGCATGATAGGTGAGTCCTAGTAAATAATTTTCCAGTACGTGTACGTTACACATGCTATTTGTAAAAATTATGATTATTATTTTGCTAGCTATCAAACTCGCTGGAGAAATGATTGAAATGCACTGAGTGTGATGCAGTATGGCAGCGCTATTATGGAATATGCTGTGAACTTAGCTAACAGTACTTAGCAGTAATATGAGTTAATTTACTCAAGTGAAAGCTTTAAACATTAGCCCGATGCATAACTAGCCAACTTAAGGCTTTCTGATTAACCCTCTGAGGTCGACGGACCCAGAGTCTCCATTTCAACTTGGGTCGAACGTGCGGACTTCAAACTATATACCAGTTTTTAAATTGTGTTGATAGGTCACGTAAAACCAATGTTTTTTGTTTTCTGAATAAAACAGTGGCGTTTAATCCGGGAAGAAACAATAAAAACTGTGTTTTCTAAGGAGAGCGCTAGCAAACACGCTTTGCTTGTGAGTGAAAAAAGAAAAAACACTCCTTCCCTATTGCTGGAAAAATGTACCATGTCGACCAATCAAAAAATGATATGGCAACATGTGGCATTTGGTTGCTTGGGAAGAGGGGGGAAGTTTTAGGAGTTACCGGCGAGAGAGAGCGAGTGAGCAAAAGAGAGAGAGAGAGAGAGTTTTGATACGTGAGAGATTTGTGACGTTTACCGTGTTTGGAGTCTCAAGTTAGTGTGTTGTCTTGTGTAGTTGGTGTGCAGTGTAGTCGTTGTTTTGTTTTTGTGTGTCAGTTCTACTAGTGAATGTCACAGTTGCTGCAAAAAAGCCACCAAAGGCAGGTTGCAGTGTAAACGCTGAGTGACACACCTGCTGTCAGACCTGCAGGATTTATCCCTGTGCTGTTCTCATCTGTGTCTTAGTGGATACAAAGTATTTTCTGGAGTTGCATAAATAATTTGTGTGCCTTCTTCTTTGATGCAGAACACCTGATTGTTCTGTAAATAGTTTGAAATGGTTATATAAAAAATGTCTGAGCCTTGGCTGCATTTGTAGGTAAATAGTACCATATAACTTTGTTGTTTGCAAAACTTGTGCATATTTTTTTTAAAAAATGTACAATTTCTATTTGCATTTCAAGTTATGAAAATGATTCGTTAAACATGCTTGTGATTTTTACAGTCAAAAATATCACTTTCTACTCGTATTTTAAATTTTGTCTGAATTTAGATAAATTGTGCTGATACAGTATGTCAAAATGAGAAAATAACAGTTTGGCAAGACAAACAGTTTTTAAAGGTGAAATATAGAGGCCAAATCAAAAGTAGTCAAAAACGGCCAATTATACCCTGGACCCCAGAGGGTCAAAGGCTAAAAGCAAAGTTGTCACCAAGTACTGTTTATATTTGTGTGTATTGCTGCAGCTTTTTTGAGTATTAACTTGGTGCCTTTGGGTGAAATAATGGTAATATGAGGGACCGATCCCTATGGTCACAAAGAATAACCACTTATTTCTGTGCTACCAAAGTTCCCCGGCTTTCATTCAAAATGTGTTTATGGTCAGCACCTACACATTAAACTACTTAAACATTATAAATGTCTTCAAGCTCACACTGAGGCCTGTGGGGCACTATCAGCCACTGAGACAGTACACACATTTATGTGTATTTGTATATGAATATTTCATACTTTAAGGCTGCCTGTTTATTTAAGGGAGATGAACAAAATACATTAGAATTGTACATAATAATATCACGGATGATAAATTAAATAGATTTTAAGTAGATGCTTGTGCATTCTTAAAGTCTTATATGTTGAATTGAACTATGTGATCTATTCAAAGCCTCTCCCAGTCAGTGCTGTTCTCCATGCCTGTCTGACTGTACATGATGTTATTAGCACAAACACTTTAAAGGTGATCATTTAGGACTTCAGCAATAATACAGACAGCAATGTAGTTAGCAATAAAACAGTTTAATTGGGAATTAACTTAAAAAACAAACAAACATCTGTCTCCTATTTTTTGTCACACAGGAAAGAAGCATCAATATCTGATGAGAAGACTTATTTATTTCTTTTTTTTGGGGGGGGGGGGGGGGGGGTGTTTCAAGAGGAGAAGAATATCTCTAACAAGTTGATTTGTTCACATTTTCACATCTTAATTTTTAAGTGAAATGTGTATTTTGAGTTTATACACTATGTATATAAGGCGACCGTTTCCTTTTGCAGTATTTTTGTTTGGTGTGTTTTTCTGTCTTAACAAAAGGGGAACAAAGGTGTTTAAGTTCACCTAGGATGATTTGTTTTAATTTTCACATGGTCTTACTGAGGTGATGCGAATTGAAACATGCATTCTTTTTTTTGGGGGGGGGGGATGTGCTGGAAAAGCTTGAAAAGGGACCTTGAAAGTGCTTAAAAAGTGCTTGAATTTGACCCTAAAAAAGGCGTATGAACCCTGATGCTCACAGTGTAACTTTTTTCTTGTGTGTTGTGTCCGTCAAGACCTCCCACAGCAACATGATTGTAAGCAAAATGAGGATCTGGATGACCCGCAGGTCTGTAGCCAGGAGAGGAACTCCAGTCTGGACCAGCAGGACACAGAGCCTCCACAGATTAAAGAGGAACAAGAGGAAATCTCCACCAATCAGGAAGAAGAGCAGCTTGCACTGAAGCAGGAAACGAACAGCGGCATCGTCTGGACCGGGCAGGAGCTGGGCATCATGTGGAACCCTGAAGTAAAGTTGCACAGAATAGGTATGCAAAACCTTAATAGATAGATTCAGTTTTGTATTAAGAAATCTAACTCATGTTGGATCCTAATCAGACCTCCGATATACTTTATAGGGGCACATGAAGAATTTAAAGACCAACTGCAATAAGGAAACTGACATAATATTCTAAGAGCCAAAATTTCTAGTCCGCCCTGTCAGGACTGTCTTATGTTGGAAATAATTGAGTACAAGAGAGAGGAAGACACCCTACAATGAGTTGAAACATCAGCTTGTTATTTATTCCTGCATATACATATTTGTCATTCATAGTGTCACTTTGTTTGTCCCTCACAAATTGCAGTCGTCACTCCTTCGCCTGTGCTGCGCCCCTGCACCTGCAGGCGCATTTACTGTGAATATCAAATTTAATAACAGGAAATAAACTAGGCATGCAATACTTTTCTTTCTTTTTTTGGCCACATTTTTTAAGTGACCTATATTTGACAACAGCATATTAAAAAAAAAACAAAAAAAAAAAACAAACCCTTTAAATTATGCTTTTGGTGTGCCATCTCAATGTTTTCAGTAGCCCCCATATGGCCACCCATATGAAAAAATTCATGAGCCGCCCCTGTACATTATGACTGAGTACATCCACTGAACCTTTTGTGGATAACATAATTATCCCCATTAGGACTGAACGATCATTTTAAAAATAAAATATATTGATTTGAAACTAAGCTTTTAGCAAACCACACAACACTATGTTAGGTGTGTCCTTGTGCCATGTGTTTCTGGGTCTTTCTTTCTTCTTCTGTTCCTTTGGATTCCAGCACAAGACCTGTGTAGTGATGTTATTGGTGGACTTCCTGATTGTGTGGCCAATCCAGCACCACTTTCTCTCAGAAGTGGTATTGCTAATGGTTCCTGGTTTGTACTTGTCCACAGTTTGTAATCTTCTCTGGCCACTGGATACGGAGGATTTGTTGCAGGCAGCTGCTGATGAATGTCTGCAACATACAGAGCGCTGTCTTTGCTTCATGTTTACGAGCTATAGAGAAGTATAGGTGTGACCCTGATTTTAAAAACGCTCAGCTTGGTGGAATTTCTGACCTCTTGAGTTTCAGACATTTTTTAAAATTATGTTGTTTCTCTTTTCTTTCTTTTTTTAACACTAGATTTACTAACCCGATGTGTTATTCACCCCTGCTGAGATTTTCACAGGTGTTCAGCTCGATTCTCCTCCTGCTTTTGTTGTGCAAACCACCCATTATCTTTGAGGCCTGGCACATTTGCATTTGTTTACTCAGAGTAGCTCAGATCCAAGGCAGGCCAAACCTCTGTGTTACAACCTTCAGAAATGCCTGCCGTATCTATACAAAATATCCCACACATTGACTGACCTGCAAATATGAAAGACACACATTCACAATATATGGAAACACAAGAATGTTTTATTTATAAAAACAATGTGTGAAAACAGAATGAAAAGTTGCTAATACAATGACATGAGTGACATGTGTGATCTCCCCAGCTTTGCATGTTCTCTCCTTTGCCTGTTCATGTAAAACTAGCAAAACCTAAAAAAAGAAAACATAAAAAATAAATTCTGTCCCTCAGTTCCAGGTTGGTTCATCTCTTCATCTCTCTGCCTTTTGTCTTAGGTTACTCTCCCACACAGTCTGTCTGTCTGTGTCATAGTCTGTTTGCAGCTTTCAGCAATGGAGTTCCTTGACTCTCAGCACAGATCTTCCATTGTTCCATTGTGACTGTGTATGTGAGGGAGTGGCATTGCATGACTACAGCACAGTGCTGTGCATAAAAGCAGACAGACCCAGGCGGGAGAATCATTTCTTCTTCGCATTTCTGACAACGCACATCAGGATGGCCTCCGTATCGCTGCCTCGCAGGAAGAACCTCTGCGCGCAACAGGCTTTGGCTTTGCTTCAGGAAATGGATGAAGCAGACTCTGATGGAGGAGAGGTTTCATTTGTGCAGCAGGCCACTGATACCTCCTCAGAAGAATCTGAAAAGGAGACGGAACAAGAACCCAACATGCCTCCACAGATGAGGCACCGTGGTACTGGGAAGCCCTGTCTGAGCCACACGGCAAAAGACGGCACTGTGTGGGCAGAGGAGGACATTGGAATGCCCAATGCAGTAGCAAATCGCTCGTGCTTCACTGCGCAAGCTGGACCCACAGAGTCTGCTAAGGTCTGTCATTGCCATAGTACGTATGATATTTATATAAAGCCATTTAGAGTGGGGTTCATATAAATTTACCATTCTTTATTTGTTTATCTTCCGACAGCGTAAAATTACAAGTGTGCTCCAAAGCGTCCTTTGGCTGTTAGACGTGGGAATGCGGCAGACCATCAGGGAGTGTACGGTCCATCAAGCCCGCAGAACAGAGCCGGACTGGAATTTGTCAATTCATGAACTGATGGCATTCATTTCAATTCTGTTTGTAAGAGCAATCATGCGTCTCATTGGTGCCATTGTGGATTGCTGGTAAGACAGTTTTCTGGTGCCAGTAATCAAAGAGACAATGCCCCGAGATAGATTCATTTCAATTATGCAACACCTTTGATTTGATGACAAGGACACGCGGGCAGAACGGGTGAAAACAGACAAATGTGCGGCAATCTCCGACATCTGGACACGCTTCAACCAGAACTGTGCTAAGAGTTTTACTCCAGGAGAACACATGACCATAGATGAACAGCTGTTCCCTACCAAGGTTCGTTGTCCATCCACACAGTATATCGCAAACGAGCCAGACAAATCTGGGATCAAGTTCTGGATGGCCACGGATTTGGAGACCAAATATGTCTCCAATACATCTCCTAACTTGGGAAAGGACCCCAGTCGTCAGAAGGGAGAGAGGCTGGCAGAGAACGTGGTCATGAAACTGATGGAGGCGTTTTTGGATGATGGGAGAAATGTCACAACGGACAGTTCCTTTACTTCCCTGTGACACTGCACAGCGAGAGGTATTCTCCACTTCAGTCCTTGGAAGTGGCAGTGTCTGCTTGACAATTTATGCACCTAAAAACAAGAAGACTGTGTGTTCAAGTTCAAGGCACCAAGACATGACGATCGGTGACGACAGAAAGAGGAAACCCAACATGATAACTGACTATAACCACATGAAGGTATGTGAATGTGTGTATAATTTTACACCAGTGCTACAATGTTTTCTCATGTGTGCTATACAGGCCTATAGAAAAAAAAGCATATTTTATTTATTTATTTATTTTATTTTATTTATTTATTTCAAACATGTAAACAATATACAGGTACATTTAGAAAAGAAAATAAGAGACAAAAAAATACTATACGAAAATCAGTACATTTCAATATTGCTACCATTCTGATTCATTTACATGTTGAAAGGGAGTGGGAAGAAGTAAACACTTATTTGATCCCACCCCTTTGCCATAAATTATCAGTTAATATTTAGTCAGCTTCCTTATTGATATAATTTGTAATAAAAATAGTGAACAGATTTCTGATATACTATATCCTATACTATCAAATCATGATTATTTTTATAACTCTTTTTTAAATAGGGACGTTCACATAATTTCAATATTTTCCCTTTCTTTATAGTTCGAGAAGATCATATTTTTATAACTCTTTTTTTGAACTGTTTTATGTTTGCACATTGCTTTAATTCCATATTCAGACTGTTCCACAGTTTCACTCCATGAACAGAAACACTTGTAGTATGTACCTTCCCTGTTTTGAAGTTGCAAAAACCCCTTCAATTATAACTTCCTTCTTTCAAAACAAACATACTCTGAATATTACCTGGCAGTTCTTTATTTTTTGCTTTGAATAGAATTTGTGCTGTTTGGAATTTTACTAGATTGTCAATTTTCAATATTTCAGACTGCAAAAATAGTGAGTTTGTATGTTCCCTATAACCTGCATTGTGGATGATTTGAATTGCTTTTTTTTTTTTTTTTTGAAGAGTAAAAAGTGAATGTAATGTGGTTTTATAGTTAAGTTTTTCATCTAATTTTCACTGACTCTTTCAATATCAACACCATTTATTTGAATCTTAGCATTTGTATTTAAACTACTATTTCCAAATAACATAAGTTTAGATGTATTCAAATTTAATGATAATCTGTTTTTATCAAGCCAGAACTTCACTTCACTTATTTCATTAATCATATCCTCCAATAAATTCTGCAGATCATCACTAGAGCAAAAAATGTTTGTGTCGTCAGCAAAGACCTAACCCTAACCCTTAACCCCCTAACCCATATACTCATGACTCTCTCTCTCTGCTTTTACAGTGTGGTGTAGACTTGTTGGACCAAATGGCGCGAATGTATTCCGTAAGAGCAGCAACACGCAGGTGGCCAGTAGTGGTTTTCTACAATATTCTGGACCTGGCGAAGATGAATGCCTACATTTTGTACAAGGGATGTACAGGATGGACAAGCGAAGGAAGATTGTTTCTGAGTCTTCTAGCTAAGGAACTTTGTTGTCGATTCATGCAGCACAAGGAAATACTAGCACAGTGGCAGGCTGCTGAACCTGCTGAAGCTGCTGCAGCTGCTGTGCCAGGGACTGTAAAGACAACGCAGTGCAAGAGAGCTGCAACAGGAATCGCAGCAGGTTTACCTGTGCAACATGTCAGAAATTCACCTGTGCCAAATGCAGGGATAATGGACACGGGATCTGCAAACGCTGTAAAGTTCGCAACACTTTAAAATAAAGCAGACTTGTGTATCCATATATTGTGAATGTGTGTTTTTTGTATAGATACGGCAGGCATTTCTGAAGGTTGTAACACAGAGGTTTGGCCTGCCTTGGATCTGAGCTACTAGTAAAGAAATGCAAATGTTGCACAACAACACACACACACGCACAAACACAGCAAATCTGTCTTTATTAGTCCCACAAGTGGAAAATCTGCATTGTCATTGCAGAAAAGTGGACAGTGCTGTGGAATGCCAGGACTGCCAAAATGAATTAATTAAATACACCATAAAATAATGAATAAAATGTATCAATTATTAATTAAAATTGGAATTAAATACATATTTAAGTAATTAATTATTGACACATTTAATAAATTCTTAACTCATTTAATTAATTATTTATTTCATATTTTAATTCTTTCTTGACACATTTAATTAATTATTTCATGATTTATTTATTTCTTTTTCACAGTCCTGACCTCTGGCTGTTCATGAATTTATTTTATCTGTCAGCCTCACCCATCAAACTCGGGGCGGGGTTAACGCTGATCGAGTCAAAACCATTGCTTTAGCCTGGTGGCCCCGTTTGTCCTTCTCCACACTAGCAACCGGCATGTGGAAAATAACTGAACTGTACTTTGAAAAACCCTATTTGTGTGTCACCAGATACACTTTTAATATTTTTTAGCAGTGAATGTAGTGGTTTAATCTTCAGATATCTTGTCGGTTTGTCAAGATAGAGCCTGTTTGTAAAAGTGCTTCGATGATTTTGGAGATGTCTGCCCAGCCTAGTCTCACAGCAAAGTGTGTGATAGTCCATCTAAGGAGCTTGGAAAGAAAAGCGTCTGGACTTTAAGTTTCCGTGAAGACGATAAAGAAGTCCAGATGTTTTCTTTCCAAGCTCCTTAGACTATGATGACCTGGATGACTGAGAACCTTCACACACGTGTGACAGACCTGCTCGGCTCACAAGCGCTTGCCGCAGACAAAGCATGGGTCCCGGTACACAACTGTCATAACCCCTGCTGACTGTCACCTCTCGGAGGTTCAACATAGACTTGGTTTAGTGAGGATATATCTATCGAGTGTTTATTTTCTGATGTTTGTATGTGCCATACTTGTTTCAATCGCCAATTCTGAATTATAACTAATGTTAAAAACATGTTTAAGGAGGAGATGGAGCAAAAACAAATCCAGTCAGCATTTGATCTTTGTGCTTTTTGTTCAATTATCACTGTGACCTGTGTATAAATGTGTGTGTGTGTGTGTATATGTATGTATGTGTGTGTATATATATATATATATATACATATAGATACATGTATTAGGGGTGCAACGATACACAAAATTCACAGTTCGGTTCGATACTTTGGTGTCACGGTTCGATATTTATTCGATACAAAAATATGTTCATGCCTTTTTAATTTGTCATTTATTAAAATTATAAATATATATTTTAACTCAAAAGTACAGTTTTTTAAATTTAATGTTGCTGAAACAACAAAATAATAATAAAAAAAGAAATCTATCTGATCGAGAAATCACTTGTTAAGTCAAATTGTTGAATGTTCTCATTGTGTTTCTTAAATTTGTAAAGTTTTAGTTCAAGCAGTAGGATCAAAGCCACTCCTTTGACCCTGACCACCTCTCCAGCCATTTTGGTGCTGGGGGAGGCTGACGTGGGTTTTATTGTACAGGGTGGGCCATTTATATGGATACACCGTAATAACATGGGAATGGTTGGTGATATTAAAGTCCTGTTTGTGGCACATTAGTATATGTGAGGGGGCAAACTCCTCAAGATGGGTGGTGACCATGGTGGCCATTTAGAAGTCGGCCATCTTGGATACAACTTTTGTTTTTTCAATAGGAAGAGGGCCATGTGACACATCAAACTTATTGGTAATGTCACAAGAAAAACAATGGTGTGCTTGGTTTCAACGTAACTTTATTCTTTCATGAGTTATTTACACGTTTCTGACCACTTATAATATGTGTTCAATGTGCTGCCCACGAGCTAACTGCACTAACGCACTAGTTCCCACCAAAGTAATTGAGCATTGCGTGGCACATCCGACATACTGTTTTACTTTTGTCCATGACGCGCTTACCATCAGGGTCATACTTCACATGAAAACCAAAAGAGTTCCAAACGCCAGATCTGAATGAGGGTGGGGGAGGTTCAATTTCGGGTAGCGTTGAGGCAGTTGCCATGTTGCAACGAGCTTAGCTTCTGTCTCACTAGCTTGCGCTGCGCTCAGTGGCGCTGCGCTCAACAGTGCAGCCTAGGCGGAGTAGTCAAACGCAGATCCACTGATCTCTCAATACAGACAGCATCGTCAGAAGAAAAGTTGATAAAATAAATTAAAAAATTTGTATTGTTCGATACATATGCGTACCGAACCGAAAGCACTGTATCGAACGGTTCAATACCGATACATGTATTGTTGCACCCCTAATATATATATATATAAATTGGGGTGCTAGTAGGTGTTAGGTTCAGGGAATTTACCCAAATTTGCGTGGGGTTAGTAAATCCAGTGGTAGGGACTTACCACTAGATTCTAGAAAGTCAGTATTTCTAGTGTTAACCATAATGTAAACCAACAAGAGGCCACCAGACAGTAAAACATACAAAGAGGCTTTAAGAGAATGCTAACTGCCCCAACAGTACTGACCTAAGCCTAATCTTAAAAGTAGAGAGGGTGTCTGTCTTCCGAATCCAAACTGGCAGCTGTTTACACAGAAGAGGGACCTGAAAGGTGAAGGTTCTACCTCCCATTCTCCCCAACTTTCAGGCAATGAATGGTTAATCTAAAAAATAAACAAAAAAATCCTGCAGTGAGTGTCCTGTAAAGTTTTTAACTAATTTTAAATACATTTTTAAATGTTTTGTGCACATTGATTATAAAACTTCAGGGATACGACTTTGTTGTTTTGTTTGGTTATATATTGTCTTTATTTTCTCATCGTAGATGGTCTCTTTATATTATTTGTAGAGTTTGGTTTTCACTGAGTCATCAAAACTGTTTCTCCCCACAAAATGCCTTTCATTGGTATTTCTAAGCAACATGCTTACCATGTGGAGATTTGCTAATGGTTAAGGCAAAAAATGTATGCTTTTTGATCTGTCCCTTCAGATTTTCCACAACATGACTGTAAGGATGAGGAGGGGCTCACAAATCAGCAGGTCTGTAACCAGGAGAAGAACTCCAGTTTAGGCCAGGAGGATCCTTCACAGATTAAAGGGGAACAGGAGGAACTCAGTACCAATGAAGAGGAAAAACCACTTGTGCTAATGCAGGAGACTGCAAATTTTCCATCTCGTGAAAAAAGTGACCACAGTGAATCAGAACCAAGCTGTGACCAGTGCCTTTCTCACAACTCTCCTGACACAGATCAGGATGAAAGCAAGGATGGTAACTCACACAGAAATAAGTTGGAGGAAATTGTATCAGGCCTGACAGTTCAAAATTCCAAGGCAGCTAAGTTATGTAGAACCTGTGGGAAAAGATTTATTTGGAAGTCAGACTTGACTAAACACATGCGAAGTCACACTGGTGAGAAACCACATTCTTGTAGCACCTGTGGGAAAAGATTTAATTTGAAACAAATTTTGAATATGCACATGCGAATTCACACAGGTGAGAAGCCACATTCTTGTAGCACCTGTGGGATAAGGTTTACTCGGAAGGCTCACTTGAAGAGACACATGCAAATTCACACAGGTGAGAAGCCACATTGCTGTAGCACCTGTGGGAAAAGATTTCCTGTAAAATCAAATTTGAAAGCACACATGCGAGTTCACACAGGTGAGAAGCCAAAGTCTTGTAGCACCTGTGGGAAAAGATTTACTCAGAAAGGTCAGTTGAAGAGACACATGCAAATTCACACAGGTGAGAAGCCACATTCTTGTAGCACCTGTGGGAAAAGATTTACTCAGAAGGGTCCGTTGAAGAGACACATGCAAATTCACACAGGTGAGAAGCCACATTCTTGTAGCACCTGTGGGAAAAGATTTAGTCTTAAGGGTAACTTGAATGTGCACATGCGAATTCACACAGGTGAGAAGCCACATTCTTGTAGCACCTGTGGGAAAAGATTTACTCAGAAGGGTCCGTTGAAGACTCACATGCAAAGTCACACAGGTGAGAAGCCACATTGCTGTAGCACCTGTGGGAAAAGATTTACCAGTAAGAGTCAGCTGAACAGTCACACGCAAATTCACACAGGTGAGAAGCCACATTGCTGTAGCACCTGTGGGAAAAGATTTACCAGGAAGAGTCAGTTGAACAGTCACACGCAAATTCACACAGGTGAGAAGCCACATTCTTGTAGCACCTGTGGGAAAAGATTTACTCTGAAGGGTTACTTGAATATGCACATGCGAATTCACACAGGTGAGAAGCCACATTCTTGTAGCACCTGTGGGAAAAGATTTAGTCTGAAGGGTCACTTGAATATGCACATGCGAATTCACACAGGTGAGAAGCCACATTCTTGTAGCACCTGTGGGAAAAGATTTACTCAGAAGGGTCCGTTGAAGAGACACATGAAAATTCACACAGGTGAGAAGCCACATTCTGTATTACTTTAGTACAGTTGAAAATGCATTTCGGAAACCATGCTACATGCTAAGTTTCATTCTTAGAAAATGGTGATGGTAAAACACATAAACAGTGTTTGGATCATTTAAAAATGAACATTCGGAAAAAAAAAAACCTTCATTTTGAAAAGGTTTTCGGAAGCTCAGTTTCTCTTTTCACACATGGACAAGAAAAACTGTTCGTCTCACAACATAAAATGTGTGCACCTTTATCACCTTTCTGACGTCATTTTCTTTTTTGTTTATGGGCTTTGTCTTTACTGAAGTTTCTTCATTTTCTTTGGCATGGCCTCAACAGTGCTTGAGATATTTTTGGGTCTTGACATATTTCTCAGAATCACACTTGGAAATATCAGTTTAAAAAACTACCCGTATACATGCGGTAGCCTTTATTGAAATCAGTTTTTTCTATGAAGTTCACAGTTTGAAGGTGTTTAAAAAAGTTTACTAACTGTGCACTGTTCGCTAACTTGCACACTGCCAGAACTCCTGTTGGGATTTTTTTTTTTTAATGAATTTATACACTGGATTGACATTAACGGGAAGTGCTTTGTAGATGGAAAGGGAATATTTTAGGGAATGACAATGTTAGGCTGTTGATCCAAGTTCTCGTATTGTTTGTGACCCATATACTTAGGTCATTTATTGTTTATATATTTAACATAACTTGCACTACTGTTATGTGAGCACCTGTTGATACCCAGCTGTTGTTTTGTAAAAGGACCTCAGAAGAGTCCCGGGAGTCTTCATCTTTATTTATCTTGATTGGCGTTTGGCCTGCATGTGCTTATGGCGAACACCTTAGTGTGCTTTTCTTTCTTCTAAATCTTTGTTAATCTTGTATGTTCAATAAAACTGTTGGCATCACACTTCACTCATCTCCTGTAAATTTTGTGTTTTGGTTTAAATTGTGTTCCAAAAGCCTGAATCAACATCTTTCCAGCCTATAGAAATTCTGCAAAGCCTTTAAAATTTGCGACCCCAAAATCCTGCTGCTCTTTGAAAAACTAACAGTACTTCCAAACGAGCTGTTAAACAGGGCTTCGTGTGATCTGCCTTTTGGTGATCAACTGGCCAGAAAGATTCAACACATTCAAGTGGATAATCATGCCAACTTCCTTGATTCTCGTCCTCACTTTCCAGGTCCTCAACGGTACTCCATCAATGTCTCCTGAAGTTGTGTGTTTCAGAACAAAAGTGGAGCAAATAATAGCAAACACTGAACACACACCTCCCCTGTCTGCCAAGAGCATGTCTAAGACTTTTCTATACCACCATCAGTGACGTGAAGACAGATTGTTCAAACAAATCTGCGATGGTATTTTCAGATTAAGTTAGCCAATTAAACATCACAGTGGACTTAATTAATGCAGTCAACAATTCCTTAGGAAGTGTCATGGCTCGTGGGGTGAGCTGTGTGGAATTTAACTAGGACCCAAGATGCTGGCAGCTGAGATGCAGGAGAGTTTTATTGAGAAGGTGGAGATACAAACAGAAACGGCGGAGGTGTGTAGGAAACTAAGCATAACCTAAACTGTAAAAAACAGTTTACCTAAACTGTAAAAAGTCGTCAGACCCAGGACCATGACAGGAGGTACCCAACATGAATTTAAACTAGCGTGCAATTTAGTTAAATAACACACCCCTCCCTCTCAGAGCTTCAGTAACACCAATTTGTATCAAAATCTTCATTAAATCAAAATTCAGGAATCGTCTAAACTGCACTGATATCTGAGTTAGGTTCAACCTTCACAGTCACTGGAAGCACTAATCTTACTGACATACAGGTTCCAGACCACATCTGACACAGCAAATTCAAAAGTGTTTTTCTCCACAGAACCAAAATAGGCCAGTCCTGAAACGAAGTAACTGACAGGTGTTATGCTGATTCATAATGTTTATTATTTTATTACATCATGCAGGCTGCATTTCACTTACCTCACTGAGCTATCTATTATTGATGATGATTGTAATATGACAAGATCTGACCTAATAAATAGGCTGATAACTGATACATGCCATTCACTTTTTTATGACCCAGGTCATGATGCTGTGTGTTGTCTGTGCTCCTCACACCTGAGGGTGGTGTTGGTCGTTTTCTCTGTTTGTGTTTATGTAAGTTCCAGATGGAGACGGACCACTGGCTGAGGATGGAATGAAGCTGGCTATAAAGTGGCACCTTTCGAGACCGGCGGCACCGCCTACTTCCTGCTTCCAAACAAGCTGTTCGTTTAGCCCTGTGTCTTGTGTTTAGTGGTGTGCTGCGTTTGACCACATTTCGGTGATGAGAAGAGCTTGTTTGTCTTGTATACATTGTAAAAAGTGTAAATAGACCTTTTCTTCTTGATCGAGGAGCTGTAGGGTTGGGAAGCCTTTTTAAACAAAAAATAGAGAAAAAAAAAGCTTTTAGGTTTTAGGTTTAGGTTAGAGAGATAGGTAAGAGGTCTGTATTTTCTTTTTTCGTTTCTCATTATAGGTAAGTCAGTTCTGTTTCATTTCTTGAGTGTTTTGTTTGTTATTTTCGCCATGCCCACCAATGTTCCCTCTAATTTTTAATGTGTCTGAGCGAACACACAAACTCTCTGAGCGATCCCTTGGACCACTGTGAGCGACATCAGACGTGTGCACTGTGGTCACGCCAGCATCGAATCCATCCAAGTCACATGGTTTATTAAAATAATCAAATTACAGCATTTACATTTATGTTAGACTACTTTTAATTAACTGCTTTAGCCCACTTACAATGAAAATTTAAAACAAATCTTGTTCATGACCTGTGGAGTATGTTAATGTGGCAGGATGAATGTTATTCCTTGGTTTAACCCACTTTCAGCCTGGCGCATTAGGGGGCGCTAGTATAAATAGTGGCCATTTGAGCATTCCTGGATCGCTTACCTGTGATCTTCTTTTTGGTCACCTGACTTCCCTTTGGTGTTGCAGAGATCATTTGCGGGTTACACTTCTGAAGCCTCCATTGCGGCTGGTAGGCGTTTACTCATTGTAGTGTGTACATTACCTTACTTGGTAGTAAACAGATATTGTTTGTAGGTCGTAGCTGTAGAAGCCTCCTTTGAGCCTTTCTGCTCGTGTTTCATGACGCGGCTTACTCGGTACGTAATTCAATTTTGTCACGATCTCTGCCTTTTATTTTTCTTTTATAGTAATTATTTATTTATTTATTTTATTTTATTTTTTTTTATTTTTATTTTTTTGTCTGTCCCATTTGGTTCTTTAGCCGTCAGAATTGTTGTCTGAAGACCAACAAGGATACCAAATGGATTTATTTTGCCAAATGGATCATCATGGCATTGCCGTATTGGTCCATTTGATCAACTTTTGTTGTTATTATTTATTTTATTTTCAGTAGTTACAGATGAGACAGACATGATTGGGGGATAGGAAAGGGAGAAAGAAAGAGAGGAAGGAAAAGAAAAACAGAAGGGAAGAGGGACAGTGAGAAAGGGCACTTACAAAGACAAAGAGAAAAAAAAAAATCTCCTGGATCACCTGTTGAGAGAAAAAGAATAGAAGACAAGCAAAAAAAAAACAAAGCAACATACTAAACACAACACCATCATGTTAATCTAGCTAAGTGTAAACAGCAATAAATACTAAATATTGAATGTTGTTGTGCAGCACAGACAGCGCACAATGTGCTTTGAAGTAGCAGCTAAGAAAGGTGTAGTTTATGTCTACGAACAGTGAACACCCATGTGCACACCCGTGTGGATCAGCGCGCTTGTATACAGAAGGTTTCCCCATGTAACGGTCTGCTAGAGGGTGTGGAGGGCCATAGCCCCGTCCCCCAGGGCATGAAGCAGGCATGGAGGAGATCCAGGCTCCAGACATCCAGGGACCCCAGAGTGCGAGAGCCCAAGGAGTACCACCGGAGGGGCATCTGTGCCACCCTCCTGGGAAGGGCTGAGGAGATCCCCAGACGAGGGGTCACCCAGTAGCCACGGAGCAGAAGCCAGAGGGGGCTGCACTGGCGCGCCCGCCGGCACTGCCGGCAGCCAGCTGTGCCAGAGTGAACCGAGCTGCAG
Organism: Pelmatolapia mariae; assembly: GCF_036321145.2. Lineage (NCBI taxonomy): Eukaryota > Metazoa > Chordata > Actinopteri > Cichliformes > Cichlidae > Pelmatolapia > Pelmatolapia mariae. Next base: position 31,672,382 of record NC_086243.1, on the reverse strand, counting down.
GCCCCGAGGCCGGAGGTTCGAGGGCCCCCTTTGCCCCGGAAGAGGCCTGACCGAGCGACAGGCACCAGGCCCCGCCAAGTAGCCACCGGGAGTGAGCTGGTGTATACCTGAGCGCCCAGCCCCGGACACCAAGAACCACCAATGCACCGACCCCTGAGTGCATCAGTTACCGGCAGGGAGTGTGGTGAGGGGAGATAGGCCTCCACACTTTGGAGGGCCTGGGTGTTCCCAGAGAGGTGGAGTCTAAGACCTGACCTGACATATAAACACAGACAAACAGGCACACACAGACACAAACATGCATTCCCACCCTCATGCACACATATACAAACACTCAGCACTCATCCAACGTAGGAATAGACATATATGCACATGTACACACAATCGCACTCCCCAAACATACTCTATACCCCGGGTCCAGGTACCCTCGCCCCCAGAGGGGGAAACGGCACCCAGACCCAAGAGATGTGACCCTTTCCCCCCAGGGTGGAGGCAAGCAGACCGCTCCAGGCCTCGCAGAAGCAGGGAGGCCAATCTGTCAGCCAACACCTCCTCCCAGCCCCCCGCCCCGATGGCTGGCAGAGAACGGGGGTGTGTGAAGACCCCATACCTCCCTCCTCCCGCTCATGTGTAGTGTTGCTGCGTGTTGTTCTAAAGTGCATTTAAAACAGGGGAGGGCATGGTGCTGCTGCCGGAGAGCAGCAGGTGTTAGCACGGCCCCTCCCGAGAACCCTCAATGTCTACATGGATTTAAAATTGAGAGGTGGGCACCGGCGCCAGAGGTAGGGTTGAATACTCAGACCATTCACTGGACGCCGTTGGCGTGGTCACCCTCAAGGCCCTATATATATGTGTGTGTTATGACAGTGTGAATAATGTGGATGTCTAAGTTGTGGAATAAAATTGAGGCACAGGTGGCCAGAAGGGGACAGAGGGGGGGGATGTCTCCCCTGCACCCTGGTGACACACCCACACCCCAAGGCCCTACCTGTGTGGGTGGGTGTGGTGGAGCGGGAAGAGGGAGGCAGCCGGGGATGGGGAGGAAAATAAAGGAGGGGCAAGATGCTCCTCCCTAGGGCCAGCTCCCCCGCTGACCCCAGTAGGCACCCCCGTCCTCTGGCACCCACCAAGGCAAGGGAGTCCAGGCCCATCCAGACCGGGGCCTACGGCAGCAGCACCGCCAAGCCCCACAGGACCCAGGGAAGCCCACCCTACCCCACCGCAGAGGAAACTGTACCCACCCTAACATTAAATCATCTCCCAGACTACACAAGACAACAGACACCCAGGTTAGGTTTGTTCTCCACCTCTCCTATGTCTCTCCCCCACCTGCAGAGTGGACTTCTGCAAGGATGGAACAACCTCCCCGCCAGTTAAAGAGCCCCCCAGTTAGGCCGATGCACCAGAGGCCCCCTGCGCCAGGGCTGAGCCCCCGTGCACCCACCCGCCCACAACCTCGGCGACACACCGACTAGGACCGAAGCCCCAAGGCCCAGCCAGAGCCCCATCACGTAGACAAAGCACCCCCGAACCCCAAGCCCCCCCGCCTGCCCCGGATCCACTCAGGGGCAGCCAGGCCACCAGGCCAGTAACCTACATCCGCCAGCACAGACCATCCCCCAACCCCCGCTGCACGCAGCCACGAGGAGAACACCCTCTAAGAGCGACCAGAGCCACTGACCAGGTTATGACCACAGCCCCCCGGGTTGAGCCCTCCCGGGATAACGTCTCTAGGGGTCCTCCAGGCGCCCTAAGCCCGTCCCAACCTCCACATCAACCACAATAGCTAAGACGGGACCAAACCACGACCCCCCACCCCCTCTAGGTGACGGAGCCGATCAAAGGAGCCCAGAGGGATTGATCTAATGTGGTGGCAGAGGCTGTATCAAGACTAATGTGATCTATTAGATGGTTTCTATATTGGCTAGAATTAAGATTATTTTTATTTTTCCAGTTCATGAGGATCGTTTTCTTGGCGATGCATAGGGCAGTAAAAACCATGTGGACTGTATTAGTTTCTGTAGTGACATCATCCAATTTTCCCAACAAGCACACTAAAGGGGAGGCTGGAATTTTACATTTCAGACACTTTGATAAGTCTTCACATATCTCACGCCAAAACTTCTGAACTGGTGGACAGAATCAAAGAGCGTGGATGTAATTGTCTGGTGTATTGCCTTGACAGTGTGAGCAGTTGTTGGAAGATGTAAAGCCCATCTTGAACATCCGATGACCAGTATAGTGCACTCTATGTAGTATTTTGTATTGTATTAATTGCAGACTGGGATTTTTAATCAATTTAAAGGTTTTTAAGCATACCTGAGACCAGAAGTTTTGGTCTAAGCTTACTGATAAATCTGCTTCCCACTTTGCAATAGGAAGGGATACTGATTCATCTATTTTAGAAAGTGTTCTGTATATTTTAGATAATAATTTGGGGGATTTAAGAGTAAGAAAATGTACCACACTTGGTGGTGTTTGTAATTCAGCTTGACTGGGGTAAAATTTCTTTTTTACTATGGATTTAATTTGTTGATATTCTAAAAACCTTTTCTTGTTGATCCCATATTGTGCAACTAGTCTGTCAAATGAAATAAATTCTGTTCCCTCTAATATATGTTCTAAGTATTTAATTCCTTTACAACTCCATTCTGGAAAATTAATCATATTATTGTTTTGTAATATGTCAGGGTTATTCCAGATAGGTGTACGTTTGCATGGGATTAATGAAGACTCCGTTATTTTTAGAAACTCCCACCATGCTGTCAGAGAAGAGCTGATGTTAACACTTTTGAAGCATTCATATCTTTTGATGTTTGAGCTGATAAATGGTAGGTCTGAAATCTCTAGATCATTGCATAGTGCCTGTTCAACATCTAGCCAGGGCTCATCTAAGAGGGTATGTTTTAACCATTCTGAAATGAACTGAAGCCTGTTGGCTAAAAAGTATTGTTGAAAATTAGGCAGATCTAATCCTCCTTTATCCTTAGTTCTTTGTAGCGTTTTTAAGCTGATACGCGGGGGTTTATCTTTCCAAAGGAATTTAGAAATATATGAATCCAGAGATCTGAACCAATCTTGTGATGGTTTGTTAGGGATCATTAAAAATAAGTAATTTATTTTTGGCAAGATCATCATTTTTATAGTGGCGACCCTTCCCATGAGTGATATGGGTAAAGATTTCCATCTAGTCAGATCACCTTCTACTTTCTTAAGAAGTGGGATGTGGTTTAATTTAGTTAAGTCTGAAAGCTTAGGAGAAACATTAATACCCAAATATTTAATGTTTCCAGATTGTAGTGGGGCAGAAGAAGAGTTATGGAAGGAGCAGTTAATGGGAAGAACTGTAGATTTTGACCAGTTAATTGAATAATCTGAAACTCTTGAAAACCAGTTTATTAGAGTAATTACCTCAGAAAGGTTGGTTTGTGAGTTTTGCAGAAAAAGCAACACATCATCTGCATAGAGACTGATTTTATGTTCTACGTTCTTACATTTTATGCCCTTAATTTTTGTGGCCTGTCTAAATGCTGCCGCTAGTGGTTCGATAAAAATTGCAAAAAGTGAAGGGGAGAGTGGGCATCCCTGCCTGGTGCCCCTCAGGAGACAGAAGCTGGAGGATGTCTGGTCATTTGTCCTGATACAAGCTGTTGGAGAATTGTATAATATTCTTATCCAGTTTATGAAAGAGGTTCCAAAACCAAATTTGTGTAAAGTTGCAAATAGAAATTTCCAGTTTACTCTGTCAAATGCTTTTTCTGCATCTAGAGATAATATTATGGTTTCAATGTTTTTACTGCATGAGTAGTCTATCAAATTAAGTAATCTACGAGTGTTTGTTGATGAGTGTCTACCTGACCAGTTTGGTCAGGATGAATTAAAAGGGGGGTTATTTTCTCTAGTCTCTTTGAGAGAGCTTTGCAGATTATTTTGAGGTCTACATTTATAAGAGATATTGGACGATAGCTTGAGGGAAATAAAGGGTCCTTGCCTGGTTTTAGTAGGAGACTAATGTTGGCAGAATTCATATTTGATGGAAGTCTGCCATTTTCCTTGATTTCCTGCAACATTCCGCGGAATACTGGTGCCAAAATTGTCCAGAATTCTTTGTAGAATTCTGCAGGAAAGCCGTCGGGACCTGGAGCCTTATTATTGGGCATACTTATCAGGGCTTCCTGGAGTTCACCTGGCGTCAGTGGCGAATCCAGTGCCATTGCTTGACTGTCTAGTAATTTCGGAAGATTTACGTTGTCAAGAAACTGATCAATTTCATTATTAGATGGGTTTATTTGTGGTGAATATAAAGTTTCATAGAAATCCCTAAAAATGTTGTTTATTCTTCCCGGGTCATATATTGTGTTCCCCGATAGATCTTTAACAGCACATATAGTTGTTTTTTCTTTATTTATTTTTAACTGGTTAGCTAGAAATCGACCGGATTTGTTACTGTGTTCAAAATTCTGCAAGCGAAGTCTTTGTACTAGGAATTCTGTTTTTTTATTAATAATTTCATTTAATTCTAGTTTTGTTTTGCATATTTTGTTCATTATTTCTTGATCTTGGTGGGACGCGTAGGCTTCTTCTAAGGATTTGATGGTTTTTTCTAATTCCTGAATATTTTTGTTTTCTTCTTTCTTTTTATGTGATGAGAAAGAAATTATTCTACCTCTCATCACAGCTTTCCCTGCTTCCCATAGAACAGAAGCAGATGTTCCGGGAGTGTCGTTAAAGTCTAAATATAAAGTCCATTCTTTTTTAAAATATTTAATAAAGTCTTCATCTTTGAGCAGTGATGTGTTAAATCTCCAGTTTTTACTTGGTGTAGTATTATTCTTGTGCATCAATGTTAAAGATACAGGAGCATGATCGCTGACAGCTATAGGGTGAATCTCAGTGTCTGAAATGTCACTCAGCAGTGAGCTGCTGACCAAAAAATAATCCAGACGAGAGTAGGAGTGATGAACATGTGAGAAGAAAGAATATTCCTTACTGTTGGGGTGAAGGGAGCGCCATGCATCACAAAGACCAAAGTCGCTCATATACTGTTTGATTATATTTGTGGACTGCCAATTACGCTGAGTTCCTGTTGTGTTGAGCCTATCCATTTCTTCATTTAGTCCCAGGTTGAGGTCTCCCCCAAGAATGGGTGTGCAATCAAGGTGTTCAGAGAGTGCACTAAAAAAACCGTGGAAGAATGAGGGATCATCAACATTTGGACCGTATATACTTACAATGCATAGCTTTTTGTTCAATATTGATAGTTTAATAATTAGAAATCTACCCTCTGGATCTATAACTGTATCGAGTACTGTAAAATTAACATTTTTATGTATTAAAATTGCTACTCCCCTTTGTCTAGAGTTATAACAGGCTGCTAACACAGTAGGAAACTCAGGTGTTTTAAGTTCATTTAAACCTGTGACAGGTCTGTGAGTTTCTTGTAATAAAACAACATCTGCCTGTATTTTTTTAAGCTGGTTAAATATCTTTAACCTCTTTCCTCTGGTGCCGGCTCCATTTATATTCCATGTGACAAACCTCAGTGTGCCCATAATTGTGTGTGTATGTCTAATGATGTGCGCTGGGTGTTTCCTTTAGACAGGTGAAGAGAATGTGGAAACATCACTTGTTTGTGAATAGAAAGAGAGGAAAAAATTGTGGTGAGAGAATCCATAAGTCTGACTATGTGTGTGAATATTCACTAATATGAAGACCCGTGGTTTGCTTATGTGTCCTGTAAGTCTGTGCGCTGTGTGAGGTTGTTGTAGATGTGCTGCCGTTGAGCGCATGTGTTTGCGTGATCGTGGTGTGTGAATATGCAGAAATAGAGGGTGTTGTTTGTAGGTGAGTGGGGAGGTAGGTGATCACAGCAGTGGAAGAAAAGAGAAAGAAGGAAACCACATTAACTGTGAGTGACAACAAAAAAAAGAAAAGAAACGGAAACATTCTAATAAACACAATAACGGAGGGTGACGGTGTTATATCTGCTATGACATCATATTGATATTACTAGGTCAAACACATGTCAAAGGAGAGCGTGTGAGTGAATAAGAAAAGAGTGTAGCGGGTTCTTATCTGGAGTGCAGTCAATATAACCGAAGTCGATGTTTTTTACGGTGTCCTCCGGCAGCTTCAGGTGGATTTTAATGAAGCTTTTCACCGTTGCCTCCGCGTCCTCTCCGGGAGATTCTGGAATACCAGAAAACACAAGATTATCTCTCATGCTACGGGCTTGTAGATCGATAACGGATTCTTTTATTTTTTTGTTTTCTATGTTTAGCTGGGTCACGTTATCAGTGAGAGATTTGACCGACTCCCGTAGCGTGGCATTTTCAGCGGCAAGCGTTTCCACCTGCTGCTGGCTGAATTCCAGGGATTCTCTCAGAGATTTAAATTCCCGGTGTAAAATCTCCACCAGGGACAGCCTCGCATCGAAACTGGACAATCGCCTGTCGATTGACTCCAGGATGTTTGCAATGTCTTTGCCGGCAGGCGATGTTGTTCCGGGGGAGTCTGCCGGGCGACATCTCTTCGATGACGGCGTCTCAATTTTGGCCGGGGAAGATGCACTCTGGGCCTTCTTCATTACTATATCTTGGAAACAGCGGTCGATATAATCTTGGAGAGCGTCTAAACTCTCCCCGTTGTCCTCCAGGGTGTTAGAGATGATAGGACAGAAGTGGTTAGTTATATGACAATTTGATTAGTATATTTGGTAATAGTGAAGCTAAAGAAACTTTGTTAAATTCTACACTACCATTAGTTCTTTTTCCGCCAAATCTCCGGTGTCTGACGTCACCTACTACATGGGTCGCTTACCTTACCGACGGGTAAGGTAAGCGACGGGTTTATTATGCTTTGCAGGAAGTGTGGGCCTTAGTTTTACGCCACGCTACGCTAACTGAAGTGCTGCTGCTTTGCTTTGCTTTTACCGTCTGTTCCTTGCGAGGTTTCTTTTCCTGCTGCTGCCAGCTTTTAAAGTGGATGTCGGCGTGGACAGCGGCCATATGCATGCCGGTTATGGGCGTCAGCTGGCGTGCATATTGATTGACCAGATGATTAACTTATAGTCGTGCAGACAGCAAGTTGGAGCAATACGGCGATTCCGTTTGCCCCAGATTTTAAAGTTTTATCCAGATTGTATGTTGTTTTCTGGTGTTTTGATTTGTAGTTTGGATTTTTGTTACGCCACTGGTGTGAGGCCCTTTTTCTAGCTGTAGATCACCAGTGTGGTCCTGCAGTTGGGTTATCCCCCAGCGCTGCATATTAGTTTTGTTGTAATATATTAAAATTTTCTTTGTTTCTTTTATTCAGATGCGGCGCGCCGACGTGGAGGAGACTAGGGTGCCTTGGTGGTGGGATCCTTTGAGTGTACACACCTGCCTTGTTTACTTTATTAGTGTGAGTGCGTGATAGTGTGCTGCACTTGTGTCTTGGTGTGTTTTCTTCTTTTTTTTGAGTTTGTGTGTGGCATCCCTGCCCCTCCACTGGTAAGCCTCGGCTCTGAATACCTTTTTTTAAGCATATTTGTACACTGATATTTATGATTGTGCTTTTATACGTTGTTTTAAATAATTAATAAATTGTCAACTTATTTTATCATTGAACCTCGTCTCTGTACTGAGTATAACAAACCTAACTGCCTTCTTGGTGATTAGTGTTACCTCCAGTATCCTCCTCTGGGTGAAATTCCCAGGGTGGCGTTGTCTTTTAAACTGTGAAGCGTATTTACTTTATTTCCACCTCGTGCTGCCACATTAACACTATTGGAAGTAAAAATGACTCCAAATTTGAAAACACAACTTTCTTTCTTCTTCTTTTTTTTTTTTTTTTTGTAAAGCTCTGACTTGTATTATGAGTATGAGTCTGCGGTCTGGGAGAGAGTCCTGTAACTCTGTCTGCAAAATACAGTATATAATGACCAATGTTGGGCAATTAATTATATAGTTACTTCTTCAAAAAAGTACCTCAGTTTGGCAAACAAATTTTTTTGCAGCTTTTTTTTTTTTTAATGCAGCCAATGCGTTTTTAAATAAACATTTCAAACTATTTACAGAACAATCAGCTGTTCTGCATCAAATTTGATGCCACACAAATTATTTGTGCCACTCCAAAAAATAATTTGTCCACTATGAGATAAAGGAGAACAACAGCCTGATACCTGCAGGCTTGACAACAGGAGATTTATCACTCCTGTAACACCTGTAACATTCAGCATTTGCCTCATTGTTCTGACACACACAACAAAACTATTGACTAAACTACACACTGACTACACAAGATTTGCACTAAACGTTGCAAATCTCTCACATCTCAAAACACCGCCGTCGCTCCTAAAACTTCCCCCCGTTTCTTAACAACTAGATGCCACGTTGCCATATCATTTTTTGATTGGTCGACATGGTACATTTTTCGACCAATAGGAAAGGGTGGGGTTTTGGTTTTGGTTTTGCTCACAGGCGGAGAGTCCTTTTGAGCGTTTTCCTTATAAAACACAGTTTTTACCATTTCTTCCCACAGTAAATATAAACAACGATAGTATCCAGGAAGAAAACCAAACATTGCAAATATTTTTATCATAACTCTGGTTTCACGTGGCCTATCAACACAATTTAAAAACTGCTATAAAGTCCACATGTTTTCCATCAATTGTTCAGTCTGTCCTGCTCACATCTCCAATGGTTGTACACGTTGTCATTAACGTGGCTTCACTCCACATCAGCCACGCCGCTTTGCTAGCTAAAACACCGGTGTCGGCACATAAGGATGCTGTCATAGCCTGTCAACAACATTGATTAGCTGCGTATATACGAATGTGAATTGCGTGATTGGCTGGACTATGGGATAAGGTGGCATCGTTCTAATCCCATACTGGAGCAGCCAGTCACTTACAGACTAACACTGCAAAACAGAATTGTTAAAGTATCAATTTCAATTCAGGTTAGATTTTTTTTGTGTGTGTGCGACGCAGATTTTCTGTGCGTAGAGACCGTGCCAGCAGTGCGCAATTGCGCACGTGCGCAGCTTAGAGGGAACATTGATGCCCACCCCCACGCTCACTACCTTTTGAAATTAATAAAATATCTGGTTGCTCTGAAAGCGCAATCCTGTGGCAGCGTTGGTCTTTCCTTGGGAGCAGGGGCGATATCTTTCCTTCGTTTTTGTTTTTTTGTGTTGCGCTCCTGTTTCCTCTAGGCCGCGGTGTAACAATTTACTGTAGAAAAGCTCATCTGTGATATAATATACAAATTCAAGTAATTTCTTAGTCAAAAATTGAAGTTCACTTCTTTAAGATATAAGCACAGGATTGCAATCCTTGGCTTCAAATGAGAAACAAATGAAAACAGGGTTTCTAAATTTGTTACTAATAAAGCATGATATATGTTCAGTGACAGGGATTTTACTTGAATCACTGACCTAGGATTTGACCCTCCAACATTTGTATGCTGTTCTAGTGCAATGCAGCAAAACAACAGAAAAAACATTTAGGAAATTCACAGTTGCAGGAAACCAAAGTGCAATTATTTAAAATGAAAAACTGAAGGAGAAAAAAACAGAAACTGCTTTTCCTTTCAGTCCTGTTTTGTATATTGACTCATATTAGAATATGAAACATTAAGAATTCAGGATTTTAATTTCATTGTATTGCAGTGAAGTAGATTCTGGGGTAGGATTTTACATGATGTCCACAAACGCACCACTGACATCCACACCTTCCCAGTTGACAATTAGCAGGCTTATAAGAAACAGCTGCGCTTCACTACCAGAAGGAGTCATTTGGCAGTCTTGTCCATCCAAGGTGGCTGCGAGCATTAGGCAGTTAAGCGCTGCAGATCTCTCAAGGAAAGCTACTCAGTTTAGTATTGCCCTTTAGAGAGTGGTTTGCACTATACTGCTGCTGTCTTGTCATGCTGTTTTGTTGTTATGCGATGCTTTTATAACGAACAGTAATTTGGGGTGTATTTGTTTTATGTAGATCTTTTACTAATTTGTTTAACGTTTTATGCTTTCTTTTATTGCTTTAGTGGAGGTGCGGCCGCTTGTTGAGGGGCTAGGCACGTGAGGTGGAATCCCCTCCCCGATGCATGCGAGTGTACACACCGGGCATAGGTAGATTGCACCATTTAGAGTTTAGTGTGAGTGAGGTCTGCAGTGAAATCACACGGGTGAGTAATTGGTGGCACCCTTGGGCACTCCTCCCTGTAGGTTGCCTCCTCAAGTGGCCGGTCTCCACCATTTTTTTTAGTTATTCTTTTATCATGCTGTGATTGTTTTTAGGGTAGCATCGTGGTAGGGAGTCTGGTCGTTTTAATCATCGGTTGTTAATAAAGTGTTTTAATTAACTATTTTGCCGTCTCAACCCTGCTACCTTAGGTGCCTTTTTGATTTTATAATTCTATGCTCTTAGTAGTTCTTAATAAACTTTGATTTGTAAAATTCATCTGTCTCACCTCTGCCGTTAATAACGAGTCTGTGGGCTTTGGTAGCCAGTGTAACACTTACATTGGCTAGAGAAATCTTTCCTGGAGTGTAACTCCCTCCCCCAGGTGGCGTTGTCAACATTTTAGTTACCGTCCCCAGTTACCCCGCATTCGCGCCACCACAGTATTTTTTTCAGTTTAAAATAAGCTATTAGGTTTTGAATAGTCTATTGAAATTGGGCTCTACAAGTTTCCCTGTTAGTAAAATAAGCTGCAGGTGAAGAGAAGCAGAATCGAGCCCTGAATACAACACCCAGTGGTGGGCTGCTCTTAAAGCAGGAAGGAAAGCTAAATGCTAATCACCAACACCCGAGGGTATGACAGTGTTGCTGCGTCAAAATATTGAAGGTGTTGGTTTTTCTGGAATGTTACTGGATTTTTCTCATGTAAAAGTAATTCTGTTTTTCTCCTTTGTAGAAAAAGGACAGTGTCACAGCCGAGGGGCCAAAGTGAGAAAATGGACTCAAATGCAGACAGCACTCGGAAGCACAGAGACTGGGAGTAAAATAAACTTTTATTACAGAGTTTGTGTAGACATACAAAGTGAACCGAAAGATGCACTAAACAAGAGGACCGTAAACTTAAAGCGCATAAGTAAACCATGAACCTTCTACTCAGACAATTCAATGTTTCACTGTGAATGAAAATACTACTGTGGAACTACAAGCTCCTGTTACAAAACTGTAAGTACAACTTAAACACTTCTATGAATCACTACGAATGAGAGTACTACTATGATACACTATAACAACACTAAAGTCACAAACATTAACTGTGAAACAAGGTGCAGGTAATCACTACATGAACTGTGAGGGGGTCCATGAGGGAGCCTTGGGAACCCGACACTGGGTAACATGCAGTGCAGGAACCGTGAGGAGTGGGGCAGAGGGAAGTTACGTGGTGAAATTCTCAGAGTCACTAAAACAATGAAAACAGGTGTTAGAAATTGCAGCAGATCCAGAGTGTAGGTTGCAATTAGTAAACAGTCTTACTTTGTTGCATAGAGGGTCAGGTGATCCAGGTGAGGCATAGAAGAAATCCAAGGAGTAAAATCCAAGAATGTCAGAGTGCTGGGCAGGAAGGCGGGCAGGTGAACCTAAACAGAGAAGCTGCGGGTGGATCAGCAACTGAACAAAGGCATGTTATGGTTATGTAGAGCAACAACATCCAGAAGTTTACTCTGAGCAGAGAAACACAAGGTCAGCACAGGAAAATAGAATAGAATAATCCTTTAATTGTCCCACAAGGGGAAATTTGGTTGTAACAGCAGCAAAGAAACCAACCCCCCCCCCCAACATATATACACAAACAGAACAGGCAGACGATCTGGCGAGGAATGGTTGTGAGCGCTGGTCTTAAATCCCTGCAGTGTAATTACTGCCTGTTGCCAGTCTGTGGAAAAGAGCTGTGAAGATGCTAATGGCATAGAAAGCCTCAGAACTGACCCAGACCATGACAGACAGTGACAACACTACCTTTTTCAGAAACCTCCAACTAAAATAATTCAGCATATTCAGGAGGGGCAAGAGCTGCAACTGGAGCTGGGCCGTGATTTGTGGTTGTGAAGAGCAGTGTTGGTCAAGTTACTCGAAAATAGTAATTAGGTATTAATTGCTTATTACTTTTCCAATAATATAATCCTGTTACTTTACAAATTACTTCTTTTTAAAAAGTAATTAGTTACTTTATTACTTAGTTGCTTTAAAAAAAATTGGTACACAACCTGAGTACATTAAAGCAATTACATAAAGTAATAGCCAAATTATCTTTCTTCTGCATATTTCATGATATAAAACTGAGTCAAATGAAAAAGACTTTTTAAAATTTGTTTTATTACTTTTAATCTTATAATTTTATGCACATTGCATCAAGCAAAAATTAAATTATATGCAACATTCTCTGAGTGGAAGAAATTTGTTTAACATTTAAACCAATTTTCTCCACATTTCAGTATATAAATTTTTTTGTTTTGTTTACAATCCCTCTTTCAAATAGATGCAAATAAAACAAAGCAAAAAAAAAATAAATGAAATCAAAGATTCAGCAGCACTAAATCTATTTTCACCTGTTTATCAGGAGGGGGGCCGGTGGAGGTTTGCCTGATGCTGCAGCAGTCATATCAGTGGGGGGATCCGGGGGTTTCTCTGTGAACTTCACATTTCTGTGGCAGCTTGCTAGCTGCTTTCGGAGATTTGAAGTTTAATTTTTCGCTGTAGAAAGAAGTAAAAAGAATGTACAATGGACGCTAATGTTTTTGTCACTTTTTACAGACTCATGCTGCATGGTCGTACTCTCTCCCGCACTCCATATTATCCATTGTTGGGTCTGAGCGACCCAGGGTCCCTGAGAAGTTATGGACTTGTATTTTATTATGTGTTTTTGCTACTCTGCGTTGCTGTCCCTCGTTCTTCCTGCTTGCAGGTATGTGTGTCTGGGTGTGGATGCAGGCAGACACACATTTGTTTGCAGGCATCTTCAGGCCTAGCGGGTGTGCCCTGCCAGGTGGCTGGCCACACCCAAGGAAATGATCACACACACCTGCAGCTGATCAAGCATCGTGGGGGGAGCTACAAAGCAGTGTGACTGAGAGCTCCTCGACGTTGGATAGTTGAGTGACTACCCGTCAGTGTTTTCAGCCAAATCAGTGAGTGCTAGTCTGTCGCTGTTTAGTTGTGTGTTAATGGCTGCCTCTGTGGATTTTCCAGCAGGAGTGTGGGAACAGGAGGGCAGCGAGCTCACGTATCAGGGGAGCGGAGACACAGAGCACGAGCACTGAGAAGAGGACACGGCACAGGAGTTGGAATAGCACGGGGATTTAATGTTGTGTACCATTTACTTCACTATAAATAAACGCACTGCATTCATCGCACAGAGTCCTGCATTTTGGGTCTTCCTTCCCCACACTCCCACGGTCTGCCACGCAGACCATGACAGTTATGCTGTTCTTTCAAAGTTTCTGAGTTTTATAAATTGTGTAGTTTAAGTAATTGCCTGACAGAAATCAAGTAATGTTTAAACAACTTCCTCCAGATTAACTCTGATAAAACAGAAACTGTAATTATTGCTCCCGACTATATGATTTCAGAAATTAGGCAGCATATCAGCTTCTTAGACCCTTCTGTTAAATCAAGCCTTAGAAATCTCAGTGTCATATTTGACAGTTCGATGTCACATGAGCAACATTCCAAACGGCTGGTCCGGAACGGTTTTTATCATCTAAGGAATTTTTCAAAACTCAGACTAATTATGTCAAAGGCTGAAGTTGAGATGATTATTCATGCTTTTATTTCTTTCCGTTTGGAATATTGCAAAGGTCTTTATACTTGTTTTAACAATTCAGCTTTAAATTGTCTTCAGATTGTGCAGAATGCTGCAGCAAGACTCTTAACATGCACCAACAGAAGATCACATAACACTCCAGTTTTGACCTCCCTTCAAAATTTTAGTTCTAACCTTTAGGGCCCTACATGGTCAAGCTCCCCGGTATATGGCTGTGCCCACATTCAGGGGAATGATGCTCCCAAGGATCCTACCTTCCTGTATCACGTATGTAGGATCCTTTGACCGCCAGGTAGGACGGAAGTGAGCAGCTGTGAAACTGGACGTCCTTCTAGCCATTGTTCAAGTCCACCCTTACTTCAGTGTTTTTCCGGTCGCTAGCGCCACAGTGCGAAAACTTTAAAATGGACCCAGAAAGGCTGCTCCGTTTTTATTTTTGTACATTTTTAATTTTCGAGGAGCTAGAAAAACTTGATTGTCGTCGCCGGCAGGTTTTGTACCTGTTGGGTCTAAACTCAGACCCCGCTGTATCCAGGACTTATTCCCGTGAAAGAAAAACAAGGCAACAGCATTCGATCATTTTTATTTGCAAGGAAGGTCTCGTCGGTATCTCAGCTCATCACAAATGACCCTGACGATGGCCTCCTCTCGCTGCCTTTTATTGAAAACAGTTCAAACAATAGTTTACAAACACCTCCCCTCATAACCCCCCTTGGTTACAAAGACAAGGCACTATGTATATATGTGTGTGTGTGTGTGTGTGTGTGTGTGTGTGTGTGTGTGTGTGTTCTCCTGCTGATCAAAGGGTCATAAAACATAAAAGCAGGAGGAACATCCTTGGTCATAAAGAGCAGCAGGCAACATCCTTGGTCATAAAGAGGGTAGTCTCCCCCACACCCAATGTATGGTTTGCCATAGATAACACAGTGAAACCATACAAAGGGCAGGAAGTTTTACCAAACATCAAACAAACCTTCACAAGGATGTTGCCTGTGATAAAAACACTACAGCCCCCACCCAGAGTCTCGAGAATCTGGGGAGGGGAGGACGGAAAGAATTCCTTTCCTCACACAGTTAAACAATGCACCGATAGTAAGCTTAAAAATGACAAACATTTAACAATTCACTCTAACAGTACCTTAGGCTCATCAGAGACAATCCTATCCAGGTAAAATAATTTTCTTTAATCTACACATGTGTGGAAATTACTTAGCTAATTTCATGGATAATTTCACTGACTGAATGATCGCCGGTCATTCGTACACATTTACTGTATTATATAAAAGATATAAACTAAATGTCTTTGAAACTTATAGAATCTAATCTTTTGGTCACTTTTTTTTTTACAAAGCACTTTATCAAACTGTGGTCTGCTACAGAGTTATAAGTATTGTACTAGTAGTAATATAGCATCCATCATCTCCTGCTTGCATATTTCTTGCATACCACATCTTAGTGTTGTGGCAGCCGTCGATTGAGCCAGCCCTGCAAACCCTGTGGATGGACAATGCAGTGGTTTGCAGGGCTGGGAGGAAGCATCCTAAAGCTCTCTTTGCAAACCACCCTGTGTGATTCTCCACTCACTGACCAGAAAAGACAAACCGCAGGTCTCAGTTGCAGCACCCCATCCATGTCTGATTTTGCTTCAGCAGACTCAGCAACACTGCTAGAGACTTCCTGTAATCTATTACAGTTGTTAAAGAAACGGTCCAGCAACAGGTCACTCAGGTTAATCCTGTGTGAACAACTGTAAATGTTGTTTTTCCTTTTTTAGATATTGTTGGTGTATTATAAATATTCTTGTTGAATTGTTATTGTTATTTACTTTATTGTCATCAAATAAATATCTTCCTCATTGCTTTCGTTTTGGTCACCCACTTCTGCGCTTGGCCCTGGAGTGTCCTCAGGGACAGAGGAAATTAGGACAGGAGGCCTAATGGAAGGCCTTTGTCTGATCAACTCATCCATGAGGTGCTTGTGTGAAAAATTCTCCTGTATGGCCCACAATGAATCCTGGGATACGGTAGGACATGAAGGATACACCCGACCCATCTTTCATATTTTAGGGAAAGGAAGGACGCATTTGTCGCCACATTTGGAGGACTCTTCGAATTTGGACAGCCTTCGTTGCGTCACTGTGGCGTGATTGCCTCCAAATAGGGCATTTGAAGCATCCTTCCCCTGATTTTGGACACAGCCTATATCTGACCTGCCGAAACCTCCTTCATCATCCTGAGCTCTAAGGTCATCAGGTCAAAGTCTGCTGGCAGCCCCAGAGACTTAATTTAAAACTCATGGGGATCGGGTCCTTCAAGCAGTGGCACCACATTTGTGGAATTCTCTTCCACTGTTTTTGCGCTGTACAGACTCCATTGATTCTTTTAACAAGCAGCTGAAAACATTTTTATATAGACAAGCTTTCAACTAATTTGTTTTTATTTCTTATTTTCTTATTTTTATTTTATTTATTATAACTGTTTTTATGTTGCATTTTATTGTTTTACATTGTTTTATGTTGTATTTCATTCTTTGTATTGTGAAGCACTTTGTAATTTTTATGTGTGAAAAGTTCTATATAAATAAATTTTACTTACTCCTGCCTGCCCTCCTGCTTGCTTGGAAGGACGCCCCCGTCTCGGATCACCGACACCCCAACCTTCTTCGGCTCCCCCCCACAGAGCTACTCACCTGCCTTACAAGTTAGCCCCCCCCCCCCCCACTGTACAATCGCTCCCCGTCACAGGCAGCACATGTCGCTAATTCTCTCTCTTTTCAGACCTGTCTCTCCATGACTTTCTCACCGTGCACTTTCACTATTCACCTTTAAATAATTTCACTGTTGCATTCAAAAATTCTGTGTACTGTGTCTGCCTTTGGGTCCATTCCTTTGCCGCGTTTCTTCCTCCTTATCATGTTCCTCATTTGCTTTTTGATGCAGGGCTCCTATTGCATCATTAGTAGGGACTGGTGCTCCTGGATATGTGGAAGAAAATCCTTATTTTCCCACATTTTCCATATTTTTCATTTCGAGGCGTTTTCCCAATTTTGACAATTTCTTCATCTCTTTTTCTGTTCCCAGCATCTGGTACTTTGCAGATTCCTTGATGTCATAGTCTGTGTGAGTGTTCAGTGTTTTTCCACTCAGGCCTGGTCCTGCAGTGTCTGCCAGGATGGAGCTTGGAGTCCACACTTGCCTCATCTGAGGTGTATTTAACCCTGGAGAACCCATACTCACTCAGATTTCCCCTCCAATCATTAACCTTTCTGTCCTCTATTGCAGTGCCTTTTACCCTGATACTCATTATCACTCACACGGCAGAACCAGAGCTCCTAGACCAATACCACAAAGCCATAATTGTAAATACACAATAAAGTAGTAAAAAGCAATTCTTGTCTCCGTAATGTGTCTCGCATTTGGGGCCACGCTCTCTCTCTCTCTCCGGCCACCTGGCACTAACACTTGAGCTGTCTCATATTGCTAGGCAGTGCTGGGTCATCATCTTTGAATGTTGCAGGGATACTAGTTGCCATTGTAATTTCTCTCTCTCTTGTTGTTAAGAGTGAATGGAAATTGATGCTGTTAAATATGTGGGTATTTTTTTAAGACCTGGGTAAATCTCAAATCATCACATTTTTACTGCTCACCTTCAATTTGCATAAAAAATTATGGTCGAATGTTTGAACATAAACAGTGATTGCTGTGAAATTGTATCTTCATACATCAAGTAGTTTTGAAGATTATTGTTTTGAAAAATGGTCCACCCATTAATGCCCGTCCATTTATCAAGATTGTGAATGTGATAAGGATAAGGGTAAGATTTTGACATTCATATAAGAGGTGCATCTAATAATAACATTTATGAAAATCATTTGAATGCAATAACTTAAGAAGTAAGTCACCATGGATTTTCAAATTTATACCATAGGTGAATCTACAAGGAGGCTGAAGGGCAGCACTAGCATCTGCCAGTATGTTGCTCTCATCATGATGAGGTGATGAAGACGTTCTGCCGTACTGATCAGCAGAGTATCTGTTATCTCTGCTCTGTGGATGAACATAAAGGCCACGACACAGTCTCAGCTGCAGCAGAA
Organism: Pelmatolapia mariae; assembly: GCF_036321145.2. Taxonomy (NCBI): domain Eukaryota; kingdom Metazoa; phylum Chordata; class Actinopteri; order Cichliformes; family Cichlidae; genus Pelmatolapia; species Pelmatolapia mariae. The sequence continues at coordinate 31,654,530 of NC_086243.1, read as the reverse complement.
AGGACTGAAAGGCAGAGAGAGCCGGAGGTGAGTCGACAAAACATCCAGCAGAGAATCCAGGACAGAGAGAAAGATATGAAGCTGCTTCAACAGGAGGTGGAGGCCATCAATCAGTCTGCTGATCAAACAGTGGAGCACAGTGAGAAGATCTTCACTGAGCTGATCCATCTCATCCAGAAAAGAAGCTCTGATGTGAAGCAGCAGATCAGATCCCAGCAGGAAACTGAAGTGAGTCGAGTCAAAGAGCTTCAGGAGAAGCTGGAGCAGGAGATCACTGAGCTGAAGAGGAAAGATGCTGAGCTGAAGCAGCTCTCACACACAGAGGATCACATCCAGTTTCTACACAACTACCCCTCACTGTCAGCACTCAGTGAGTCTACAGACTCATCCAGCATCAATATCCGTCCTCTTAGCTACTTTGAGGATGTGACAGCAGCTGTGTCAGAGGTCAGAGATAAACTACAGGACATTTTGAGAGAGGAATGGACAAACATCTCACTGACAGTCACTGAAGTGGATGTTTTACTGTCAGATCCACCAGAGCCAAAGACCAGAGCTGAATTCTTAAAATATTCATGTAAAATCACACTGGATCCTGAAGACAGCACACAAACAGCTGTTATTATCAGAGGGGAAGAGAAAGGTGACCACAATTAAATAACAGCCTTATTCTAATTGTCCATGATCATTTGCTCCACACGAAAATTGAAATTTAGAACGTGTGTAGGATATTCATATTAATGTATTTGTATACTGTAATTGTTATCACTTCCTCTTCATGCACCGTACCAGAGAAATCAGGAGTCTTGGAACAAACTAAAGGTTTTTCCAATAAATCAAACCTAAATTAAACTATTTTCTTCTCTTTATTCCAGGATATCACTAATAATCTCATGCCAACAATATAAATAGTCTGAGAGAATCTGAGTGTTTAAAACAGAACAGGATTGTTGATAAGAACAAACATCTGGGACACAGAATCACCAAGCAGCATTGTTTAACTTGAACACATTAAAAATCAGGTAAAAGGGTTTTTTAAAAAAATGACTTCTTTTAAATGTTTCTTATCCTTACTATGAACAAAGCATCTGTACTTTACTACAGCTGTGATGAAAATGAAGGAACAGTTTGATGTGAGGCATGTAAGTCAGAAAAGCATGTTTTGATGGTCCCCAGAATGAGACCTTAAGCATAGTGAATTGTGAGAGATGGGCATTACAGTCATTCTTCAACTTGGATTATTGGTAATTATAAATTCTTTATCTTTATATTTATGGTTATAGTACCATGGTTAAATCAAGTACCAGACTTTATGTCAGGATTCGATTTTTGTTGGACTGACCGGATGAGGGCAGTATTACGCCTTTGGTATCTCCAGTCTACCGTAAGTTGAACAGAAGAAGAAGAATAGCGGCAATGGCGCCACTCAGAGATTCTATCGCGACCCTGCGTGAAGTTTGAAGACGTTGGTTTGGCGGTATTGGTTGTTGTTGCAATAATGTCTTCAGTTCAGAATCTGAGAGAGTTTATCAAGGAGAGATTAACTTCTGCTGCAGAAGAAATCTTCTCAGAGTTTGAAAAAACGTTCGTCCGCTATGAGGAGGAGATTAGTCAGCTAAGACTGCTTAATATCAGACCCGGGATAAAGTCACACAATACAGGTGTGTAGATTTGTGGAGATGTTGGGGTTGCGGGATCATCGCGGGATTCACGTGCCTGGGCATGTGGGGAATTCCCGAGGTGCTTTAGAGGCATTTGGAATGTGTGGATAGAGGCTCTGATGACTTAAACTCCAGTGACATGTAAAGTAATAAGGAACAGCTTTATTTAGTGACCAACGCTTTTCGGTTTGTGGTCTTCATCAGCGTCATTGCAAAATGTCAAATGGCTTGTGTTTAAATAAAAATCAGGAAACAGAAAAAAGAAAAACTCCAATTAGACCAATCACAGCCTCACAAATAAAGCAGTTGACCAATTATCATTTAACAAGTTGGTATTGGTAAATTGGTTAAGCCACAGCCCAAATAGGTTCTGGACTGAGCCACTACAGATTAAAAGGGGAGAAAAGATAAATGTAAAAAATCCCTGCATGTCTTAATGTAATACATACTAAAAAGTACACAGAAACCTGCAAAGAAGTTAACATAAAAAATAAAGTACCTACAGGAACATTAAAAGGAAAATGAAGCAAAAATCTAGTTAAAAACATAGAAACAAAAAAAGTAAAGTTCACAGAAACTCATTAATAGATAAAACCTCAATCATACCTGTATGATTTAAACTCTTTAAACAAAGTATCCAGGATGTCTCCTTTTTCTGTGATAAAATTAATATTACCACCTCTTTGAATCAATACCTATGTAAAATAAAGGTGATTTATAATGTTTTCATTAAAATGCCTTGAAACAGGACTGGTTAAATCATTTTTCTTAATCAAACTTTTGTGTTCATTAATTTGTTCTTTTAGATGACAGGATGTTTCTCATATATATTTTATTGCATGGGCACTGTATCATGTAGATTATATTTTCAGTTCTGCAAATGATCAAACCTTTGTCAGTGATCTTGCCACTAATAGGGTCTTTTAATGATTTTACATTTTTTGTGTATTGACTGTTTATGCCACATTTGAAATTAGCTTGTAGCTTGTGACTTATTAAAGTTTTATCTGGAGTTTTAGGGTCCTGGAAAGCTCTGACAAGGCTATCTGTAATGTTTTACCTCTCTTAAGTTATCATTGGCGGTTCTTTAAAAATCCCTAATGAGAAGCTTGGATCACTTTGAAGGCTATACCAATGTTTTAAAATTATTTCTTTAATGTTCCTGGGTGTTTGTGTAAAGGTTGTCTAGAAGACAAGATTTGATTTAAGTTTTGGAGGTTTCTTGATCTCTAAATAAAACTTCCTACTTTTTGAGTCGACCTTTTTTTTTCTGCAGATCTTATTGAGTCCTCTTCATAATTTCTTTCTTTAACTTTTTTCAACATCTCTTCTTTATTCTCATAGTATTGTTCTGGAATTTCACAGATACGTTTAAGACTAACCAATTGGCTTACAGGTAAGCTTTTTTTGAGGTGGCTAGGATGGAAACTTCCATGACCCAGACCTAGTGCTAGATTTTTTACATTTTACTCTGCACAAACTTTCCCACAATTACAGTAGAGTTATTTTAATCAGTGCAGCATTTTCTTTTGTTTTGCAATGTACTGTATTCCAATCAGTAGGTTTGGGGTACAGAGAGGTGGACAGAGATTTGTCTTTTTTGTTACTTTTTTTGTCAAGGAAGTCAATTTCTTTAGTGCTGTAATTAAGGGTAAAACATAAACTTGCAAAATGTCCATTTAAGGATTCTACAAACTCCAGTAATGAAGTAACTTGTACATAATCTATATGCCATAATAAGTGGGAGGAAAGGGCTATTGTAGTGGTAATATAAAATTAGTTCTTTAGTTCTTCCAGGTGACCAAAAAATAGAAAAGCAAAACTGGGTGCCAGAAATGTTGAGATATGGTATGTTGGGTGTTGGTGCCACACTGGCTGGTCTGAGTGTTTCAGAAACTGCTGATCTGCTTAAATGTTCCAGCACAAACATCTGTATGATTTACAGAGAGTAATCCGAAAAAGAGAAAATATGCAGTGCCCGTAAAATGACAGTGAGTTCCCTGTACTCGGGTCTCCAGAGTCACCAGCTCTCAACCCAACAGAGCACCTTTGGAATGTAGTGGACCATGAGATTTGCATCATGGATGTGAAGATGACAGATATGCAGCAGCTGTGTGAAACTCTCAGGTCAATATAGACCACAAATGTCTGAGGAACGTTTTCAGCACTTTGCTGAATCTCCACAAAGAATTAAGTCAGCTCTGAGGACGAAAGGGGCTCCAATCTAGTACTAGCAATGTGTACATTATTAAGTGACCAGTGAGTTTATATTTATTAGTAAAATGTTAAAAGATTAGCATTAACAGCATATCTTAGCTGCTTTCATGATCATATTCGGAACATGCTGCTGTTAATTTGTTTGGGTTTTTTTTACATTGTGTGATGATCACTGGCAGTCAAATCTAAAAATTAGACCCCAGACAGCTGTAAGGTTATCAACATCACCCAATGAACAAATGACTATGAGTGAATGTTTCTGTGGTAACGTCTGCAAGAATGCAAGAGCCTGTGAAACCATGAGCTTAATTCTCAATAGGTGACCCTTTTCATCCTTCTTTATCTTTCTTATCATCACATTAGTCACTATTTTCTTGTCTCTCTTTGTTGAACACGAAGGTCTGGATGATCAGCAGGTCTGTGACCAGGAGAAGAGCTCCAGTCTCAACCAGGAGGACCCAGAGCCTCCACAGACTACAGAAGAACAGGAGGAAACCTGCAGCAGTGAGGAAGGAGAGCAGCTTGAACTGAAGCAGGAGGATGAAGGCATTCATGTGTGGACTGGGGAACAGCTGGATTTGTTGTGTAAACCTGGATTACGGCTGACCAGAATAGGTATGTGAAACTGTAATAAGCAGATTTCATAATACAGAGTGAATATGACTCATATCAAAAGGCCAGGTGATGACGTCACAAAGACACGTGGCGTGCATTACTGCCTGGCATACTACCTCATTGAAGACATGTTTTCTTTTAGCACAGTAAAATAAAAACTGGATATAAAATCTTCTGTTGTTTAATAAAAAAAACTACATTTTCCATCATATAGATTTAAGTCATGTTGGCCCAGAACTGTATGCAGAACGTAGGAAAATGTTAAGACGATGAAAAATGTGGATTATTGGCCACAAGGACCAAGTTGGACTAGCAAGCTGTACGCCTCATAAATGATGACTTTCTGCACCTTAAATATCGCTCACATATCTGAGAGACCTGCTCACAGTGTAACTTTTTTCATGTGTTTTTTGTCCATCAAGACCTCCCACAGCAACATGATTGTAAGGAAAATGAGGATCTTAATGACCCGCAGGACACAGATCCTCCACAGACTAAAGAGGAACAAGAGGAAATCTCCACCAATCAGGAAGAAGAGCAGCTTGCACTGAAGCAGGAAACCAAAGGCATCATCGTCTGGACCGGGCAGGAGCTGGGCATTATGTGAAACCCTGAAGTAAAGTTGCACAGAATAGGTATGCAAAACCTTAATAGATAGATTCAGTTTTATAGTAAGAAATCTAACTCATGTTGGATCCCAATCAGACCTCAGAGATATGTTATAGAGGCTAGGGCTGCCAGAAATGATTATTTTGATAGTTGACTAGTCACCGATTATTTTTGCAATTAGTTGACTGATCAGATCATGCATCCATTGGTCGTTAAACGTACAGCTTATTGCACCAGCATGCATCTGCTCATTAGCTTCCAGTTTGAAGTGTTTAAGGTAAGTCGTAACTAAAAATACAAATATAAATAAAGACAAGATGATAGTTTATTAAACTTTTAATGAAATTTGCAGATTGTAGCAGCAAACTGAAAGGCCCACAAAATGTGTGCTGAGGTGTGCATATTGTTGGCTTGGCGACAACGTCATCTATTGAAGACTAACATATTTTTTTTAAGCAGTACTGTAACATAATGTTTACAGCTATCAATATGAGTAAATAGCTCGCTGTTTACGCTAATGTTAGCAGCTAACTAGCCAATTACCTTACTGAGACAACTGTACCACTTCGTCGTCAGAAGCCACCACATGCTTCCTTTTCAGATGCTTGTGCATCACTGTCGTACTGCCGTAAAAGGCCAGGTCCATTTTGCAGATTTTGCATTGGACATTCTTCTCTTTTATTTTCTCAGAAGGCTCCCAGACTTAACGGCAGCTGGCATCCTTGTAGATGCATTGCTGCTTTCTTTTGTTTCAGTCCGTTATTACACTCTTAAATCCTACTACTTTTTCTTGCATCTTTCAGGATCTTACAAAGCTTGAAATGACGCTTTGCTATTAAATTAGTTGTCGACGCTTTTAAAAGTCGACGTAATCGTGACTAGTTGACTAGTCGTGGCAGCCCTAATAGAGGCACATGAAAAATTTAAAGACCAACTGAAATAAGGAAACTGACTGATTCCAAAAGCCAAAATTTCTAGCTTCCCAGTGGCCCCCCCTGGCAAGACTGTCCTATGTTGGTAATACTTGTTATAAATGAGCCCAACAGAGAGGAAGACACCCTACAATGAGTTGAAACATCAGCTTGTAATTTATTCCTGCATATACATTTCTGTCATTTGTATTGTCACTTTGTTTGTCCCTCACGAACTGCAGTTGTCACTCCTTCACCTGTGCTGCACCCCTGCACCTGCAGGCGCACTTACAGTGAATATCAAATTTAATAGCAGGAAGTTAACTAAGCATGTAATTCTTTTCCTTCTTGTTTTTGGCCACATTGATAACAGAACAGGTTCCTTGCATGGCTGTGTTTTGTAAACACAGGGTGTTGTGAGTAGTGTTGGTCAAGTTACTTGAAAAAAGTAATCAGTAACTAATTACTGATTACTTCCCCCAAAAAGTAATCCCATTACTTTACTGATTACTTATTTTCAAAAGTAATTAATTACTTAGTTACTTAGTTACTTTTTAAAAACACGATTTACAACCTGAATAGGTAATAAAGCAATAGATCTTTCAGCCCAATTCTACTTTTTCTGCATAATCCATCACACAAAATGTAATCAAATGAAAAAGTCTCTTTTTAAAACTTGTTTTACTAGTTTTAATCTTTTAACTTTATGTATCAAGCAAAAATTTAATTACATGCAACATTCTCTGACTGGAAGAAATTTGTTTAACATTTAAACCTATTTTCTGCACATTCCAGCACATAAAATAAAATTTTTTTTTGTGTTTACACTCACTCTTTCAAATAGATGCAAGTAAAACACAGCAGAAAATAAAGTCAAAGACTAGCGGTCCTGTTGCTCTATTTTCACCTGTAAAGCAGGAGTGGGTTAGGCGGAGGTTTGCCCTGGTGCAGGTGTGCCGCAGCGGTCAGTGGAAGGATCTGGGAGTTTCTCTGTGAATTTCACATTACGTCATAGCTTACTCGGTGCTTGCTTGGAAGTTTAGGGGGGTTTTTCACTGTAAAAAGAAGTTTTCTTCCCACGCACAATGGACGCTAATGTTTTTGTCACTTTTTATGGAATCAAACTCAAAGTAAGGTCAGTACTTCCACGCTTTAAACGCTGCACGCTCATACTCTCTCCCGCACTCGATATATTATCCATTGTTGATCTGCAGACAGCTGTTGTCACGAACGTCGCACTCGCTTACGTCATTGTCATGAGACATTCTCGCAAAAAACTCACGGTTTTAGTAATGCAGCGTTTCTACAGGAAAGTAACGGTAATCTAATTACCGTTTTTGCAATAGTAATCCCTTGCTTTACTCGTTACTTGAAAAAAGTAATCGGATTACAGTAACGCGTTACTGCCCATCTCTGGTTGTGAGTGAAGAAGAAATACTCATGAATTTTGGCAAGTCCTAGGCCTAATCAGGGTCACCTGATCCAGCCATAACTCTATGCTTTATCAAAAAGGAAAGTTTTAAGCCTAATCTTAAAAGTAGAGAGGGTGTCTGTCTTCTGAATCCAAACTGGCAGCTGTTTCCACAGAAGAGGGACCTGAAAGCTGAAGGCTCTGCCTCCCATTCTCCCCACCAATCAGGCAATGAATAGTTAATCTAAAAAATAAATCAATACTGTAGTGAGTGTCCTGTAAATTTTAAGTAAACTGTTAAATGTTTTCTGCACTTTAATGTTTAAATTAAAACATTTTGTTGTTTTGTTTGGTTATATATTGTCTGTGTTTTCTCACTGTAGATGGTCTGTAGTTGATATCACATATTTGTGATTCATCACGAGAGTTTAAATCACTTGAAAAATATACGATTCCAAAGTTAAATTGATCACAGAAGAAGAATGTTTTTCATAGAGTTTGTAAATGATGTTTGTAAATGGTTTTCAATTCAAAGTCAGCAAAATGGCTTCTCCCCACAACATGCCTTTCATTGGTATATCTGAGCAACATGCTTATCATGTGGTACCTGCTAATGGTTAAGATTACCTTGTAATTTCTGAAACATGTGTTGTTGTTGTTTTTAAATCTGTCGCTTTAGATTTTCCGCAACAAGACTGTAAGGACGAAAACCCGCTTGTACTGAAGCAGGAGGCTGAAACTTTTCCTGCTCATGAAGAAAGTGACCACAGTGACCCAGAACCAAGCAGTAACCAGCTACTTTCTCAAAACTCTCCTGACACAGATCAGGACGAAAGCAAGGAGTCATACAGAAATAAGTCAGAACAAATGGTATCAGGCCTGAAAGTTCAAAATCCCAAGACAGCACATTTATGTAGCACCTGTGGGAAAAAATTTAATAAGACGGAAAAATTGAATCGACATATACAAATTCACACAGGTGAGAAGCCACGTTCTTGTAGCATCTGTGGAAAAAGATTTAGCCAGAAGTCACATTCGAAACAACACATGCCAGTTCACACAGGTGAGAAACTACATTCTTGCGGCACCTGTGGGAAAAGATTTAGCAGGAAGTCAGTGTTGACTAAACACATGCTAATTCACACAGGTGAGAAGCAACATTCTTGTAGCGTCTGTGGGAATGGATTTAGCAGGAAGTCAGTGTTAAGTAGACACATGCTAATTCACACAGGTGAGAAGCAACATTCTTGTCCTACCTGTAAGAAAAGATTTAGCCACAAGTCACACTTGAATAGACACATGCTAATTCACACAGGTGAGAAGCCACATTCTTGTAGTACCTGTAGGAAAAGATTTAGCAGGAAGTCAGTGTTAACTAGACACATGCTAATTCACACAGGTGAGAAGCAACATTCTTGTCCTACCTGTAGGAAAAGATTTAGCCACAAGTCACACTTGAATAGACACATGCTAATTCACACAGGTGAGAAGCCACATTTTTGTAGCGTCTGTGGGAATGGATTTAGCCGGAAGGAACATTTGAATAGACACATGGAAATCCATACAAATGAAAAACAATATTCCTGTAGCACCTGTGGGAAAAGATTTAATGTAAAATCAAATTTGAATATACACATGAGAATTCACAAAGGTAAAAATATTTACTCACAAAGGGCAGTTGAAGAGACACGTGCAAGAAACCACACCTGTGGCAAACAGTTTAGTTCTTCAGTACAGTTGAAAATGCTGAAAATGCATATAGGAAACCATGGTACATGCTAAATGCTGATGGTAGAACACAAACAGTGTTTGGATCATTTAAAAATGAACATTTGAAAAAAAACCTCATTTTCAAAAGGTTTTTGGAAGCTCAGTTTCTGCTTTCACACATGGACAAGACAAACAGAGTTTGTCTCGCAGCATAAAATGTGTGCACCTTTATCACCTTTTTCTGACGTCATTGTTTTATAGTTTATTGGCTTTGTCTTTGGCTGAAGTTTGTTCATTTCCTTCGTCATGGCCTTGACAGTGCTTGAGATATTTTTTGTGTCTTGATGTAAAAAGAACTATTTCTCAAAAACACAATCGGAAATATCTGTATAAAAAAACTACACGTGTTCATGACTTAATTAAAGTCAGTTGTTTATCTGAAGTTCACAGTTTGAAGGTGTTTAAAGCAGCAAACAGTTGTAATCACTTTTCGCTGACTTGCACACTGCCAGAACTACTGTTGGTGTTCTTTTAATTAAATTTATACATTGAATTGACATATTTGGGAAGTGCTTTGTATACAGAAAAGGAATATTTTCGGGAATGACAATGTTAAGCAGTTGATCCATTTACTCATATTGTTTGTGACCCACATACTTAGGTTGTTTATTCTCTATGTTTATATCATAACTTGCACTACTTTTATGTGAGCACCTGTTGATACCCAGCTGTTGTTTTGTGATATAATAATTTGGACTAATGTGTAATTTTAACAGTGTTCCATTTTCAAAGGTTTGTGATATGTTGGTTGGTAGAAACTGAAACTGGATTTGAAGATGCACTTGGTAATTATTTTATATATATGTGAGTCACTTTGACGGCCCAAACTGTCCAAAGTTGTAGAAGCCCCTAATTAGTGAAATTTATAGCTTACATTTAGCAGTGCAAATTGATTTAAAGGCATAAAAAAATCTGTAGTATTAATTGCTTCTTACTGTAAGGCTGGCATAACAGTCATTATTCCTGACCCTATGAGCTGACCTCGGGCCATAAACCTGTCAAAAAAAAAACAACTATAAAAATGGTGGATGAAAAGATCATTGGAAGAAAGCCCAGAAGGTTATGCAAGACAAATGTTGAATATCATAGAGGAAGTAAAGTTGTGTAAATTGATATACTGGTCAATGTGAGACATTTATAAACACATTTAATAGATAATTGTTTTTAAGAAAAAGATTTTGACACAATTGGGGAAAAAAATCTAGTTTAAGATGGAATTAAATAAGTTTAAAGATAAAATATGGATAATTATATAATAAAGGAGGAGGAGCTGGTGACTCCTCTCCCATAAAGGAGCTCAGAAGTGAACTGGGAGTCTTTGTCTTAATTCATTTTTGTTGGCTTTTTGGCCTGCATGTGCTTATGGCGAACACCCTAGAGGTCTTTGCTTTCTTTTAAGTTTCTGTTTAAGTTGTATGTTCAATAAAACTGTTGGCATCACACTTCACATCATCTCCTGTAAATTTTGTGTTTTGGTTTAAATTGTGTTCCAAAAGCCTGAATCAACATCTTTCCGGGCTGTGTAAATTCTGCAAAGACTTAAAAATTTGCGACCCCACAATCCTGCTGCTCTTTGAAAAACTAACAGTACTTCCAAACGAGCTGTTAAACAGGGCTTTGTGTGATCTGCCTTTTGGTGAAGCAACTGGCCAGAAAGATTAAACACATTCAAAGGGCTTCATGATACTGACTTCCTTCTCCTCCTCACTTTCCAGGTCCTTAACCATACTCCATCAATGGCTTCTGAAGTTGTGTTTTTCAGAACAAAAGTGGAGCACATAATAGCAAACACTGAACACACACACCTCCCCTGTCTGCCAAGAGCATGTCTGAGAACTTCCTCTTTTTATACCACCATCAGTGACGTGAAGACAGATTGTTCAAACAAATCAGCAATGGTATTTTCAGTATAAGTTAGCCAATCCATCACAGTGGACTTAATGCAGTCCACAATTCCTTAGGAGGTACCCAACATGAATTTAAACCAGCGTGCATTTTAGTTAAATAACACACCTCTCCCTCTCTGAGCTTCAGTAACACCAATTTGTATCAAAATCTTGATTAAATCAAAATTCAGGAAGCGTCTAAACCACACCAGTGTCTGAGTTAGGTTCAGCCTTCACAGTCACTGGAAGCAATAATCTGACGTACAGGTTCCAGTCCACATCTGAGGCAGCAAATCCAAAAGTGTTTTTCTCCACAGAACCAAAATAGGCCAGTCCTGAAAAGAAGTAACTAACAGGTGTTATACTGATTCATAATGTTTATTATTTTATTACACCATGCAGGCTGCACTTCACTTACCTCAGTGGCATTATAGTGAATAAGACATGTGTAATTAATCTCGTTTGGCGTATAGGTAGGTGGTCTTGTTATGTATTTAAGATCAGCGTCTCCACCAGTTCTCCGCCAGTCTGTCAGCTACCTTATGGTTGTGACCAGCCCATGTAGAAATTCTCTGCCCACTCTTTTTGAAAATTGTGAATATTTGTTTATGCTTTATTTTTATTTATTCCTTCTATTGTCTAATATAAGTTTGACCTGTGTCCACCAGGGGTGGTGAGTGACCTGGATGGACCCAGATAGCACTTTAGCTCAGTCCTACCACTAGTTGATACTAACTTACCTATATTTTTTCTCAAGTGAATTTAGTAATTCACGTAGCAAAGGTCCCTGTCCTTGAGATCGTCACTGTCCCCTCTGGCAGAGCTTCGACACCATTCAGAGGGAGACTGGGGACATTGGGTCTAAATGGACCAGGGTCAGCACCTTCATTGCTGAGGCTGCAGCACTGAGCTGGGGGCCGTGTCATGGTGGTAAACCCCTGTTATGACTGTGGTTTTACGTCTCCTATAAACACTACAAGATGCCCCACAGGAAACGGTTCTGGCTCAGTTCCTCTTCACCATCTACACTGCAGACTTCTCCCACAACTCCACCCAGTGCTTCCTGCAGACGTTCTCTGACAACTCTGCAATAGTCGGCCTCATCACTGATGGGGACGACAAGGAGTACAGAGAACTGACCCAAGACTATAAACTGGTGTCAGCAGAACGACCTCCAGATCAAGGCTAGTAAAACCAAGGAGCTGGTGGAGGTGGCGAGTGACAGGAGAATGGTGGCTAAGCTGTCATCCCTGTTGGAAAACATGTCCACATGCAGGAGACTCTGACAGCGCTGAGCAGCTCCTTCACTGGCAGGCTGCGGCACCCACGATGTGGGACGGAGAGATTTGGCAGGTCTTGCCTCCCCACTGCTGTCAGACTCCACAACAAAGACTTCGCAGCTGACCAAACACACACATCCACACGTGCAATAACACTAAGTGCAATACTCTTTTTCTGACAACGTTGTATTTGACTCAGTTGTATACAGTATTTTTATTCTAATTTTTATCCTATTGTATATAGTATTTTGTTTTATTCTAGTCTATTGTGTACAGTATCTTATTCTTATTCTCATCATCTTATCCTATTCCAGTGTTTTCTAATTTTTGCTATGTAACTTTGGACTGTCCACTTTTTGCTGTAACAAAATAAATTTCCCACGTGTAGGACTCATAAAGGTTATCTTATCTGATCTTATCTCTTATCTTATCATCCAGGACGATTGGCCTGATGTATTAAATGCACTGAAAAAGTATAAAAAAAACCCAAAAAACATGACCTTCACAGTGCTCGCCAGCTGGCCCAGATGGGCGTAGGCACGATTGAGCAGTTATATCATGGCGTCCTCAGCCCTGAGGTGGGGCTGGTAACAAACTGAAGGAGATCCTGATGTGGCCTAACTATAGGGTGGAGCTGGTCGAGGATGAGTCTTTCCAGGTTCTTCATGACGTGGGTGTTTTGTTTGTCTCCTTATTTATGAAGAATGAGTCCTTTTATGATCTGCTACATGTTTTTATTATTCACACTTTAGCTGGCAGGAAGAACATGTATATCACTTTTCTAGCTTTCATACCTGTGTAGGTTTTTTCTTTTACCCTTTAGCTCACATCTTAGTGTCCACACAGATAGTTCCAATTTGATGTCTTGCATGGAACTATATTAACTTTACAGCATAAGCTTCTGATCATTACAGTGGGAAGTCAGTGTCACAGACCTGTAATACTGGGGGCCACTGTGACTTGGCGTCTTCGATACAGAAATGAGGCATGACGTCTTCCACTGCATTGCAACCTTCTGCAGACTCAGACTCAACATGAACATGAATACTTTTTATTTTTGTACAGTGATAAATTGTTAAATTGTTGTTAAAAATGTTAGCTGTTATTATCAGAGGGGAAGAGGAAGGCGACCACATCAACAGCCTTATCCTAATTGTCCGTGATCATTTGCTCCATATGAAACTTTAATTTTCTCTGTGCTCTAAATGTCTGTAGTTTGTTTATATTAATGTATTTGTATATTGTTATTTTCACTTCCACTTCATGGACCGTACCAGAGAAATCAGGAGACCCTCGTTTATATTCATTAAGTTGTTATATAATTATTTTTAGAGTGACTATAATCAATGAAGGCATTATTCTTTGTTCTGTTAAATGATTAATGCTGGATCAAAACTAAAGGGTTTTCCAATAAATCAAACTTAAATCAAAGTATTTTCTTCTTTCTTTATTCCAGGATATCACTAATAATCTCATGGCAAAATTGCAGTTTTCTGCAAAGTACCAGACTTTATGTTGGACTGACCTGATGAGGGCAGTATTACGCCTTTGATACCTCCAGCCTACCGTAAGTGCAATAAAAGAAGAATAGCGGCAATGGCGCCCGACTTAAGTGACTGAGTTGACCCGAGTTAAATTTGGCGGTATCGGTTGTTGTTGCAATAATGTCTTCAGTTCAGCATCTGAGAGAGTTTATCAAGGAGAGATTAACTTCTGCTGCAGAAGAAATCTTCTCAGAGTTTGAAAAAACGATCGTCCGGTATGAGGAGCAGATCCGTCAGCTAAGACTGCTTAATATCAGACCCGGGATAAAGTCACACAATACAGGTGTGTAAATTTGTGGAGATGTGGGATTGTGGGATCATCGTGTGATTCACGTGGGCATGATCTAAATACTTTGCATAAATGCATTGATCTAAACTAGTAATACACCACAGTAAAGTGTATGCAGTTATATCTGTGCAGCTTTGAGAAGGTTACTTTTAAAACGTTTTCCACTACAGATTACAAATTAATGGCCCAAATGTAATTTGTAACGTATTTCGTTGTTACTCAATGTGAATAATGTATTCTGAATACTTTAGTCCGGATTACTTGATATATTTTCATGCTTTTTACAACTACATGAATGTACTATTGCCGTGTGAATTATTGCTATTACTGAAGGCTACTAGCCACCTGTTACGTCCCTCTGCAGCCCCTTATCTCCTCAGTATGTTCAGCTGGTGCTAATTGGCCCCACCTAGTCAGGTGTTGATAAAAGCATACCTGAGGCAGGCTTTCAGGAAGCTCACTAGTCTTTGCCTTGGTGACCATTTTAGCCAACCTGCTATGCCATTTTAAGATAAAACCTCTTCTCACTAAAACTCTGGTATTCATCTCCTTTTTATGTTGGGGCTTTTGAGCCGGGTCGTAACGCTGCAAACAATCATGTGCAGTTCTGAAAGCAATACCAAGTAAATTTTTAAACCGTAATGTAAAATGAGTAACAGTAGGGTGGACATTAGGTAAGGCTGCGGTTTGTGCCGGTTTTCTGGGAATCCATCCTACCTGACAAATCATCGTACCCGTTGTTTCTGCGCATGCGCACAATATGAAATTAAGTTGCGAGCCGTCTTACCTTTGTGAATATTAGCTAGAAAAATACTCTGACTGATAAAATTCAGTGCCAAACCATCCTGCCTTTGTGAATGTGACCTACAAGCATACTTTAACAGCTAAATTAAGTGGCAAATTGTCTTACCTTTGTTTATCTGAGCTAGAAGCATACTTCAATACCTAAAATTCAGTGGCGAACCATCCTACCTTTGCAGTTATTTCACACATTAAACCTTTGATAAAAAATAATTAAACAAAAGTAAACTGCAATAAATTACAGGTAGCAGTAAAACTATTAACTCTTTTATGCTACGTCCACACCAACATGGGTAATAATAATAATAATTGATTGCATTTATATAGTGCTTTTCGAGACCCTCAAAGCACTTTTGTAAACACAGATTTTTCTATGTGTTTGGTCCTTTTGTCCACACGTAAACGGCGTTTCGAATCACCAAAAAGGTTGGAGAAAACTCAGTTTTTGCATTTTACCTGTGGTCGAAGAATACGGAGTTCATCACACAATGTCAGAGATGTGTGCCCTTTTCACATCACGCTGTGCGACATGTTATTGTTTACATGAGATTAATTTCTACAATGGCAGATAGATTCAAAATACTGTTAATCTTACTATCTGCAGTTTTTACACACTTACATATACACATGCAGCTACTGTCCCTCCATTTAGAAAGGCGGAGGTGTAATGGTGTAATTATTTTACGTGTCGTTTTTATTTTTTTTCCTGTGTAATAATATTCAACATTGCTATCAATACATTTTTCAAAAAATGCCTCTCTGTGCAAAATGGGTTCAAAAACATAAACAACTGTGGGACACTGTTTGTGCATGATTTGAACAGCCTAGCGCATCCTCCCGATGCAGGGGAAACAAATTCTGTTGGGGGTACCTACCTACTTTGGCACATGTGCAGGTGAAGCCAAAGGCAAGATATGCTTCATCATATTTTCTAGTCTTTGGCTTTGAAAGAAGTTGGTTTTTAAACATATTTGGCGATGCTTCAACCTCTGCTTTGCGTTTGTGTGGGAGCCCTGTCAAAAAAACCTGTCCATTATTCTAGCAGTGTCCAAGCATTCTTTTTTTTTACATTCATACCGCGCCCCCCTGCAATGGCTCTGCGCTCACCTGCAATGGCTCTGCGCCCCCCCACTTTGGGAACCCCTGTAGTAGGCTAACATTACAGCTGTGCACTGTGACGAAATGTATCCGATTATGAAATTCAAACATCTATCGTTTCAAATGATACGCTATTGTTTGTTTTGTGGTGTCGCAAAATACATTTACAGCAATATTTTTTCATTGGTTTCATCTTCACTGACTGTCAATAAAGATGAGGCAGAACCTGGTAGCTCCAAACAGAAGGACCGGTCAAAACAAATTGAGGATGTTATTCCTAAACCAGGGGCTCCCCCTGTAGCATGGACATGGTTTGGTTATGAAAAATCTGACACGGATCAGAAAACTCTGCTATGCAAATTATGCCGCAAAGCGGTCCCCACCACGGACTCAAACACGACATTTCTGTTCGACCACCTACAGAAGAATCATTTGAAAGGTTGTGGAGAGAGTTTATAGATGAGAAGCAAAAAAGAGCCGTCAGGTGCTCAAAATAAACCTTAGACTCAAATGTAAGAACAGGCTTTTCCCCACAACACGCCATATAATAAATACTCAGAAAGAAAATGGCGGCCGTTAAAACTTATATCTAAAAAGATATAGTTTAATGCATTGGTCAAAAAACAAAGACTTCCAGTCTGCCGTCTTAAAGTACTTTAAGATTTCATTAAAATATTCAGATCATGCTACTGTTTGTTCGTTTGTTTGTTTATTCACATTGTGTGATGATCACTGGCACTCACATCTAAAAATTAGACCCCAGACGTCTGTACGGTTATCAACATCACCCAATGAACACATGACTATGAGTGAATGTTTCTGTGGCAACATCTGCAAGAATGTAAGAGGCCGTGAAAGGATAAACTTGATTCTCAATAGGTGACCCTTTTCATCCTTCTTTATCTTTGTTATCATCACATTAGTCACTATTTTCTTGTGTCCCTTTGTTGAACACGAAGGTCTGGATGATCAGCAGGTCTGTGACCAGGAAAGGAGCTCCAGTCTCAAGCAGGAGGACCCAGAGCCTGCACAGACTAAAGAGGAACAGGAGGAAACCTGCAGCAGTGACGAAGGAGAGCAGCTTGAGTTGAAGCAGGAGGATGAAGGCATTCATGTCTGGACCGGAGAACAGCTGGATTTTTTGTGTAAACTTGGATTACGGCTGACTAGAATAGGTATGTAAAAGTGTAATATACAGATTTCATAATACCGAAGTGACTATGACTCATATCAAAAGGCCAGGTGATGATGTCACAAAGACACGTGGCGTGCATTACTGCCTGGCATACTACCTCACTGAAGACATGTTTTCTGTTAGCACAGTAAAATAAAAACTGGATTTCAAATCTTCTCTTGTTTAATAAAAAACAAACATTTCCACCAGATTTAAGTCATGTTAGTCCAGAACTGTACACAGTATGTAGAAAAATGTTGAGACAATGAAAACTGTGGATTATTGGCCACAAGGACCAAGTTGGAGTAGCGAGCTGTACGCCTCATAAATGATGACTCTGTATGTAAACAGAATTCTTCGCTGTTCACTGCATGAGAGAGAATATTTAAATATCGCTCACATATCTGAGAGACCTGCTCACAGTGTAACTTTTTTCTTGTGTGTTGTGTCCATCAAGACCTCCCACAGCAACATGATTGTAAGGAAAATGAGGATCTGGATGACCCGCAGGTCTGTAGCCAGGAGAGGAACTCCAGTCTGGACCAGCAGGACACAGAGCCTCCACAGATTAAAGAGGAACAGGAGGAAATCTCCATCAATCAGGAAGAAGACCAGCTTGCACTGACGCAGGAAACCAAAAGCGGCATCGTCTGGACCGGGAAGGAGCTGGGCATCATGTGGAACCCTGAAGTAAAGTTGCACAGAATAGGTATGCAAAACCTTAATAGATAGATTTCTTACTACAAAACTGAATCTAACTCATGTTGGGTCCTAATGAGACCTCAGAGATATGTTATAGAGACACATGATGAATCTAAGGACGAACTGCAACAAGGAAACTGATGTAATATTCTAAGAGCCAAAATTTCTAGCCCTCCCAGTTGGAAATAATTAAGTTGAGTACAAGAGAGAGGAAGACACCCTACAATGAGTTGAAACATTATTTAGTCCTGCATATACATTTTTGTCCTTCATATTGTCACTTTGTTTGTCCCTCACGAATTGCAGTCATCACTCCTTCGGCCACATTTTTCAAGTGACCTATATTTGACATCAGCATTATTGCGGCTCCTCCAACCTACGGCCGCGGCAGGCTAAACATGAGGACACAGGTGACGCGCAACAATAAACGCATAAAATACACTCCTGTAACATTTGCTCCTTTATTCACATGCACCGTCCAATATACAAATCAGCACATGGGATCAACTTCTAACCAAATACACAAATGCACAGGCTGCACAAACAAATGACTGCAACTCACAATGATGGCACTAACTACTATGCCAAACTACAACCTTTCTATAGCATCAATTAGTTCATAACCATACAAAACCATGAAGTTACAAATCTATCAAATCGCTCAAGTTGCGGTCAACAGAAAGTTTTGCCCCATGCTCACCCTACCTTTCTGCTCATCAACAGCAGGTGCTGTGAACAGGTGAGTGCAACCACATTTATCCTCTACCACACCCATGAGACACACCCCGCACCCGTGCACCAATAAAGTGAATCTATTTAAACCAACCCACTTAAACAGACAAAGAGCAACTCATATGGCTCCTACATACCGGCCCCTAATTATTTTAGAGCAATAATTACCTCATACTTACTTATGTAGGAGACATATTAATAAACATAATCAATCTTTCATCAAACATTCAAAATACAATTTCAATTCAAATAAGCAAATACACATTAATACAAATAAACATCTGAAAAAGTCAATCTTCATGACTCTTCTGCTTCCTGTAGAAGACACACTTTAGTGATCGGCCTGTCCAAACAACCAGTCTTTGTTTTAACACGAATCCGACGTACAAGTCCTTTACCGTCAGAAATTGCTTCCACAACTCTACCAGTCACCCAAGAGTTACGAGGCGCAGAATCATCGACAACGATAACCACATCCCCAGGAATGAAGTTCCGTCCGATTCTCTGCCACTTCTGACGCTCTTGAAGCTGGGGCAGGTACTCCTTAACCCAGCGCTTCCAGAACAGGTCAGACATGTACTGTACTTGCCTCCATCGACGTCGTCCATACACGTCCCCCTTCTGGAACACTCCTGGTGGCATCAATGGCTTGGTCTTAAGCAGTAACAGATGGTTAGGAGTCAAGGCCTCCAAATCATTAGGATCAGTAGAGGCTTTGGTTATTGGCCTACTGTTTACAATAGCCTCTGCCTCACAAAGAACTGTACAAAGGCCTTCATCATCCAAGTTCTGCATTTTCAAAACAGAATTTAACACCTTCCTGACAGACCTTATGAGACGTTCCCAAACACCGCCATGATGGGAACCAGCAGGAGGATTAAAAATCCACTTTATGCCCTTTTGCAGCAGCATCTCATGAGTCTGTATCTGATTCCATCCTTCCACTGCCTCTTTCAACTCACGTTCACCACCGACAAAGTTCCCAGAGCACACTTCTTCCAGTGTAACCTCCAGGTCCAGTATTATGTCATTTCCTCTGGGAATATTCCTGTCCTGTTGCTGTCGGTTGCCACCAAACATTAACCCAAAGTCACCAAAGAAGCTGGAGAAGATATTACTGTGAGAGCTGTGGTGACCCACTTTGAGCCTGTGCTCTCCATACATGTCATACCGTTTTCTTTTCTCCTTATGTAAGAGGACCTCATAGGCTGCCCCCAAGTCTGCGAACTTGTCCTGGGCTTGCGGGTCGTCTTGCTTTCTGTCGGGATGTAACTGCAAAGCCAGCTTTCTGTAGGCCTTCTTGCTGTCCCTGATTGATGCACTCTTGAGTTCATTTGCATCAACAGCATGAACTAAAATGGCCATTTTAATCTCTGGATCATTTGAAGAGATCTTTCCAAAATCAAGTTTCACTGGCCACTTAATTTCTGGTTCAGCAAGAAACTTTGGCCCTGTCAACCAGGAATCATCCTTGATAAACATCCGTTTAAGGCTCATAGTTCGCTGTTCTACGACCTTCTTATTATTTGGCATTTTTACATGATTGCACCTAAAAGGTAAACCACCGGTATAATGACCATCAACCAACTTAGCCGAGTCCATCACTGACTTCATAAACTGCTGATTTTCTCTAGACAATGCAAACTGTTCATCCTGAATACATTCTGGAAAATCAGCCTTCATTTGACGTTCCCACAGCTCATCCAATCTTGCCACCGAAATGCTATTGACACTCACATCAAAAATGTCAGTCTTACGATCCTCTCTAAGAGGACCATTCACTGTCCAACCCAGCATAGTTTTTACAGCATAGGGACCTCCGTACTGACTTCTAACAACCTCCCATGGCTCTAAAGCCTTGGGCACATTGGTCCCGATCAATAGGTCTACCCCGGAATTTATCTCCAGTATGTTAATATAGCGCAAATGTGGCCATCTATTGAGATCTTCCTGTCGGGGAATATTGCATTGTTGAACAGGCATGCTTTTCTGTGTAAATAAGTCAGGCAAGTCACAGTAGTGATCCAAACCCAAACCAGCTACTTCCAAATCTGAGACTACATAACTACTGACCATTTTCTCCTGACCCATTGTCCGCAACAGAATGCCAGTTTTCCTTCCTGAAAGATTCAGCCTATTCATGAGCCCTTCAGTACAAAATGAAGCTGAGCTCCCAGGATCTAGGAAAGCATAAGTTATCAGTGACTGATTACCTTTCTTGGACTTCACTCTAACTGGTATTATGGCTAGAGCACTATTTTGCTCACCGGCCCCAGTAACACCACTGCTTTGCACAGCACATGAAGGACCTTCATCTGGTGGTTCTCCCCCTCCTATAGTTTGCACTGAAACACTTTCCCTCTGCTTTGAGTGGATATGTAAGAGTGTGGGGTGTTTCTGATTACAGACTTTACACAAGAGACGTTTCCTGCAGTCCTTGCTTCTGTGCCCACTGCGCAGACAACCAAAACACACACCATTCTCTTTCAAAAAAGATAATCTTTCACAGTGCAACTTTCTTTCAAATGAAGGACACAAATCCAACATATGTCCTGCTCCACAAAACAAGCAAACCTTGGTCACAACTGAACCACTCTCTCGCCTCAACGCTGGCTCAGTCTTCCCTTCCACCTTGGCCACTGTAGTAGCAAAACTACTCTTCTTAGCCTTAGGGTAAAACTGAGACTTACTCGCCTCCTTTCTGATGGCTGTTGGAGGATCCTTTATGTCTCCAAACAATGGGTCACTTGCGATCTTAACTTGCTTTTCAACAAACTCAACAACATCTCTAAAAACCACTTTACGTTGAAACCTCTCCTGCAGATCGCACACAACATTCCTCCATTTATCCCTGAGCTTATAAGGCAACCTTTTTATAACTGCTTGCATATTAGCAGAGACATCCAACTCATGCAAGGACTCAACGTCTCCCATTGCATTGCAACATTGCCTTAATAAAAACCCATATTCCTGCAAAGCCTTCACATCATCAGATTTTATAAGTGGCCATTTACTGACCCTTTCAGTGTAGGCAGCAGAAATTTTCAGCGAATTGCCAAAATTCTCCTGGAGCAAAGATTTAGCTTTAGCATATCCATACTCAACAGGCATATACTGACAGCTTCTGACCATTTCTCTTGGATGGCCTCTAGTGTACTGCTCAAGAAAATATAAACAATCCTTAGCACTGTGAGCTTGACTCTCCACCATGTGCTCAAAAGCTCTCATAAATGTTTGATATTGCAAAGGATCACCATCAAAAAACTGAATGTCACGCCTTGGTAGCAAAAAAAGAGACTGCTGCTCAGCCAATAAAGATGTAATTTCATTTTGTTTCTGCAAAACGGTGACTAGATGATCATGACCCTCACTACCTTGCACTGTATGTGTAAAATGTTTTGGTTGTGTGTGAGATTGCGACATCATCCGAGCAGTCGAAACTGCACCTGGAAATACTTGTGGCTTCGTCTCTGACTGTTCCAATGAAATGACCTTGGGCTGAAAAGTACTTTTAACCTTGGGCCTTACATCCAAAACCGGCGCTTGATGATCACTTGCATCAACACCCTGATAGGGTTGCTCTGGTAACACAGGTTTGAATGTCGGAGCATTAGGATTTAAAACACCTAAACGCCCCTGCTCTCGTTCTAAGTACGAATTCATTCCATCAGATTTATCATTAACGGCACTTGAGACTCGGGACATCTCAGAAGCTTTCAAAACATTCACCTTTGCTGCTGAGGCTGCTATTTCAGTTTCTAAGTCAAGCAGCTCCTTTCTTTTCTTAAGCTGTATTTCTTGTTCCTCCAAAGCATGCTTTTCTTTCAACAACCTCTGTCGAACAAGAAGGGACGCCATGTCAGCCTCTGCTGTTATGCGTGCTGACAGGGCAGATGAAACCATAGAGCCACTGAGTGAGGATTTGCTTCTCCTACAACTTCTGTTTCCAACATTAGAGATGCTATCACTTGGATTAACATCATCTATTGCAGCACCTTTACCAGCATTGCCGGCGTGCCTAGAAGCAGGTAATACATCAGAGGAATCAACACCAGGTGGATTTAACTGAGGCAAATCAAGCTCAGACACTTGATTTTTACTCTGAGAGTTTCCCTTTGCATCATGAAGCCATTTCTTTATCTCCTCCATAACCTCAGTATTATGTGCTCGCACACTTATGAACCAAGCAGTTTGTTTTTCTTGCTCTTCTTGAGGAAGCAAAGGAAGCAAGGTTTCATGCAGATGAGTTGCCTCATTAAGCAACACAGACAAATTCTCTGAGTCTGAATAGTAGAAACATTATCCTCAGATTGCTTTAATTCTTTAATCACCTTTATGACCTTTTTAATTTTATTAATCTTAGTGTGACGTTCTGTTTGAAGCCTTTCAATCTGACTCTCCAAAGCCTTAGCAGTCGGTTTCGGCTGTCTTTTCTTTCTATCCTCATCAACACATTGTATTAATTGGTGTGTCTCCATTTTTCTTCAAAGCATTTCAAAATCCAAACGCTGAAATGCACCTATGCCACACAGCTTCATTCCAACACATCAACTTCATGACATTCACTTAATAAAACCTTGGACACACACAATTAACAGGAGCAATATCCCCCACTATCTGCCTATTAAACCTAACTAACTCACCCTAGTCTTCCGTACATACTAGCGGTGGGTATTTATGTACCTCCATACCGTCAGCTGTGAGGAAGACAAACTGTCTTAAACACAAACTGCGGCGGTACTCCCAAGCCAATGGCTTCAGCCGCCTGATGCACAATAACTAGAAAGCAAACCAGTACAATGCCTAATGCAGCTGTACTGCTAAAACCTAACAGGGGAATAAGACTCCTAAAAGAAATCTGTTTTGTGTAGCCAAAGGCTTCATCTAAAAGCTGCGTGAACAAAGGCAACTGCAAACTACAAAACTCTCATCAATAAAACTCATCTATATAGAAATAATCCAATACAACCTACAAAGCTTTCTGTTGACAAATTATTGCGGCTCCTCCAACCTACGGCCGCGGCAGGCTAAACATGAGGACACAGGTGACGCGCAACAATAAACGCATAAAATACACTCCTGTAACATTTGCTCCTTTATTCACATGCACCGTCCAATATACAAATCAGCACATGGGATCAACTTCTAACCAAATACACAAATGCACAGGCTGCACAAACAAATGACTGCAACTCACAATGATGGCACTAACTACTATGCCAAACTACAACCTTTCTATAGCATCAATTAGTTCATAACCATACAAAACCATGAAGTTACAGACAAATCTATCAAATCGCTCAAGTTGCGGTCAACAGAAAGTTTTGCCCCATGCTCACCCTACCTTTCTGCTCATCAACAGCAGGTGCTGTGAACAGGTGAGTGCAACCACATTTATCCTCTACCACACCCATGAGACACACCCCGCACCCGTGCACCAATAAAGTGAATCTATTTAAACCAACCCACTTAAACAGACAAAGAGCAACTCATATGGCTCCTACAAGCATATATATAAAAAAAAAAAACAAAAACCTTAAATTATGTTTTTGGTGTGACACCTCAATGTTTTCAGTAGCCCCCATATGGCCACCCATATGAAAAAACTCTGGAGCCGCCCCTGTACATTATGACTGAGTACATCCACTGGACCTTTTGTGGATAACATAATTATCCCCATTAGGACTGAACAATCAATTTAAAATATTGATTTGAAACTAAGCTTTTAACAAACCACACAACACTATGATAGGTGTGTCCTTGTGCCATGTGTTTCTTTCTTCTTCTGTCCCTTTGGATTCCAGCACAAGGCCTGTGTAGTTATTGGTGGATTTCCTGATTGTGTGGCCAATCCAGCATCACTTTCTTTCAGAACTGGTATTGCTATTGGTTCCTGGTTTGTTCTTGACTACATTTTTTAATCTTCTCTGGCCACTGGATACAGAGGATTTGTTGCAAGCAGATGTTGATGAATGTCTATAACATACAGAGCGCTGTCTTTGTCCTGCTCCATGTTTATGAACTATAGAGGACTATAGGTTTGACCCTGATTTTAAAAATGCTCCGCTCGGTGGAATTTCTGACCTCTTGAGTTTCAGACATTTTTTAAATTATGTTGTTTCTTTTTTCTTTCTTTTTAAACCATAATATAAACCAGCAAGTGGCCACCAGTAAATAAAACATACAAACAGACTTTAAGAGAATGCTAACTGCCCTAACAGTACTGACCTTATGAAAGCATACGAGAGAAGAAAATTAAGAAGAAAAATAAGAAGCTTCAGCTTTGCCACTAACTCCTGGACACTGGTCTCCAGAATCTGCTGATACTGAGTGGAATCCATGTGTCCCTCAACTTTGACAAGATTCCCAGTCCCTGCACTGGCCACACAGCCCCACAGCATGATGGTACGACCACCATATTTTACTGTAGGTAGCAGGTGTTTTTCTTGGAATGCTGTGTTCTTTTTCCTCCATGCATAACGCCCCTTGTTATGCCCAAATAGCTCAATTTTAGTTTCATCAGTCCACAGCACCTTATTCCAGAATGAAGCTGGCTTGTCCAAATGTGCTTTAGCAAACCTCAAGCTGCTCTGTTTGTGCTGTGGGCAGAGAAAAGGCTTCCTCTGCATCACTCTCGCATACAGCATCTCCTTGTGTAAAGTGCGCCAAATGGTTGAGCAATGCACAGTGACTCCATCTGCTGCAAGATGATGTTGTAGGTCTTTGGTGCTGATCTGTGGGTTGACTCTGACTCTTCTCACCATTCGTCGCTTCTGTCTATCCGAGATTTTTCTTGGTCTGCCACTTCGAGCCTTAACTTGAACTGAGCCTGTGGTCTTCCATTTTCTCAATATGTTCCTAACTGTGGAAACAGACAGCTTAAATCTCTGAGACAGCTTTCTGTATCCTTCCCCTAAACCATGATGGTGAACAGTCTTTGTCTTCAGGTCATTTGAGAGTTGTTTTGAAACCCCCATGTTTCTACTCTTCAGAGAAAATTTAAATAGGAGGGACACTTACAATTGACCCCCTTAAATACTCTTTCTCATTATTGGATTCACTTGTGTATGTAGGTCAGGGGTCACTGAGGTTACCAAGCCAATTTGAGTTCCAGTAATTAGTTCTAAAGGTTTTGGAATCAATAAAATGACAACAGTGCCCAAATTTATGGACCTGCCTGATTTTGTTTAAACAATTATTGCACACTTTCTGTAAATCCAATAAACTTAATTTCACTTCTCAAATATCACTGTGTGTGTCTCCTATATGATATATTTAACTGAGATTTTTTTTTTTTATTGTAACAAACAACGATTTATACAGGAAAATAATGACTATTAACAAAGTTGCTCAAACTTTTGCATCCCACTGTAATCCCAAACAGTGTCCTGAAGGGGCTTTATACTGTAAGGTAGGTCTGCCATGATTTGTCGACTAGTCACGAAATCGTCGACGACTAATTTAATAGTCAACCTTCGTTTGAAGCTTTGTAAGATCCCGAAAGTTGCAGGAATAAGTAGTAGGATTTAAGAGTGTAATAACGGACTGAAACGGAAGATGGCAGCACTGCATGTACAAGGATGCCAGTTGCCATTAAACCCCGAAGAAGAAGCAGTTTCCGGTATCGTAGCTGTGTCCAAAGTCAGGGGCAGCATCCTTCGGAGGCTGCATTTGTAGGCCGATTACGTTACAGCGACTCGATGAAGGCTGTCGAAATTCGAAGACTCCTCCAAATGCGGCCGACGAATGTGTCCTTCATTTCCAGATTTGAAGGATGGGTCGGGTGTATCCTTTGCTGCCCAACCTATCCCAAGATTCATAGCGCGGCCCAGCCAATTTCAGTTTCCAACAATGGCGGCAGCTACTTAGTTTTAATATTATCTTTATTACTCTTTCTAAAGCTCTATAAGGATAAAACTGAAATCCTCCTTATTTACACCAAATCTAACCTTTTGAAGGCAAACCACTTCTCACTCACTATCGATAACTCCACAGTTTTCCCTTCTCCTCAGGTTAAAAGCCTTGGTGTCATCCTAGACCAGGGGTGTCAAACTCAATTGCACAGGGGGCCAAAACTCAAGGCACACTTTAGGTCGCGGGCCAAACAAGATAAACATTTATTGAACACACTAAAACAATGTTTTTTAAACATAAATCTGAACAAAAACAGACAGGAATATTATTCCAGATTAAATAAACTTAAAAAAACAAACTTTAACTTTAAATATTTTGCTCTTTATAAAACTATATCCTGTCAAAATTATGCAAGTTAGAAATATGAACATGCTGCCAAAAACCCCAGAAAAAATAAATGAAAGCAAACACAAGGTTGGAGCCGCATGTAGACGGAGCTGGGGCATTGCTTCAGGAATGGAACTAATAAACTGTGCGGGCCATTCAGTGTCGTACTTTGCCTTGAGTGTATCATTACACTGCAGCTCCATCTGAATCTGCACAGGTGCAGTTCAGCAAGGTCCGCTGACTTGGTTCAACATTACTTGGCAACAGGGAAAGTGAGGCAGGTTGCACTGGTGCACTGGTGCAACCGGACCTCTGTATGATGAGGAATGTCGGCAAACTCTGAATCTATTTCCCACATAAAAGACTGAAATTGACAGTGGTTTAAACTTTTAGCTCAGATAAAATTTACGGTTTGCGTTACGGTGATCATTACATGCTCCATTTTTAGGACTTTACCACACAGCCTTTCCTGGTGTATGATGCAGTGATATGCTGATAACTCACCGGTACAGTTCTCCTCCTGCATCTTTACTCGCATCCTGCTGACTAGTCCGCTTTTTTTCACCGGCGCTCCATCTGTTGTAAGTCCAACAAGTTTGTCCCAGGGCAGTTTCATGGCGGTTACACTTTGACATACGTTTTCAAAAATGTCTTTTCCTGTCGTTGTCCCGTGCATCGATTTAATGTTCAATATTTCCTCTCCATGGATGAAGATGGCCAGCTGTGCAATGTCCATCATGTCTATACTTTTCTTGTCTATACATGTCTGTACTTTTCAGCTTATCCTGACGTTTTGTGTCGTAGTGCCGTCTTAAATTAAATCCCTTAATTACAGCCACATTAGCTCCACTAATAAGACACACGGGTTTACCAGCAATGTCTGTAAACATATATTCAGTCTCCCACTGGCGCTGAAAGGCTCTGCTTTCAGAATCAACTTTTCTCTCCACCATTGTGAGCGGCTAGCTTCACAATAACAGAAGTTTGACTTGATTGACGCGGGAATGTTCCCAGTTAGCCTAGCGTTCAGCAAGGAGGCTGCAGCGCTGCATTATGGGATCTGTAGTTTGTATATTATTAGCTCCTCATATCGCCGGGCCATGCATAACAATAATAGTACATCTATATAAAATGATCTCGCGGGCCGGATATAAATGTACGCCGGGCCGGATGTGGCCCGCGGGCCTTGACTTTGACACATGTGTCCTAGACAGTTCACTTTCCTATAAGTCTCACATCAATAATCTCACCCGTTCGGCCTATTTCCATCTACGCAACATTAACAGATTTCGTCCTTCTCTTTTCACCCAGTCTACATCCATCCTTGCCCAATCTTGTTACCTCCTGCACTGACTACTGCAACTCTCTCTTGCATGGTCTCCCCCAAAGATCCCTCCATAAGATTCAACTGGTTCAGAACTCTGCTGCTCGCATTATCACCAGAACTCCCTCCTACCAGCACATCACCCCGTTCTTCAGGAACTTCACTGGCTCCCAGTAAAATTCCCGATAATCTACAAGCTTCTTCTGCTCACCTTCAAGGCCATTCATAACCTCGCACCTCCTTACCTTTCTGACCTGTTAAGCACTGCCTTTTCTGTCCGCTCACTTCGATGTTCTTCTTCTATCCAGATTTCTGTGCCTTCCTTCTGCCTCACCACGATGGGAAGCAGAGCTTTTAGCTGCTCTGCTCCCAGGCTGTGGAACTCTCTACCCCCAGGTATAAGAAAGATGGTTCTCTCACCCTGTTTAAATCTCAATGAGCCTAATCAGGGTCACCTGATCCAGCCATAAATGTATGCTTTATCAAAAAGGAAAATTTTAAGCCTAATCTTGGATTGGATTAGATAATCATATAAAAAAAAAAAAAAAAAAAAAAAAAAAAAGAGAGAGAGAGAGTGTCTGTTTTCCTAATCCAAACTGGCAGCTTTTTCCACAGAAGAGGGACCTGAAAGCGGAAGACTCTACCTCCCATTCTCCCCAACTTTCAGGCAATGAATAAATGAATAAATCCTGCAGTGAGTGTCCTGTAAAGTTTTTGACTAATTTTAAATAAACTTTTAAATGTTTTTTGCACTTTGATAACAAAATTTAAGAGATACCACTTTGTGCTTTTGTTTGATTATATATTGTCTTTATTTTCTCATCGTAGATGGTCTGTTTATATTATTTGTAGAATTTGTAAATGAGCAGCCAAAATGGTTTTCACTGAAGCAGTAAAACGGATTCTCCCCACAACATGCCTTCATAGGTATATCTAAGCAATATGCTTACCATGTGGAGACCTGCTAGTGGTTAAGCTTACCTTGTAATTCCTCAAATGTATGTTTTTTTTGATCTGTCCCTTCAGATTTTCCACAACATGACTGTAAGGGCGAGGATGGGCTCACAAATCAGCAGGTCTGTAACCAGGAGAAGAACTCCAGTCTACACCAGAAGGATCCTTCACAGATTAAAGAGGAACAGGAGGAACTCCGTACCACTGAAGAGGAAAAACCGCTTCTTCTAAAGCAGGAGACTGCAACTTTTCCTGCTGGTGAAGCAAGTGACCACAGTGAACCAGAACCAAGCAGTGACCAGCTCCTTTCTCACAACTCTCCTGTCACAGATCAGGATGAAATCAAGGATGGTAACTCACACAGAAAGGAGTCGGAGGAAATAGTATCAGGTCTGACAGTTCAAAATTCCAAGACAGCACATTTATGTAGCACCTGTGGGAAAAGATTTTATAGGTTAGAAACATTGAGTCGACATATGCAAATTCACACAGGTGAGAAGCCACATTCTTGCAGCACCTGTGGCAAAAGATTTATTTGGAAGGCAGACTTGACTATACACATGCGAAGTCACACAGGTGAGAAACCACATTCTTGTAGCACCTGTGGGAAAAGATTTACTACGAAGGGTCCATTGAAGATACACATGCGAATTCACACAGGTGAGAAGCCACATTGTTGTTGCACCTGTGGGAAAAGATTTACTCAGAGGGGTCAGTTGAAGAGTCACATGCAAATTCACACAGGTGAGAAGCCACATTCTTGTAGCAACTGTGGGAAAAGATTTCGTTTGAAACAAATTTTGAATAGGCACATGCGAATTCACACAGGTGAGAAGCCACATTCTTGTAGCACCTGTGGGAAAAGATTCACTCAGAAGGGTCAGTTGAAGAGTCACATGCGAATTCACACAGGTGAGAAGCCACATTCTTGTAGCACCTGTGGGAAAAGATTTAGTTTGAAACAAATTTTGAATAGGCACATGCGAATTCACACAGGTGAGAAGCTACATTGCTGTAGTACTTGTGGGAAAAGATTTCATGTAAAATCAAATTTGAAAACACACATGCAAATTCACACAGGTGAGAAGCCACATTCTTGTAGCACCTGTGGGAAAAGTTTTACTCAGAGTGGTCTGTTGAATAGACACATGCGAATTCACACAGGTGAGAAGCCACATTCTTGTAGCACCTGTGGGAAAAGGTTTAGTTTGAAACAAATTTTGAATATGCACATGCGAATTCACACTGGTGAGAAGCCACATTCTTGTAGCATCTGTGGGAAAAGATTTACTCAGAAGAGTCAGTTGAAGAGTCACATGCGAATTCACACAGGTGAGAAGCCACATTCTTGTAGCACCTGTGGGAAAACATTTATTCAGAAGGGTCACCTGAAGAGTCACATGCAAATTCACACAGGTGAGAAGCCACATTCTTGTAGCACCTGTGGGAAAAGATTTACTCAGAAGAGTCAGTTGAAGAGTCACATGCGAATTCACACAGGTGAGAAGCCACATTCTTGTAGCACCTGTGGGAAAACATTTATTCAGAAGGGTCACCTGAAGAGTCACATGCAAATTCACACAGGTGAGAAGCCACATTCTTGTAGCACCTCTGGAAAAGATTCAGGCAGAAGGAAACTTGAAATAACACATACCAGTTCACAAAAGTGAGAACCACATTGTTGCAGCACCTGTGTGAAACATTTTAGTTCTCCAGTACAGTTGAAAATGCAATTAGGAAAACATCCTACATGCTGAGTTTCATTCTTAGAAAATGGTGATGGTAGGACACATAAACAGTGTTTGGATCATTGAAAACTGAAAATTTCAAAAGGCTTTCGGAAGCTCAGTTTCTGTTTTGACACATGGACAAGACAAACAGTTTGTCTTGCAGCATAAAATGTGTGCACCTTATCACCTTTTTCTGACGTTGTTGTTTTATAGTTTATAGGCTTTGTCTTTGCTGAAGTTTCTTCATTTTCTTTAGCATGGCCTCGACAGTGCTTGAGATATTTTTAGTGTCTTGATGTAAAAAGAACTATTTCTCCAAAACACACTCGGTAATATCTGTTGAAAAAACAACTACACGTGTGAGGTAGCCTTTATTGAAATCAGTTTTTTCTCTGAAGTTCACAGTTTGAAGGTATTTAAAGCAGAAGACAATTGACTAACTTTGCACTGTTTGCTAACTTGCACACTGCCAGAACTCCTGTTGGGATTTTGTTTGGTTTTTTTATGAAATTTATACACTGGATTGACATTAATTGGAAGTGCTTTGTAGATGGAAAGGGAATATTTTAGGGAATGACAATGTTGACAAGTTGATCCATGTTCTCGTATTGTTTGTGACCCATATTTTTAGGTCATTTATTATTTATATTTATAACATAACTTACACTACTTTTATGTGAACACCTGTTGATACCCAGCTGTTGTTTTGAGATATAATAATGTGGACTAATGTGTAACTTTAACAGTGTTGTGTTCCATTTTGACAGGAAATAAATCCAGTTTAAGAAGATAGATTATTCATTTTAAAGATAAAATATGGATAATTATATAATAAAGGAGGAGGAGCTGGTGGTGACTCATCTCCCATAAAGGAGCTCAGAAGTGCCCCGGGAGTCTTCATCTTTATTTATCTCTGTTGGCTTTTGGCCTCCATATGGCAAACACCCTAGAGAGCTTTGCTTTCTTTTAAGTTTTTTTTAAATCTTGTATGTTCAATAAAACTGTTGGCATCAAACTTTACATCATCTCCTGTAAATTTTGTGTTTTGGTTTAAATTGTGTTCCAAAAGCCTGAATCAACATCTTTCCGGCCTGAAGAAATTTTGCAAAGCCTTTAAAATATGCGACTCCACAATCCTGCTGCTCTTTGGAAAACTAACAGTACTTCCAAAAGAGCTGTTAAACAGGGCTTTGTGTGATCTGCCTTTTGATGAAGCAACTGGCCAGGAAGATTCAACACATTCAAGGGGCTTAATCATACTAAGTTCCTTGATTCTTGTCCTCACTTTCCAGGTCCTCAACCGTACTCCATCAATGTCTTCTGAAGTTGTGTGTTTCAGAACAAAAGTGGAGCACATAATAGCAAACACTGAACACACACCTCCCCTGTCTGCTAAGAGCATATCTTCCTTTTTTTATACCACCATCAGTGACGTGAAAAAAGATTATTCAAACAAATCTGCAGTGGTATTTTCAGATTAAGTAAGCCAATTAAACATTACAGTGGACTTAATGCGGTCAACAATTCCTTAGGAGGTACCCAACATGAATTGAAACTAGCATGCATTTTAATTAAATAACACACCTCTCCCTCTCAGAGCTTCAGTAACACCAATTTGTATCAAAATCTTTGTTAACCTCTTTATTAACCTCTTAGGACCTGGCGTCCACATCACATCACATTTTGGGGTTTCTAGACCAAAGTACAAAATTTTGCTGTTCAGGGGCCTGATATCCACTTACAAGGACTGTTCTATCAAAAGGCCCAGGATCCTTCAGCAGCTTCTAGGCCTAGGATCCTCCAGCAGGCACCAACAACTAAGCAGCGTTTTGGTGAGTCGAAATTAACTACTACTTCAGAAATGGGGCCTAAGAGAACACGAACAGCTGAGGAAATTGAGGACATTAAAAAGTCACTGGACTTTTTAACTGAAGAAACATCAGCTATCAAGCTACAACAGAAATATATCCTGGACATTGTCAAGGAGATAAGGTCGCTTCGCAATCAGAATGCAGAGAAGGAGAAATGGATTGTCTATCTGGAGAACAGGGTCACAGACCTGGAGCAATACACGAGAATAAATGATGTGATCATCATGGGGCTAAACATAAAACCTCGGTCATATGCTCGGGCCGTGACTGCTGACAGCAAAGAAGAGCATGGAGAACTGGATGTTAGCTCTGCAGAGCAACAGGTGGCTGGTTTCTTGCAGTCAAAAGGGATCGACCTGGACTCTAATAACATCAAGGCATACCACCTTCTGCCCAGGAAAAACGTTAGTGATAAACCAGCTGTCATAAGATTTGTAAACCGGAAACACTGGAATGCACTGCTGAAGCAGGGGAGAAAACTAAAGGGATTGAACGTCTACATGAATGACCATCTAACCAAATACAACGCTGACATAGCTAAGAAAGCACGGCACCTAAAGAAACTGGGTAAAATTCAAAATACCTGGACTGCAAACTGTAAAATATTTATTAAACTCAACGGAACATTGGAGGAAGCCAAAGTGCTGGTCATCAAACACATCCAGCATCTGGAAAAATATTAACAAGCCACATGGACCACAAATGCAAGAAGCTGAACAAATAATCTACACTCATCAAACCATGAAGGTAACAACAGAAACTAAAGCACAACATATTATAACACAATCAACTAATTTAACATCTGGGAATTATACACTGCTATCACAGAGGATTGCTAATCATGAGAATCTGGAGTTAAATTCACCACAAAACACGGAATACATACACACTTCACAGAGCAGGACATTGATCAAGAATTGAACTTTTTTAACACCAGTAACACCTGCTGTTACTATACTGAAGAACAATTCAATTAAATTGTCAAGGCTGACTGCAAAATGTCCGTAATCCACTTTAATAGTAGAAGTTTATATGCCAACTTTCACAACATAAGAGAATATTTAAGCAAATTTGCACATCAATTCAGTGTGATTGCAGTATCTGAGACGTGGATTAATAAGGAGAAAGGAGTGGACTTTGAAATAGACGGATATTAACTAAATTTTATGAACAGAAAGAATAAGAATTGTGGGGGTGTGGCTTTGTTTGTGGACAAAAATTTTAAATACAGGGTAGTGGAAAAAATGACCGTGGTGGTGGACAACATATTAGAGTGTGTAACAATAGAAATTAGTATGGAAAAA
Source organism: Pelmatolapia mariae (assembly GCF_036321145.2). Lineage (NCBI taxonomy): Eukaryota > Metazoa > Chordata > Actinopteri > Cichliformes > Cichlidae > Pelmatolapia > Pelmatolapia mariae. The sequence goes on along the minus strand of NC_086243.1, from coordinate 31,620,406 downwards.
AAGAAAAATGTCATTGTAAGTTGTATATATAGAACACCAGGTTCTAACATTGAAATGTTTAAGGAGTGGGTAGATAAAACATTTATTAAGACAAATCAGAAAGTTATGTTCATTTGTTGGGATTTCAACATAGACCTATTAATTCCAAACAAACATAGTATGACAGATGAGTTCATTAATACAATGTATAGCATGGGACTCTGTCCAATGATCACTAAGCCCAGCAGGATTACAGCACAGTGGGCAACCTTAATAGACAATATATTTACTAATGAAATAGAAAACAGATCTATAAGTGGTCTCCTAATTAATGACATTAGTGATCATCTACCTGTTCTTGCAGTGTATGACAGCAATAACAGGAAGGTCAAACAGGAAAATACAACAAAATACAAACGAGTGAGAACAGAGGAGTCCATAAATGCATTTAAAAGTAATTTACTTAAGCAAGAATGGGCGATGGTGTATAAGGAAAAAAATATTGATAAAGCTTATGAGACTTTGTTAGGAAAATTTAAAGTGTTATATGATAGCCGTTGCCGAGTAAAGAAATATAGCAAAAAGCAAAAATATGCAGCGTGCCCATGGATCACAAAAGGATTACAAAATGCATGTAAAAAGAAAAATACCTTATACAGAGAATTTATAAAGAACAGAAGTGTAGAAGCTGAAAATAAATACAAAAAATATAAAAAATAAATTAAGTAGTGTTTTGAGGTCATGTAAAAAGGAATATTATGAGAAATTATTAAATATGAATAAAAATAAAAGGGATTTGGAAAACATTAAATGCCATCATTAAAAATGGTTCTAGGCAGTTAAATTATCCTTTGTATTTCACTAATAATGATAGAAATATTAGTAACATGAGTGATGTAGTTAATGAGTTCAATAAATTCTTTATAAGTGTTGGGCTGATAGAATTCCTGATACAAGAAATTGTGCAGCGAAAGAAACTAAACTCATTCAACGTAATCCTCATTCAATGTTTTTAACGGTGGTAGAAGAAAAGGAAATCACTGATATTGTCGGGAAATCACAAACAAAAAATTCTACAGACTTTGATGACATTGATATGGAAATCGTTAAGAAAGTTATCGATGGCATCTCCAAACCCTTAACACACATTTGCAATTTGTCTCTACAAACTGGTCAATTCCCAACACAAATAAAAACAGCTAAAGTAATACCACTGTTTAAAAATGGAGATAGACACCAATTCACAAATTACAGGCCTGTTTCTCTACTTTCACAATTTTCAAAAATACTGGAAAAAGTTTTCATTAATAGACTTGACAAATTTATAGATAAATATAAAATAATAATGGACAGTCAGTATGGTTTCAGACCAAACAGATCAACATCCATGGCATTAATGGAACTTATTGAAAATATCACCAATAATATAGACAATGCACAGTTGGTGTTTTCATTGACCTAAAAAAAAAAGCTTTTGACACAATTAATCATGAAATATTACTTGATAAACTGGAGTACTGTGGCATTAGAGGATTGGTGCTAGAGTGGGTCAGGAGTTATTTGAGTGACAGGCAACAGTTTGTGAAGCTTGGTGAATCTCCACAGAGATCAGTATTGGCCCAAAGCTGTTTATACTGTACATCAATGATATATGTAAAACATCTGATATATTACAGTTTATTTTATTTGCAGATGATACAAATATTTTTTTGTGCTGGAGAGAATTCACAGCAGCTTTTGGAAATTGTCACACCAGAAATTATTAAACTGAAAACATGGTTTGACAGAAACAAGTTATCACTAAATTTGAATAAAACTACATTTATATTATTTGGAAAATGTAAAAAAAGATGCTGGAGCAAAATTGTTGATAAATTATGTTGAAGTAGAGCAAGTTTCTCATACAAAATTTCTGGATGTGATAATAGACAACAAAATCTGCTGGAAACCTCACATAAAGCATATACAAGCTAAACTGTCAAGAAGCAACTCTGTACTGAGTAAAGCTAAAAAATTTTTGCATTTTTCCAAATCACTCCGGGTACTTTACTGTTCACTTATAATGCCATATTTGGAATACGGTGTGGAAATCTGGGGAAATACATACAAAACTTCACTTCAACCATTATGTAAAATTCAGAAAAAAGCTATCAGGATGATTACTAAAGCAGGATTTAGAGACCACACTAACATTATGTTCTTGAAATTAAAAATTCTGAAGTTTATGGATCTTATAAAATATAAAACTGCAAAATTTATGTACAAAGCCAGATACAATATGCTACCGGGATATGTGCAGAGGATGTTTTTTGACAGAGAAGGGGACTATGAATTGAGGGGAAAATGAAATCTGAAGACTCTTAAAGCACGGACAAAGGTTAAAACATTTTGTATTACCATTTGTGTAGTAAAACTGTTGAACAGTTTTGCTGTGGACCTACAGCAATGTTCAAGAATTAGTCAGTTTCTAAAGATGTTTCGAAAACTGCTTTTGGAAGAGTATGATGTTGATGTTGTTGATGACCCATTGTATATATAACTATGCTAAATTGTATCAAAATTATATCTATCACTGTAGCTAGGTTTATACATTTCCTTCATTCCTTGTTTATTGTGTGGGGTAAGTAATAATGGGAATTAGGGGTAACAATGAATAGTAGGATTCAATAGAATGTTGAGCATGGGTTAGGGATTAATAAGTATGTATATACAGTAGCTTGTAAAAGTATTCGGCCCCCTTGAACTTTTCCACATTTTGTCACATTACAGCCACAAATATGAATCAATTTTATTGGAATTCCACGTGAAAGACCAATACAAAGTGGTGTACATGTAACAAGTGGAACGAAAATCATACATGATTCCAAATATTTTTTACAAATAAATAACTGAAAAGTGGGGTGTGCGTAATTATTCAGCCCCCTTTGGTCTGAGTGCAGTCAGTTGCCCATAGACATTGCCTAGTGCTAATAATGGATTGCATTTATATAGCGCTTTTCTAGGCACCTAAAGCACTTTACAATTCCACTATTCATTCACTCTCAAATTCACACACTGGTGGAGGCTTGTAGGGCAGACTGAGTGAAGCGAGGTCGCCATATCGCGCCATTGGCCCCTCTGGCCAACACCCGTAGGCGGTAGGGTAAAGTGTCTTGCCCAAGGACACAACGACCAGGACAGAGAGAGCAGGGGGATCGAACCGGCAACCTTCCGGTTACAGATGAGCTTCCCAACCCCCTGAGCTACGATCGCCCTAGTGCTAATGACTAAATAGAGTGCACCTGTGTAATCTAATGTCAGTACAGCTGCTCTGTGACGGCCTCAGAGGTTGTCTAAGAGAATATTGGGAGCAACAACAGCATGCAGTCCAAAGAACACATCAGACAGGTCAGGGATAAAGTTATTGAGAAATTTAAAGCAGGCTTAGGCTACAAAAAGATTTCCCAAGCCTTGAACATCCCACGGAGCACTGTTCAAGCGATCATTCAGAAATGGAAGGAGTATGGCACAACTGTAAACCTACCAAGACAAGGCCGTCCACCTAAACTCACATGCCGAACAAGGAGAGCGCTGATCAGAAATGCAGCCAAGAGGCCCATGGTGACTCTGGACGAGCTGCAGAGATCTACAGCTCAGGTGGGGGAATCTGTCCATAGGACAACTATTAGTCGTGCACTGCACAAAGTTGGCCTTTATGGAAGAGTGGCAAGAAGAAAGCCATTGTTAACAGAAAACCATAAGAAGTCCCGTTTGCAGTTTGCCACAAGCCATGTGGGGGACACAGCAAACATGTGGAAGAAGGTGCTCTGGTCAGATGAGACCAAAATGGAACTTTTTGGCCAAAATGCAAAACGCTATGTGTGGCAGAAAACTAACACTGCACATCACTCTGAACACACCATCCCCACTGTCAAATATGGTGGTGGCAGCATCATGCTCTGGGGATGCTTCTCTTCAGCAGGGACAGGGAAGCTGGTCAGAGTTGATAGGAAGATGGATGGAGCCAAATACAGGGCAATCATGGAAGAAAACCTCTTGGAGTCTGCAAAAGACTTGAGACTGGGGCGGAGGTTCACCTTCCAGCAGGACAACGACCCTAAACATAAAGGCAGGGCAACAATGGAATGGTTTAAAACAAAACATATCCATGTGTTAGAATGGCCCAGTCAAAGTCCAGATCTAAATCCAATCCAGAATCTGTGGCAAGATCTGAAAACTGCTGTTCACAAACGCTATCCATCTAATCTGACTGAGCTGGAGCTGTTTTGCAAAGAAGAATGGGCAAGGATTTCAGTCTCTAGATGTGCAAAGCTGGTAGAGACATACCCTAAAAGACTGGCAGCTGTAATTGCAGCAAAAGGTGGTTCTACAAAGTATTGACTCAGGGGGCTGAATAATTATGCACACCCCACTTTGCAGTTATTTATTTGTAAAAAATGTTTGGAATCATGTATGATTTTCGTTCCACTTCTCACGTGTACACCACTTTGTATTGGTCTTTCACGTGGAATTCCAATAAAATTGATTCATGTTTGTGGCTGTAATGTGACAAAATGTGGAAAAGTTCAAGGGGGCCGAATACTTTTACAAGCCACTGTATGGCTGTATCCCAATTCAGGGTCTGCAGCCTTAAAGGTCGCATTTTAAGGCCGATTACGTCACAACGATGCGACGAAGGCTGTTCCAATTCGAAGGCTGCTCGAAATGCGGTCCTCAAACGCGTCCTTCATTTCCCTGAATTTTAAGGATGTGGCGGTGTAGACTTTGTGGCCCAACATATCCCAGACTTCATAGCGCAGCGGTGGGTGTGGATAATTTTGCCGAAAAAAACGGTGGAAGCGGAGCGGCCAAGGAGTAAACTTTTAAAAGTAAGTACTGAATAATATGTAACTTATTTGTGTGCAAATGTTTAATAATGAAGAACATTAAAGCAGTACTGTTGGCCACATGTCGGCAAAGTTATGTGACATTAGTGATGTTTGTACTTTCAGCGTTTACTTGGTTAACTTTAAAATATAGGCCGTTCAATAGTTGACCTTAATCTTACAGAGAATGTGATGATTTTATGGATAATTAAAGTCAGTCATATATCCACAAACACAACAAGCTGAAAGTCAGTGAATGCTGCTCAGTTTGCAGTCCTGAATATCACGGCACAAGCAGGATTCACTGCACTGTTAATGTTAGCTATGTTATATTGCTGCCTCTGTTCAGTGGTGTCGAGCCAAACGGACTTTAACGTGTGTTTGAACGAGCTGACGGTTCACTCGTTAAGCTGAAAGAAAGATGCTTTAATCACAGGAGTCACACATGTGTCCACTGTACCATCTGGGAACTCTTCTTGTTTAGCACTCGTAATAACACAAACACTAAATCCTCCTTTTCTTGTGCTGTTTTGTAGCAGTGTATACACCTGAGACTGTCACCTGTCTGTCTGTCCTGCACTCTCTCTCTTTTTCTTTCTCTCTGATTGTGTTTGAATTCTGCAGCTTATCACACATTTGATTTCCATGTGTGACGACTGCAAGTGTCCAGAGTGAGGACAGACTGAGGGACCCACTGCTGCACATCATCTGTGAGGCTTTGCACCCCTGATGATCCACCAGGACAAACTCAGCAGTGTGTGAGGAAGAGGAGGAGGAAGAGCCAGCAGCAGCTGACAGATGGAGAGAATAGACAGACTGTTCCCTGTTTGTGAAGGACTGCTAGAAAAGTTTAAAATAACTAATTGTCTGTCCTGAATCAGTCGTATTAGGTAATGTTCAAATAATTTTATCATTCCAGTGTTTTCAGTGTGGGAGAAAGTACTCAGGGCCTTCAAGTTAAACACTATGAAAGGCAGCAACAAGTTTAATATTCAGAAACCTAAAGTATGTATCAGCAGCAGAATGGAGCTAAAAATTAATGTTTGTTTCAGTTCTATGAAGCTTTGAGTATTTTGGATTAGTAGTACTGCTGTGTTTGTTGCATCATATTGCTGTAATTGTTTATATGCTTTATATATTCTGAGCTAAGTTGATCTATAGTGTTACATCATATTCTATAAGGATGTTATGTGTTTGTTTACTTTCTGCCCAGTTTGACCCATTTAGCAGAAGTCAGCCTGTTTAAGGCTCTGATATCTATTCTGTATGACTGAAAGCAGTTATGACATGGTATGATTTTCTCACCCAATAAAGGAATATTTAATATATCAGTCTACTCTTCATTCTATCAGAAACAGTTATCACAGCTCGTACATTTGTTTTTTCCACATATATGTAAGCACTGAGCCAAATTTAGTAATGCCAACATATTAAACGAACAATATTTGTCTCTTATATATAATACATCTATATATACACTGTCAAAGATACTTGTCTTTGAGTGAAGATTTAAGGTGATAGGACATATAAATAAATGCAACTTGAATCTTTACTGAAGCTCAGTATTTGACACAGAGTTCAAGTTCACTGCTGTAATAACTAATAATGATTAATATAATAACTATAATATTGGCCATATTATATTTACATTACCAAAGTGAGATGACTTTAGTCTCATGAACAACATTAGCTAATTGTTATTTAGTAGCTAATCTTAAAATGACTGTTCAGTACAGAAATGAAGCCCAAAAATCATGTTTTACAGTCCTGTGGTCTCAGCCTCAGATACTTATTAAATCACACAGAGCTCATGTAGAAACAAATGAGCAAAATATGTTCTCCTTCATTTTTGTCAAACAAAGCTGTATGAAACGTTTCCAGCTGTTAGTATCATGGTTGCTAGGCAACCTGGGCAGTGTGACGGCGGTTAGACCGTCCCATTTCACAAGCCTCGCACTTCCGGCCTTAGCGGTCTTTGAGTACACGGCCCTTGAGGACCGTTAAGACTGCGTACTTTAAGGCTGCAGACCCTGAATTGGGATACAGCCTACGTCCACTGTGAGCGACCATTTTCCACAGAGGCGGTGGCTTATGACACCAACTGTCGGCCATCTATAATCCAGTTTTGAGATCCCTTCCCAGGCGCCTTAACGCTCACTCACACCCTGGGCCATCTTACCTCGGGAAATCACATGATAGGGTGGGGCTAGGTTTCACAATGAGCTCACCCGAAACCCTGGCTGATTGTGACCCACACCCGTTTTCACACCTTGGCTCATGTGATTAGGTGGAGTATCATCAGGGGGTCCCTTTGTCCCTCTTTGGGGGTATACTCCCGCAGGGTTTAAATGTGGGACTCTCCACCATTTGACCCTAGAACTGAAGAAGCTTCTCGGATGAGAGGTGAAACATCTTCAAGCAACTTAAAGAAGTCCAGATGCTTTTCTTTGCAAGCTCCTTAGACCATAAAAACGCAACTTTCAAGTTTGGACAGTGGACTTCTTTTGCCTGAGTACAAAATATTATCTCAGTACAGCAGTGGCTTGTGGATTTTTAATTGTGGGATGTTTGGTTTGTCAAACTAAATGAATTTCCACTACACAGCTGTTATTATCAGAGGGGAAGAGAAAGGCAACCACAATTAAAACAACAGCCTTATCCTAATTGTCCGTGATCATTAGCTCCACATGATACGTTAAATTTATCTGTGCTCTAAATGTCTGTAGTATATTTATATTAATGTATTTGTATATTTTTATTTCATTCCACTTCATGGAACGTACCAGAGATATTAGCAGACCTGATGAGGGCAGTATTACGCCTTTGATACCTCCAGTCTACCGTAAGTTCAGTAGAAGAAGAATAGCGGCAATGGCGCCATTGAGAGATCCTGTCGCGATCCCGAGTTAAGTTTGAAGACGTTGGTTTGGCGGTATCGGTTGTTGTTGCAATGTCTTCAGTTCAGCATCTGAGAGAGTTTATCAAGGAGAGATTAACTTCTGCTGCAGAAGAAATCTTCTCAGAGTTTGAAAAAACGATCATCCGGTATGAGGAGGAGATTAGTCAGCTAAGACTGCTTAATATCAGACCCGGGATAAAGTCACACAATACAGGTGTGTAAATTTGTGGAGGTGTGGGATTGGGGGATCATCCGTGGGCATGATCTAAATGCATTGATCTAAGCTAGTAATATACCACAGTAAAGTGTATGCAGTTATATCTGTGCAGTGTTGAGAAGGTTACTTTTAAAATGTTTTCCACTACAGATTACAGAATACATGGCCCAAATGTAGTTTGTAACGTATTCCGTTAAGTTACTCAATGTGAATAACGTATTCTAAATACTTTGGTCCGGATTATTTGGTATATTTTAATGCTTTTTACAACTACATGAATGTACTATTGCCGTGCGAATTATTGCTATAACTGAAGGCTACTAGCCACCGAGCTAACATTGTTAGCTGGCTTTAGCTAAAGTTAGTTCATAGATTTCAGACCGTTAGACTTGATTCATAGCATTAACATCCTGCTAGCTACAAACAATCATGTGCAGTTCTGAAAGCAATACCAAGTAAATTTTTAAATCGTGATGTAAAATGAGTAACAGTAGGGTGGACATTAGGTAAGGCTGCAGTTTTTGCAGTGATCTCGTATAGAAAACAATTTCTGTATCAGTAACATGTTTTCTTTCTGTTTGCTTTTAGAACTGCACATGATTATTTGCAGCTAGCAGGTTGTAATGCAGCCTTCAGTAATAGTAATGAGTCACACAGCAATAGTACATCGAAGATTCCGAAGTGGGGCATAACATGGATAGCTACAACAACTAAAACAAGGTAGTTGTAGTAGGCTTACGTTAGGGCTGTGCAATATGACGAAATATATCAGATGATGAAATGAAAACATCTATAGTTTCAAATTATATGCTATTGTTTGTTTTGTGGTGTCACAAAATACCTTTTTAACAACATACAACAACATTTTTTCATTGGTTTCATCTTCACTGGCTATCAATAAAGATGAGGCAGAACCTGGTAACTCCAAACAGAAGGACCAGTCAAAACAAATTGAGGATGTTAATACTAAACGAGGGGCTCCCCCTGTTGCATGGACATGGCTTGGTTATGGAAAGCCTGACATGGATCAGGAAACTCTACTATGGAAATTATGCCCAGACCGGTCCCCACCATGGATTCAAACACGACAAACCTCTTCGACCACCTACGCAAGAATCATGTGAAAGTTTGTGGAGAGAGTTTATAGATGAGAAGCAAAAAAGAGCCGTCAGGTGCTCAAAATAAACCTTAGACTTAGTACTTCCAGATGTTTCTTTAGGTTGGAGGTGGAGTCTTTATAGTTGAGAGCTCGGTTGCTGGGTCCATTGTGTAACTGACGCCACCAACATTACCAGGACACTTACACTAGAGCCTCTTATTGCGTGTTTTGTTTGGGTTTCCGGCAATGCGTGAAATCAACAAAATTAGAGAGAGTATAGCCTAACATATGAAACAGGAAAAGACCATCGTGTAATCCATTTATTTAGAAGTAACTGTATTCTAATTATTACCAATTTATCGGTAACTGTAATGGAATACAGTTACTTATATTTTGTGCTTTACATGCGTAACCCTGGTACATGTATACCGTTACTCCCTAACACAGCATCTATGTAAACATACTTACGGCCACTTTGTTAGGTAAACCTGTTCAACTACTCTTTAATCCAAAATGTAATCAGCCAATCAGATGGCAGCAGTCCATGCATTTCAGCATGTAGCGACCAGACGGTGATTGAAATCACTTTGATCGTGGTGTGGGTGTTGGTGCCACACTGGCTGGTCTGAGTGTTTCAGAAACTGCTGATCTGTTTAAATTTCCAGCACAAACATCTGTATGATTTACAGAGAGTAGTCCAAAAAAGAGAAAATATGCAGTGCCCGTAAAATGACAGTGAGTTCCCTGTACTCGGGTCTCCAGAGTCACCAGCTCTCAACCCAACAGAGCACCTTTGGAATGTAGTGGACCATGAGATTTGCATCATGGATGTGAAGATGACAGATATGCAGCAGCTGTGTGGAGCTCTCCGGTCAGTATAGACCACAAATATCTGAGGAACGTTTTCAGCACTTTGCTGAATCTCCACAAAGAATTAAGTCAGCTCTGAGGACGAAAGGGGCTCCAATCTAGTACTAGCAATGTGTACATTATTAAGTCACCAGTGAGTGTATATTTATTAGTAAAATGTTAAAAAATTAGCATTAATAGCATATCTTACCTTTGTCCTAAAATACTTTAAGCTTTCATGATCATATTCAGATCATGCTGCTGTTCATTTGTTTGTTTATTCACAGTGTGTGATGATCACTGGCAGTCAAATCTAAAAATTAGACGCCAGACAGCTGTAAAGTTATCAACATCACCCAATGAACAAATGACTATGAGTGAATGTTTCTGTGGCAACATCTGCAAGAATGCAAGAGACTGTGAAAACATAAGCTAAATTCTCAATAGCTGACCCCTTTTCATCCTTCTTTATCTTTCTTATCATCACATTAGTCACTATTTTTTTGTCTCCCTTTGCTGAACACGAAGGTCTGGATGATCAGCAATTCTGTGTCCAGGACAGGAGCTTCAGTCTCAAGCAGGAGGACCCAGAGCCTGCACAGACTAAAGAGGAACAGGAGGAAATCTACAGCAGTGAGGAAAGAGAGCAGCTTGAACTGAAGCAGGAGGATGAAAGCATTCATGTCTGGACCGGGGAACAGCTGGATTTGTTGTGGAAACCTGGAGTAAAGCAGACCAGAATAGGTATGTAAAAGTGTAATATACAGATTTCATAATATAGAAATGAATATGACTCGTAACAAAACGTCACAAAGACACATGGCGTGCATTACCGCCTGGGGTACTGCCTCACTAAAGACATGTTTTCTGTTAGTACAGTAAAATAAAAACTGGGTTTCAAATCTTCTCTTGTTTAATAAAAACTACAATTTCTACCAAATATAAGTCATGTTAGTCCAGAACTGTACACAGTATGTAGAGAAATGTTGAGACGCTGAAAACTGTGGATTATTGGCCACAAGGACCAAGTTGGAGTAGCGAGCTGTACGCCTCATAAATGATGACTTTCTGTATGTAAACAGAATTCTTGGCTGTTCACTGCATGAGAGAGAATATTTAAATATCGCTCACATATCTGAGAGACATGCTCCAGAGTTCGTACGGGTGCTTGAAATCCTTGAAAATGCTTGAATTTTAATATTTTCTTTTCAAGGTTTGAAAAGTGTTTGAATTTCAGATGTGGTGCTTAAAAGTTCTTGAAAGTGTAACTGTATTTCATTCACCACAAATAACTCTCTGACTGAATAGTTTTCTTATCAGATAGAGAAATAAAATGAGTCGCAAAATGTAAAAGCAAAATTTCCCTGCCTGGGCTGCCTTGCGTCTGTTTCAACGTGTGACCCCGCCCCTCCCTCGGTCAGTCGGTGATGAGTGCGCTAACATACCTGTAGGTTGCTGTTTTAATGAGTGTTTGATGGAAAACGACAGTCGCATGATAGGTGAGTCCTAGTAAATAATTTTCCAGTACGTGTACGTTACACATGCTATTTGTAAAATTATGATTATTATTTTGCTAGCTATCAAACTCGCTGGAGAAATGATTGAAATGCACTGAGTGTGATGCAGTATGGCAGCGCTATTATGGAAAATGCTGTGAATTTAGCTAACATTACTTAGCAGTAATATGAGTTAATTTACTCAAGTGAAAGCTTTAAACATTAGCCCGATGCATAACTAGCCAACTTAAGGCTTTCTGATTAACCCTCTGAGGTCGACGGACCCAGAGTCTCCATTTCAACTTGGGTCGAACGTGCGGACTTCAAACTATATACCAGTTTTTAAATTGTGTTGATAGGTCACGTCAAACCAATGTTTTTTGTTTTCTGAATAAAACAGTGGCGTTTACTCCAGGAAGAAACGATAAAAACTGTGTTTTCTAAGGAGAGCGCTAGCAAACACGCTTTGCTTGTGAGTGAAAAAAGAAAAAACACTCCTTCCCTATTGCTGGAAAAATGTACCATGTCGACCAATCAAAAAATGATATGGCAACATGTGGCATTTGGTTGCTTGGGAAGAGGGGGGAAGTTTTAGGAGTGACTGGCGAGAGAGAGCGAGTGAGCAAAGGAGAGACAGAGAGAGTTTTGATACGTGAGAGATTTGTGACGTTTACCGTGTTTGGAGTCTCAAGTTAGTGTGTTGTCTTGTGTAGTTAGTGTGCAGTGTAGTCGTTGTTTTGTTTTTGTGTGTCAGTTCTACTAGTGAATGTCACAGTTGCTGCAAAAAAGCCACCAAAGGCAGGTTGCAGTGTAAACGCTGAGTGACACACCTGCTGTCAGACCTGCAGGATTTATCCCTGTGCTGTTCTCACCTGTGTCATAGTGGATACAAAGTATTTTCTGGAGTTGCATAAATAATTTGTGTGCCTTCTTCTTTGATGCAGAACACCTGATTGTTCTGTAAATAGTTTGAAATGGTTATATAAAAAATGTCTGAGCCTTGGCTGCATTTGTAGGTAAATAGTACCATATAACTTTGTTGTTTGCAAAACTTGTGCATATTTTTTTTTAAAAAATGTACAATTTCTATTTGCATTTCAAGTTATGAAAATGATTCGTTAAACATGCTTGTGGTTTTTACAGTCAAAAATATCACTTTCTACTCGTATTTTAAATTTTGTCTGAATTTAGATAAATTGTGCTGATACAGTATGTCAAAATGAGAAAATAACAGATTGGCAAGATAAACAGTTTTTAAAGGTGAAATATAGAGGCCAAATCAAAAGTAGTCAAAAACGGCCAATTATACCCTGGACCCCAGAGGGTCAAAGGCTAAAAGCAAAGTTGTCACCAAGTACTGTTTATATTTGTGTGTATTGCTGCAGCTTTTTTGAGTATAACTTGGTGCCTTTGGGTGAAATAATGGTAATATGAGGGACCGATCCCTATGGTCACAAAGAATAGCCACTTATTTCTGTGCTACCAAAGTTCCCCGGCTTTCATTCAAAATGTGTTTATGGTCAGCACCTACACATTAAACTACTTAAACATTATAAATGTCTTCAAGCTCACACTGAGGCCTGTGGGGCATCAGCCACTGAGACAGTACACACATTTATATGTGTATATGTATATGAATATTTCATACTTTAAGGCTGCCTGTTTATTTAAGGGAGATGAACAAAATACATTAGAATTGTACATAATAATATCACGGATGATAAATTAAATAGATTTTAAGTAGATGCTTGTGCATTCTTAAAGTCTTATATGTTGAATTGAACTATGTGATCTATTCAAAGCCTCTCCCAGTCAGTGCTGTTCTCCATGCCTGTCTGACTGTACATGATGTTATTAGCACAAACACTTTAAAGGTGATCATTTAGGACTTCAGCAATAATACAGACAGCAATGTAGTTAGCAATAAAACAGTTTTATTGGGAATTAACTTAAAAAAACAAACAAACATCTGTCTCCTATTTTTTGTCACACAGGAAAGAAGCATCAATATCTGATGAGAAGACTTATTTATTTCTTTTGGGGGGGGGGGGGGGGGGGGTGTTTCAAGAGGAGAAGAATATCTCTAACAAGTTGATTTGTTCACATTTTCACATCTTAATTTTTAAGTGAAATGTGTATTTTGAGTTTATACACTATGTATATAAGGCGACTGTTTCCTTTTGCAGTATTTTTGTTTGGTGTGTTTTTCTGTCTTAACAAAAGGGGAACAAAGGTGTTTAAGTTCACCTAGGATGATTTGTTTTAATTTTCACATGGTCCTACTGAGGTGATGCGAATTGAAACATGCATTCTTTTTTTGGGGGGGGGGGGATGTGCTGGAAAAGCTTGAAAAGGGACCTTGAAAGTGCTTAAAAAGTGCTTGAATTTGACCCTGAAAAAGGCGTATGAACCCTGATGCTCACAGTGTAACTTTTTTCTTGTGTGTTGTGTCCGTCAAGACCTCCCACAGCAACATGATTGTAAGCAAAATGAGGATCTGGATGACCCGCAGGTCTGTAGCCAGGAGAGGAACTCCAGTCTGGACCAGCAGGACACAGATCCTCCACAGATTAAAGAGGAACAGGAGGAAATCTCCACCAATCAGGAAGAAGAGCAGCTTGCACTGAAGCAGGAAACGAACAGCGGCATCGTCTGGACCGGGCAGGAGCTGGGCATCATGTGGAACCCTGAAGTAAAGTTGCACAGAATAGGTATGCAAAACCTTAATAGATAGATTCAGTTTTGTATTAAGAAATCTAACTCATGTTGGATCCTAATCAGACCTCCGATATACTTTATAGGGGCACATGAAGAATTTAAAGACCAACTGCAATAAGGAAACTGACATAATATTCTAAGAGCCAAAATGTCTAGTCCGCCCTGTCAGGACTGTCTTATGTTGGAAATAATTGAGTACAAGAGAGAGGAAGACACCCTACAATGAGTTGAAACATCAGCTTGTTATTTATTCCTGCATATACATATTTGTCATTCATAGTGTCACTTTGTTTGTCCCTCACAAATTGCAGTCGTCACTCCTTCGCCTGTGCTGCGCCCCTGCACCTGCAGGCGCATTTACTGTGAATATCAAATTTAATAACAGGAAATAAACTAGGCATGCAATACTTTTCTTTCTTTTTTTGGCCACATTTTTTAAGTGACCTATATTTGACAACAGCATATTAAAAAAAAAAAACAAACAAAAAAAAAAAAAAACTTTAAATTATGCTTTTGGTGTGCCATCTCAATGTTTTCAGTAGCCCCCATATGGCCACCCATATGAAAAAATTCATGAGCCGCCCCTGTACATTATGACTGAGTACATCCACTGAACCTTTTGTGGATAACATAATTATCCCCATTAGGACTGAACGATCAATTTAAAAATAAAATATATTGATTTGAAACTAAGCTTTTAGCAAACCACACAACACTATGTTAGGTGTGTCCTTGTGCCATGTGTTTCTGGGTCTTTCTTTCTTCTTCTGTTCCTTTGGATTCCAGCACAAGACCTGTGTAGTGATGTTATTGGTGGACTTCCTGATTGTGTGGCCAATCCAGCACCACTTTCTCTCAGAAGTGGTATTGCTAATGGTTCCTGGTTTGTACTTGTCCACAGTTTGTAATCTTCTCTGGCCACTGGATACGGAGGATTTGTTGCAGGCAGCTGCTGATGAATGTCTGCAACATACAGAGCGCTGTCTTTGCTTCATGTTTACGAGCTATAGAGAAGTATAGGTGTGACCCTGATTTTAAAAACGCTCAGCTTGGTGGAATTTCTGACCTCTTGAGTTTCAGACATTTTTTAAAATTATGTTGTTTCTCTTTTCTTTCTTTTTTTAACACTAGATTTACTAACCCGATGTGTTATTCACCCCTGCTGAGATTTTCGCAGGTGTTCAGCTCGATTCTCCTCCTGCTTTTGTTGTGCAAACCACCCATTATCTTTGAGGCCTGGCACATTTGCATTTGTTTACTCAGAGTAGCTCAGATCCAAGGCAGGTCAAACCTCTGTGTTACAACCTTCAGAAATGCCTGCCGTATCTATACAAAATATCCCACACATTGACTGACCTGCAAATATGAAAGACACACATTCACAATATATGGAAACACAAGAATGTTTTATTTATAAAAACAATGTGTGAAAACAGAATGAAAAGTTGCTAATACAATGACATGAGTGACATGTGTGATCTCTCCAGCTTTGCATGTTCTCTCCTTTGCCTGTTCATTTAAAAATAGCAAAACATAAAAAAAGAAAACATAAAAAATAAATTCTGTCCCTCAGTTCCAGGTTGGTTCATCTCTTCATCTCTCTGCCTTTTGTCTTAGGTTACTCTCCCACACAGTCTGTCTGTCTGTGTCATAGTCTGTTTGCAGCTTTCAGCAATGGAGTTCCTTGACTCTCAGCACAGATCTTCCATTGTTCCATTGTGACTGTGTATGTGAGGGAGTGGCATTGCATGACTACAGCACAGTGCTGTGCATAAAAGCAGACAGACCCAGGCGGGAGAATCATTTCTTCTTCGCATTTCTGACAACGCACATCAGGATCGCCTCCGTATCGCTGCCTCGCAGGAAGAACCTCTCCGCGCAACAGGCTTTGGCTTTGCTTCAGGAAATGGATGAAGCAGACTCTGATGGAGGAGAGGTTTCATTTGTGCAGCAGGCCACTGATACCTCCTCAGAAGAATCTGAAAAGGAGACGGAACAAGAACCCAACATGCCTCCACAGATGAGGCACCGTGGGACTGGGAAGCCCTGTCTGAGCCACACGGCAAAAGACGGCACTGTGTGGGCAGAGGAGGACATTGGAATGCCCAGTGCAGTAGCAAATCGCTCGTGCTTCACTGCGCAAGCTGGACCCACAGAGTCTGCTAAGGTCTGTCATTGCCATAGTACGTATGATATTTATATAAAGCCATTTAGAGTGGGGTTCATATAAATTTACCATTCTCTATTTGTTTATCTTCCGACAGCGTAAAATTACAAGTGTGCTCCAAAGCGTCCTTTGGCTGTTAGACGTGGGAATGCGGCAGACCATCAGGGAGTGTACGGTCCATCAAGCCCGCAGAACAGAGCCGGACTGGAATTTGTCAATTCATGAACTGATGGCATTCATTTCAATTCTGTTTGTAAGAGCAATCATGCGTCTCATTGGTGCCATTGTGGATTGCTGGTAAGACAGTTTTCTGGTGCCAGTAATCAAAGAGACAATGCCCCGAGATAGATTCATTTCAATTATGCAACACCTTTGATTTGATGACAAGGACACGCGGGCAGAACGGGTGAAAACAGACAAATTTGCGGCAATCTCCGACATCTGGACACGCTTCAACCAGAACTGTGCTAAGAGTTTTACTCCAGGAGAACACATGACCATAGATGAACAGCTGTTCCCTACCAAGGTTCGTTGTCCATCCACACAGTATATCGCAAACGAGCCAGACAAATCTGGGATCAAGTTCTGGATGGCCACGGATTTGGAGACCAAATATGTCTCCAATACATCTCCTAACTTGGGAAAGGACCCCAGTCGTCAGAAGGGAGAGAGGCTGGCAGAGAACGTGGTCATGAAACTGATGGAGGCGTTTTTGGATGATGGGAGAAATGTCACAACGGACAGTTCCTTTACTTCCCTGTGACACTGCACAGCGAAAGGTATTCTCCACTTCAGTGCTTGGAAGTGGCAGTGTCTGCTTGACAATTTATGCACCTAAAAAAAACAAGACTGTATGTTCAAGTTCAAGGCACCAAGACATGACGATCGGTGACGACAGAAAGAGGAAACCCAACACGATAACTGACTATAACCACATGAAGGTATGTGAATGTGTGTATAATTTTACACCAGTGCTACAATGTTTTCTCATGTGTGCTATACAGGCCTATAGAAAAAAAAGCATATTTTATTTATTTATTTATTTTATTTTATTTATTTATTTCAAACATGTAAACAATATACAGGTACATTTAGAAAAGAAAATAAGAGACAAAAAAATATTATACGAAAATCAATACATTTCAATATTGCTACCATTCTGATTCATTTACATGTTGAAAGGGAGTGGGAAGAAGTAAACACTTATTTGATCCCACCCCTTTGCCATAAATTATCAGTTAATATTTAGTCAGCTTCCTTATTGATATAATTTGTAATAAAAATAGTGAACAGATTTCTGATATACTATATCCTATACTATCCAATCATGATTTTTTTTTTATATATATTTTTTAAATAGGGACGTTCACATAATTTCAATATTTTCCCTTTCTTTATAGTTCGAGAAGATCATATTTTTATAACTCTTTTTTTGAACTGTTTTATATTTGCACATTGCTTTAATTCCATATTCAGACTGTTCCACAGTTTCACTCCATGAACAGAAACACAAAAGCTTTTTCTTGTAGTTCGTACCTTCCCTGTTTTGAAGTTGCAAAAACCCCTTAAATTATAACTTCCTTCTTTCAAAACAAACATACTCTGAATATTACCTGGCAGTTCTTTATTTTTTGCTTTGAATAGAATTTGTGCTGTTTGGAATTTTACTAGATTGTCAATTTTCAATATTTCAGACTGCAAAAATAGTGAGTTTGTATGTTCCCTATAACCTGCATTGTGGATGATTTGAATAGCTTTTTTTTTTTTTTTTGAAGAGTAAAAAGTGAATGTAATGTGGTTTTATAGTTAAGTTTTTCATCTAATTTTCACTGACTCTTTCAATATCAACACCATTTATTTGAATCTTAGCATTTGTATTTAAACTACTATTTCCAAATAACATAAGTTTAGATGTATTCAAATTTAATGATAATCTGTTTTTATCAAGCCAGAACTTCACTTCACTTATTTCATTAATCATATCCTCCAATAAATTCTGCAGATCATCACTAGAGCAAAAAATGTTTGTGTCGTCAGCAAAGACCTAACCCTAACCCTTAACCCCCTAACCCATATACTCATGACTCTCTCTCTCTGCTTTTACAGTGTGGTGTAGACTTGTTGGACCAAATGGCGCGGATGTATTCCGTAAGAGCAGCAACACGCAGGTGGCCAGTAGTGGTTTTCTACAATATTCTGGACCCGGCGAAGATGAATGCCTACATTTTGTACAAGGCATGTACAGGATGGACAAGCGAAAGAAGATTGTTTCTGAGTCTTCTAGCTAAGGAACTTTGTTGTCGATTCATGCAGCACAAGGAAATACTAGCACAGTGGCAGGCTGCTGAACCTGCTGAAGCTGCTGCAGCTGCTGTGCCAGGGACTGTAAAGACAACGCAGTGCAAGAGAGCTGCAACAGGAATCGCAGCAGGTTTACCTGTGCAACATGTCAGAAATTCACCTGTGCCAAATGCAGGGATAATGGACACGGGATCTGCAAACGCTGTAAAGTTCGCAACACTTTAAAATAAAGCACACTTGTGTATCCATATATTGTGAATGTGTGTTTTTTGTATAGATACGGCAGGCATTTCTGAAGGTTGTAACACAGAGGTTTGGCCTGCCTTGGATCTGAGCTACTAGTAAAGAAATGCAAATGTTGCACAACAACACACACACACGCACAAACACAGCAAATCTGTCTTTATTAGTCCCACAAGTGGAAAATCTGCATTGTCATTGCAGAAAAGTGGACAGTGCTGTGGAATGCCAGGACTGCCAAAATGAATTAATTAAATACACCATAAAATAATGAATAAAATGTATCAATTATTAATTAAAATTGGAATTAAATACATATTTAGTACATATTTAAGTAATTAGTTATTGACACATTTAATAAATTCTTGTCTCATTTAATTAATTAATTATTTATTTCATATTTTAATTATTTCTTGACACATTTAATTAATTATTTCATGATTTATTTATTTCTTTTTCACAGTCCTGACCTCTGGCTGGTCATGAATTTATTTTATCTGTCAGCCTCACCCATCAAACTCAGGGGGCGGGGTTAACGCTGATCGAGTCAAAACCATTGCTTTAGCCTGGTGGCCCCGTTTGTCCTTCTCCACACTAACAACCGGCATGTGGAAAATAACTGAACTGTACTTTGAAAAACCCTATTTGTGTGTCACCAAATACACTTTTAATATTTTTTAGCAGTGAATGTAGTGGTTTAATCTTCAGATATCTTGTCGGTTTGTCAAGATAGAGCCTGTTTGTAAAAGTGCTTCGATGATTTTGGAGATGTCTGCCCAGCCTAGTCTCACAGCAAAGTGTGTGATAGTCCATCTAAGGAGCTTGGAAAGAAAAGCGTCTGGACTTTTAAGTTTCCGTGAAGACGATAAAGAAGTCCAGATGTTTTCTTTCCAAGCTCCTTAGACTACGATGACCTGGATGACTGAGAACCTTCACACACATGTGACAGACCTGCTCGGCTCGCAAGTGCTTGCCGCAGACAAAGCGTGGGTCCCGGTACACAACTGTCATAACCCCTGCTGACTGTCACCTCTCGGAGTTTCAACATAGACTTGATTTAGTGAGGATATATCTATCGAGTCTTTATTTTCTGATGTTTGTATGTGCCATACTTGTTTCAGTCGCCAATTCTGAATTATAACTAATGTTAAAAACATGTTTAAGGAGGAGATGGAGCAAAAACAAATCCAGTCAGCATTTGATCTTTGTGCTTTTTGTTCAATTATCACCGTGACCTCTGTATAAATGTGTGTGTGTGTATGTGTGTGTATATATGTATATAGTGTGTGTTTGTATGTGTGTGTGTATATATGTATGTAGAATATATATATATATATATATATATATATATATATATATATACATATATATACATATATATATATGTATGTATGTTAGGGGTGCAACGATACACAAAATTCACAGTTCGGTTCGATACTTTGGTGTCACGGTTCGATATTTATTCGATACAAAAATATGTTCATGCCTTTTTAATTTGTCATTTATTAAAATTATAAATATATATTTTAACTCAAAAGTACAGTTTTTAAATTTAATGTTGCTGAAACAACAAAATAATAAAAAAAAAAGAAATCTATCTGATCGAGAAATCACTTGTTAAGTCAAATTGTTGAATGTTCTCATTGTGTTTCTTAAATTTGTAAAGTTTTAGTTCAAGCAGTAGGATCAAAGCCACTCCTTTGACCCTGACCACCTCTGCAGCCAATTTGGTATTGGGGGAGGCTGACGTGGGTTTTATTGTACAGGGTGGGCCATTTATATGGATACACCGTAATAACATAGGAATGGTTGGTGATATTAAAGTCCTGTTTCTCTTTGTTCACAGCCATTGGCATGTCGAAGAGGTTAACACGTGAGGAGCGGATCGAAATTGTGTTGATATCTGGTAAACGCAGTAACCGGGTCATTGCAGCAGATTTCAATGCAAGACACCCTACGAGACCACCCATCTCCCATGCTACAGTTAGCAAACTGCTTGCTAAGTTTCGTGAAACTGGTTCAGTGTTGGATTTGCCAAAATGTGGACGCAAGAAAACTGTCACTAATGAAGAAACATCAGTGGCTGTCATAGCTTCATTCAGCAAGAGCCCACAGCATAGCACTCGACACATGTCACTGGAGAATGGCATTAGTCGAACATCCCTTCGGCGGATATTAGCTACTCACAAATGGCACCCTTACAAACTCCAGCTACTGCAGCATCTCAACGAGGATGACCCAGATCAGCGCACAGAATTTGCAGAATGGGCAAAACAAAAATTGGAACAGGACCCTCAGTTCACGCAGAAGATTTTGTTCAGTGATGAGGCAAACTTTTATGTGAATGGTGAAGTTAACAAACAAAACCACCGCTATTGGTCTGACACTAACCCACATTGGATGGATCCCTCCAAGACTGTTGGAACAACAAAAGTGATGGTTTGATGTGGCATATGGGGTACAACGATAGTGGGTCCATAGTCCATTCTTCATCAATGGAAACCTCAAGGCCACTGGATATTTGAAATTGCAGAAGCTGGCACGTTCCCTGAGTTTTTTCCAGCAAGATGGTGCACCACCACATTATGGGTGCCAGGTCCGAGCATTCCTAGATGAACAGTTTCCTGGAAAGTGGATTGGTCGTCGTGGGCCAGTTGAATGGCCCCCAAGGTCTCCCGATCTGACCCCCTTAGACTTTTATCTTTGGGGTCATCTGAAGGTAATTTTCTATGGTGTGAAGATACGAGATGTGCAGCACCTGAAACTACGGATAGTGGATGCCTGTGCTGGCATTTCTCCTGCGGTATCAGTGTGTGAAGAGTGGGAGAAGAGGGTTGCATTGACAATCCAACACAATGGGCAGCACATTGAACACATTTTATAAGTGGTCAGAAACTTGTAAATAACTCATGAAAGAATAAAGTTACATTGAAACCAAGCACACCATTGTTTTTCTTGTGACATTACCAATAAGTTTGATGTGTCACATGGCCCTCTTCCTATTAAAAAAACAAAAGTTGTATCCAAGATGGCCGACTTCTAAATGGCCACCATGGTCACCACCCATCTTGAGGAGTTTGTCCCCTCACATATACTAATGTGCCATAAACAGGACTTTAATATCACCAACCATTCCCATGTTAATACGGTGTATCCATATAAATGGCCCACCCTGTAGATAAATTCTATCTGAAAGATCTGTTTCTTGTGTTGTAAGCTTCCTGCTTTTATGACCCTTTTGGTGAGCAGGAGGTCACACTAACGGACCCCCATGACACACACACACACACACATACACACACACACACACGTGCTTACACATACACACACACACACACACATGGTGCCTTGTCTTAGAGCCATTGGGGGGTTTTATGGTGGGAGGTGCTTGTGCTGTGCTGTGTATTGTAACTGTCATGTCAATAAAAAGGCTACGAGGAGAGCTGCTCTTTGAAGGACTTGGGCTAGAGACAGGTGAGGAGCATTGCTCTACTGCCTGGTTCTGACCAAACTCTCCCTCGCTAGCGAGGTAATGACCGGTTGTTCTGTTTTGTCTTGTGTTCTTCATGAGGAATAAGTCTCTAAGCTAGCGGGGCCTGTGGAAACACAGACTCAACATCACTCATCTTTGGAAAAGAGAGTTTATTACAGAGAAATGGCTCTTTCCAAAATAAAAGCTATAATATACGCTTCTTCTGGGGTATATTCTCAGCAGCATATTAAACATATCAGGTCCCCATAAGGAGAATCATGTGCTAACGGCTGTCTAAATGACTCAGGTAAAGTCTGTAGCATGCGTGCTTGTTGTTTTTGTCTGCTTCCACTTGTATTTGCACTAGGATGATGTCGGCGTAAATGTGCAGTCATATTCGTTTTCAGTTCCCACTAGTGCTGTCAGCGTTAATCTCGTTAAAATGACGTCAAAATCATAACGCGGCAACTCACCGTTAACGAGTTACCACGGATTGCCCCGTGCGTGGGGCTGGACAGCGTCAACACGTTAACGAGCTAACTGCGCTAACGCACTAGTTCCCACCAATGTAATTGAGCATTGCGTGGCACATCCGACATACTGTTTTACTTTTGTCCATGACGTGCTTACCATCAGGGTCAAGCTTCACATGAAAACCAAAATAGTTCCAAACGCCAGATCTGAATGAGGGTGGGGAAGGTTCAATTTCGGGTAGCGTTGAGGCAGTTGCTATGTTGCAACGAGCTTAGCTTCTGTCTCACTAGCTTGCGCTGCGCTCAGTGGCGCTGCGCTCGACAGTGCAGCCTAGGCGGAGTAGTCGAACGCAGATCCACTGAGCTCTCAACACAGACAGCATCGTCAGAAGAAAAGTTGATAAAATAAATTAAAAACTTTGTATTGTTCGATACATATGCGTACCGAACCGAAAGCACTGTATCGAACGGTTCAATACCGATACATGTATTGTTGCACCCCTAATATATATTTATATATTGTGGTGCTAGTAGGTGTTAGGTTCAGGGAATTTACGCAAATTTGCGCGGGGTTAGTAAATCTAGTGGTAGGGACTTGCACCAGAAAAAAAAAAGTCAGTATTTCTAGTGTTAACCATAATGTAAACCAACAAGAGGCCACCAGACAGTAAAACATACAAAGAGACTTTAAGAGAATGCTACCTGCCCCAACAGTACTGACCTAAGCCTAATCTTAAAAGTAGAGAGGGTGTCTGACTTCCGAATCCAAACTGGCAGCTGTTTCCACAGAAGGACCTGAAAGGTGAAGGTTCTACCTCCCATTCTCCCCAAATTTCAGGCAGTGAATGGTTAATCTAAAAAATAAACAAAAAGAAATCCTGCAGTGAGTGTCCTGTAAAGTTTTTAACTAATTTTAAATAAACTTTTAAATGTTTTGTGCACTTTGATTAAAAAATTTCAGGGATATGATTTTGTTGTTTTGTTTGGTTATATATCGTCTTTATTTTTTCATCGTAGATGGTCTCTTTATATTATTTGTAGAGTCTGTAAATGAGCAGCCAAAATGGTTTTCACTGAGTCACCAAAACTGTTTTTCCCCACAACATGCTTTTCATTGGTATATCTAAGCAACATGCTTACCATGTGGAGATTTGCTAATGGTTAAGGCAAAAAATGTATGCTTTTTGATTTGTCCCTTCAGATTTTCCACAATATGACTGTAAGGATGAGGAGGGGCTCACAAATCAGCAGGTCTGCAACCAGGAGAAGAACTCCAGTTTAGGCCAGGAGGATCCTTCACAGATTAAAGGGGAACAGGAGGAACTCAGTACCACTGAAGAGGGAAAACCGCTTGTACTAATGCAGGAGACTGCAAATTTTCCATCTCGTGAAAAAAGTGACCACAGTGAATCAGAACCATGCTGTGACCAGTGCCTTTCTCACAACTCTTCTGACACAGATCAGGATGAAAGCAAGGATGGTAACTCACACAGAAATAAGTCGGAGCAAATCGTATCAGGCCTGTCAGTTCAAAATTCCAAGACAGCTAAGCTATGTAGAACCTGTGGGAAAAGCTTTATTTGGAAGTCAGACTTGACTAAACACATGCGAATTCACACTGGTGAGAAACCACATTCTTGTAGCACCTGTGGGAAAAGATTTACTCAGAAGCGTCATTTGAAGATTCACATGCAAATTCACACAGCTGAGAAGCCACATTCTTGTAGCACCTGTGGGATAAGGTTTACTCAGAAGGCTCACTTGAAGAGACACATGCAAATTCACACAGGTGAGAAGCCACATTGTTGTTGTACCTGTGGGAAAAGATTTCATGTAAAATCAAATTTGAAAACACACATGCAAATTCACACAGGTGAGAAGCCACATTGCTGTAGTATCTGTGGGAAAACATTTAATGTAAAATCAAATTTGAAAACACACATGCAAATTCACACAGGCAAGAAGCAACATTCTTGTAGCACCTGTGGGAAAAGATTTACTGATAAGGGACAGTTGAAGAGACACATGCAAATTCACACAGGTGAGAAGCCACATTGCTGTAGTATCTGTGGGAAAAGATTTAATGTAAAATCAAATTTGAAAATACACATGCAAATTCACACAGGTGAGAAGCCACATTCTTGTAGCACCTGTGGGAAAAGATTTACTCTTAAGGGTCACTTGAATATGCACATGCGAATTCACACAGGTGAGAAGCCACATTCTTGTAGCACCTGTGGGAAAAGATTTACTGATAAGGGTCAGTTGAAGAGACACATGCAAATTCACACAGGTGAGAAGCCACATTCTGTATTACTTTAGTACAGCTGAAAATGCATTTCGGAAACCATGCTACATGCTAAGTTTCATTCTTAGAAAATGGTGATGGTAGAACACATAAACAGTGTTTGGATCATTTAAAAATGAATATTCGAAAAAAAAAAAAAAAACCCCTTCATTTTGAAAAGGTTTTCGGAAGCTCAGTTTCTCTTTTCACACATGGACAAGAAAAACTGTTCGTCTCACAACATAAAATGTGTGCACCTTTATCACCTTTTTCTGACGTCATTTTTTATTGTTTATGGGCTTTGTCTTTACTGAAGTTTTTTCATTTTCTTTGGCATGGCCTCAACAGTGCTTGAGATATTTTTGGGTCTTGGCATAAAAGAACTATTTCTCAGAATCACACTTGGAAATATTAGTTTAAAAAAACTACCCGTGTACAAGCGGTAGCCTTTACTGAAATCAGTTTTTTCTCTGAAGTTCACAGTTTGAAGGTGTTTAAAAGAGTTTACTAACTGTGTGAACTGTTTGCTAACTTGCACACTGCCAGAACTCCTGTTGGGATTTTGTTTTTTTTAATGAATTTATACACTGGATTGACATTAATGGGAAGTGCTTTGTAGATGGAAAGGGAATATTTTAGGGAATGACAATGTTAGGGGGTTGATCCAAGTTCTCGTATTGTTTGTGACCCATATACTTAGGTCATTTATTATTTATATTTTTAACATAGCTTGCACTACTGTTATGTGAGCACCTGTTGATACCCAGCTGTTGTTTTGTAAAAGGACCTCAGAAGAGTCCCGGGAGTCTTCATCTTTATTTATCTTGATTGGCATTTGGCCTGCATGTGCTTATGGCAAACACCCTAGTGGGCTTTTCTTTCTTCTAAATCTTTGTTAATCTTGTATGTTCAATAAAACTGTTGGCATCACACTTCACTCATCTCCTGTAAATTTTGTGTTTTAGTTTAAATTGTCTTCCAAAAGCCTGAATTAACATCTTTCCAGCCTATAGAAATTCTGCAAAGCCTTTAAAATTTGCGACCCCACAATCCCGCTGCTCTTTGAAAAACTAACAGTACTTCCAAACGAGCTGTTAAACAGGGCTTCGTGTGATCTGCCTTTTGGTGATCAACTGGCCAGGAAGATTCAACACATTCAAGTGGATAATCATGCTAACTTCCTTGATTCTCGTCCTCAATTTCCAGGTCCTCAACCGTACTCCATCAATGTCTCCTGAAGTTGTGTGTTTCAGAACAAAAGTGGAGCAAATAATAGCAAACACTGAACACACACCTCCCCTGTCTGCCAAGAGCATGTCTAAGACTTTTCTATACCACCATCAGTGACGTGAAGACAGATTGTTCAAACAAATCTGCGATGGTATTTTCAGATTAAGTTAGCCAATTAAACATCACAGTGGACTTAATTAATGCAGTCAACAATTCCTTAGGAAGTGTCATGGCTCGTGGGGTGAGCTGTGTGGAATTTAACTAGGACCCAAGATGCTGGCAGCTGAGATGTAGGAGAGTTTTATTGAGAAGGTGGAGATACAAACAGAAACCGCAGAGGTGTGTAGGAAACTAAGCATAACCTAAACTGTAAAAAACAGTTTACCTAAACTGTAAAAAGTCGTCAGACCCAGGACCATGACAGGAGGTACCCAACATGAATTTAAACTAGCGTGCAATTTAATTAAATAACACACCCCTCCCTCTCAGAGCTTCAGTAACACCAATTTGTATCAAAATCTTCATTAATTTAAAATTCAGGAATCGTCTAAACTGCACTGATATCTGAGTTAGGTTCAACCTTCACAGTCACTGGAAGCACTAATCTTACTGACGTACAGGTTCCAGACCACATCTGATGCAGCAAATTCAAAAGTGTTTTTCTCCACAGAACCAAAATAGGCCAGTCCTGAAACGAAGTAACTGACAGGTGTTATGCTGATTCATAATGTTTATTATTTTATTACATCATGCAGGCTGCACTTCACTTACCTCACTGAGCTATCTATTATTGATGATGATTGTAATATGACAAGATCTGACCTAATAAATAGGCTGATAACTGATACATGCCATTCACTTTTTTATGACCCAGGTCATGATGCTGTGTGTTGTCTGTGCTCCTCACACTTGAGGGTGGTGTTGTTCGTTTTTTCTGTTTGTGTTTATGTAAGTTCCAGATGGAGACGGACCACTGGCTGAGGATGGAATGAAGCTGGCTATAAAGTGGCACCTTTCGAGACCAGCGGCACCGCCTACTTCCTGCTTCCAAACAAGCTGTTCATTTAGCCCTGTGTCTTGTGTTTAGTGGTGTGCTGCGTTTGACCACATTTCAGTGATGAGAAGAGCTTGTTTTTCTTGTATACATTGTAAAAAGTGTAAATAGACATTTTCTTCTTGATCGAGGAGCTGTAGGGTTGGGAAGCCTTTTTAAACAAAAAATAGAGAAAAAAAAAAGCTTTTAGGTTTAGGTTAGAGAGATAGGTAAGAGGTCTGTATTTTCTTTTTTTGTTTCTCAGTCAGTTCGGTTTCATTTCTTGAGTGTTTTGTTTGTTATTTTCGCCATGCCCACCAATGTTCCCTCTAATTTTTAATGTGTCTGAGCGAACACACAAACTCTCTGAGCGATCCCTTGGACCACTGTGAGCGACATCAGACGTGTGCACTGTGGTCACGCCAGCATCGAATCCATCCAAGTCACATGGTTTATTAAAATAATCAAATTACAGCATTTACATTTATGTTAGACTACTTTTAATTAACTGCTTTAGCCCACTTACAATGAAAATTTAAAAAAATCTTGTTAGAATAGAATAGAATAATCCTTTAATTGTCCCACAAGGGGAAATTTGGTTGTATCAGCAGCAAAAACACACATATACAAACAGAACAGGACACAGAACAGAAGCACAATTTTTACATATTTACATCATCATGGACAATAGTTACCAGAGCAGAGTACAGTACAGTTGTTTAAATTAGCGTACACATAGTGTGCAAACATAGCAGGATACTGAAAGATGTTTAAATAGTTAAGAATATTTAGAATAATTAGAAAAGTGCAGATTGTTTATTGTACCTGTGCATTAATAAGTAGACATGTAACTTTCAATAAGTTAGTGTATATATAAGCTGAGAAAAGTAATGTGCAAGTTATAACAGTAGAAGTTGTTACAGCGCTGATGTAGACATCTGTGTTTGTTGGGAGCAGTTCTGATTGTACAGTCTGACAGCTGCAGGGAGGAAGGACCTGCGGAAACGCTCCTTCATGCATCGAGGATGCAGCAGTCTGTCACTGAAGCAGCTCTGCAGTTCAGCAACATTTACATGCATGGGGTGGGAGACTCTGTCCATAAGAGATGTTATTTTGGCCAGAGTCCTTCTGTCTCCCACCACCTGCACTGGGTCCAGGGTGCATCCCAGAACAGAGCTGGCCTTCCTGATTAGTTTATCCAACCTCTTCCTCTCAGCTGCCGATAAACCGCTGCTCCAACATACCACACTGTAAAAAATGACAGATGCCACCACAGAGTCATAGAAGGTCTTTAAAAGCGCTCCCTGTACTCCAAATGACCTCAGCCGCCTCAGCAGGTAGAGTCTGCTCTGACCCTTCCTGTAAAGAGCATCAGTGTTGTGGCTCCAGTCCAGTTTATTATTCAGGTGAACACCCAGGTACCTGTAAGAGTCCACTATCTCAATGTCCACTCCCTGGATGTTCACCGGTGTCAGTGTGGTGGGTCTGCGTCTCCGGAAGTCCACCACCAACTCCTTGGTTTTCCCGGCGTTGATCAGCAGGTGGTTCTGCTGACACCAGTCCACAAAGTCCAGAGTCCACTGTCTGTACTCTGAGTCGTCCTCAGCTGTGATGAGGCCGACTATGGCAGAGTCGTCAGAGAACTTCTGTAGGTGGCAGCGTGGGAAGTTGATGGAGAAGTCTGCAGTGTAGAGGGTGAAGAGGAACGGTGCCAGCACAGTTCCCTGTGGGGCCCCCGTACTGCAGACCAGCGTATCAGAGACACAGCCCTGTGACCTCACATACTGTGGGCGTTCTGTGAGGTAGTCCAGTATCCACTGGGACATGTGGTGGTCCACTCCCGATAGCGCCAGCTTGTCTCTCAGAAGTCGTGGCTGGATGGTGTTGAAAGCACTGGAGAAATCAAAGAACATGATCCTCACAGTGTTTCCAGGCTTCTCCAGGTGAGTCAGAGCTCGGTGCAGGAGGTAGATGATGGCGTCCTTCACCCCGATGCCAGGCTGGTAAGCAAACTGCAGCGGATCCAATGAAGACCTCACCAGGGGGCGCAGATGGTTTAGAATCAACCTCTCCAGGGTCTTCATCAGATGCGATGTCAGGGCTACCGGCCTGTAGCTGCTTGGTACCGGTACCACACAGGAGGTTTTCCACAGCTGTGGTACTTTCCCCAGTTGAACAGATAACCTAGGATGCCACACAGTTCATCTGCGCAGCATCTCAGGAGTCTGGAGCTGATGCCATCTGGACCTGCAGCCTTCCGCACCTTGATCTTGCGAAGCTCATTCCTCACTTGAAGTGCTGAGATAGAAAGAGTGGATTTTGGGGCAGGGGTGTGTATGTTGGAGTCCACAGAAGCCGGGGGTGGGTGTAATGACTGGGAGCTGGGAGGTGTGAAGCTGAGAGGTGTGAAGTGAGATGAAGGACAGGCAGTCCCTGAAGATGAAGGAGATTGCAGCAGGGGGGACGATGCTGTGGGAGGGGTGGGTGGTTGATCAAACCTACCGTATTTTCACGACCATAAGATGCACTGTACTAAAAGGCGCAGTCACAGTTATGTGTGCCATTACTGTATTTAACACACACATAAGGCGCACTTGATTATAGGGCGCATACAAGTGTGCGTATTTAAAAATAAAGCCGGAGCAAAACTGAGTTTGGTACTCACATTTTTATCATCAAACCCATCGAAGTCCTCATCCTCTGTGTCTGAATTGAACAGCTGCGCTAAATCTCCACCAAACATTCCAGGATCACTTTCTTCACTGTCAGAGTCACTTTCCGTGCCGTGTGGCTCCTCGGAAATGATGCCGGCTTTTGCGAAAGCTCGAACAACAGTGCCAGCAGACATGTTAGCCCAAGCATCTACAAACCATTCGCAAATTGTGGCGTAACTCGCCCGGCGCTGCCTTCCACTCTTGGTGAAACTGTGGTCTCCATCGGTCATCCATCGCTCCCACGCCGCTCGCAGCCGATGTGTTTGCTGCAGTAGGAGCGGAAGATGGCCAGCTTTTCCTTATAATCCGCTGGAAGTTGCTGAGCTACCGTAGTCCTGGTCCGGATGGAAAAATGGCACAGTTTCATAAAACGAAAGCACCAAGACGGGCCTCCTTGGAAATGTTCAATTTTCATTTCTTCAGCTAGTGAAACTGCTTTTAGCCGAATGGTGACCGTCGAAACGCTTCTCCCGCTCGTTCTTTGCTCGATGATCCACCGCTCGAGTCTTTCCTCCAACTCGGGCCACCTCACCTTATGTCCGCGGAAACTCAGCTGTGTTTTCTTGACCTGCCGCAGCTTGTTTTCTAGCTTCCTCCACTTACGAACCATCGATTCGTTAATCTTAAATTCTCTCGCGGCTGCTCGATTTCCATGTTCCTCCGCTTAGCTGATGGCCTTCAGTTTAAACTGTGCTTCGTAAGCTTGTCTCTTTGCCATTTTCAGGGTTGTTAAAACAACGATGTCTTGCATAACGCACATACCTGTTCTTTTATACAGGTATGTGCGATTGTATATACCGCTACAGTCAACGCCCACACTTCACCCTTTAGCGTTCTCATGGTGTTCTCTACTACGTCCTCATTACAACACACAGGGCGCACTGCACTATAGGGCGAGCCGTACTTTTTGAAGAAAATCTAAGACTTTTAAGTGCGCCTTATGGTCGTGAAAATACGGTATTAAAATATTGATTTAGGTCATTCACCCACCTCAAGTCTCCTGCAGCCTGGGGGGTTGGTTTTTGTCCTGAGATTGTCTTCAGGCTGTTCCAAACCCCTCTGATGTTTTGTTCATGACCTGTGTAGTATGTTAACACTATTGGAAGTAAAAATAACTCCAAATTTGAAAACACAACTTTCTTTCTTCTTCTTCTTTTTTTTTTGTAAAGCTCTGACTTGTATTATGAGTATGAGTCTGTGGTCTGGGAGAGAGTCCTGTAGCTCTCTGTCTGCAAAATACAGTATATAATGACCAATGTTGGGCAATTAATTATATAGTTGCTTCTTCAAAAAAGTACCTCAGTTTGCCAAACAAATTTTTTTGCAGCTATTTTTTTTTAAATGCAGCCAAGGCGTTTTTAAATAAACATTTCAAGCTATTTACAGAACAATCAGCTGTTCTGCATCAAATTTGATGCCACACAAATTATTTGTGCCACTCCAAAAAATTATTTCTGTCCACTATGAGATAAAGGAGAACAACAGCCTGATACCTGCAGGCTTGACAACAGGAGATTTATCACTCCTGTAACACCTGTAACATTCAGCAGTCGCCTCATTGTTCTGACACACACAACAAAACTATTGACTACACTACACACTAACTACACAAGATTTGCGCTAAACGTCGCAAATCTCTCACATCTCAAAACACCGCCATCACTCCTAAAACTTCCCCCCGTTTCTTAACAACGGGCGTTTCTCAATATGCGTACTTGTGCGTACTTGCGTTCTCGTGTACTCGTGATACATCATCAGTCGGAGACCAAGTACTGTTCCAATTCGAAGTACGCATCAAGCCGAGAACGCGAAAAAGTCCCGGATGTGTTCTCGCTCCGCCCGTTTTATCGAGCATGCATCGGTGTGGACTTGGTACAGCTAAATATCCCAGAATGCATTTCGTCCAGAACAGCGGACTCCCGGCACATCGTTTTCAACCCCCCCCCCGCCCGCGGTCTTTTCGCTACTCAGGTTAAACAAACCCCAGCAGCTGTCTATTGTATTAAATGTCCACTAAAATAAAAGCATTCTAACATCTCACCTGCTTGTTTTTATTAAGGTATGTACACGTATGTACATGTACACTATTTTTATTAATAGAGGTTTCACTACTGAGGTTAACAATGATATATAAGTCACTTAGATCACTTCTAAATGTTAATGTTTGGTTTGTTTCAGTGTTTTATTTGTTCCTGAGTAAACCGGTTTGGCTGTGATTAAAGTTAAGCTTCATAACATGTTACTCACAGTTACATTAAGAGGGGACGGCAGTAAAAACTCCGGACCTGTGACAACATCACGTACGCTGGTGTTCCAATTGTACAAATCACGAGTCCGTGCTCGCGTTCTCGGCGAGTCCGTACTCCCGTGCGTTCTCTGCCAGTACGTACTCGCCGAGAACGCGAGTACGTACTTTCCTGGGGTGTAACTCCCTCCCCCAGGTGGCGTTGTCAACATCTTAGTTACCGTCCCCGGTTACCCCTCATTCGCGCCACCACAGTATTTCT
Source organism: Pelmatolapia mariae (assembly GCF_036321145.2). NCBI lineage: Eukaryota > Metazoa > Chordata > Actinopteri > Cichliformes > Cichlidae > Pelmatolapia > Pelmatolapia mariae. Next base: position 31,587,860 of record NC_086243.1, on the reverse strand, counting down.
TTCAGTTTAAAATAAGCTATTAGGTTTTGAATAGTCTATTGAAATTGGGCTCTACAAGTTTCCCTGTTAGTAGAATAAGTTGCAGGTGAGGAGAAGCAGAATCGAGCCCTGAATACAACACCCAGTGGTGGGCTGCTCTTAAAGCAGGAAGGAAAGCCAAATGCTAATCACCAACACCCGAGGGTATGACAGTGTTGCTGCGTCAAAATATTGAAGGTGTTGGTTTTTCTGGAATGTTACTGGATTTTTCTCATGTAAAAGTAATTCTGTTTTTCTCCTTTGTAGAAAAAGGACAGTGTCACAGCCGAGGGGCCAAAGTGAGAAAATGGACTCAAATGCAGACAGCACTCGGAAGCACAGAGACTGGGAGTAAAATAAACTTTTATTACAGAGTTTGTGTAGACATACAAAGTGAACCGAAAGATGCACTAAACAAGAGGACCGTAAACTTAAAGCGCATAAGTAAACCATGAACCTTCTACTCAGACAATTCAATGTTTCACTGTGAATGAAAATACTACTGTGGAACTACAAGCTCCTGTTACAAAACTGTAAGTACAACTTAAACACTTCTATGAATCACTACGAATGAGAGTACTACTATGATACATGAGAACACTATGAAAGTGACAAACGTTAACTGTGAAACGAGGTGCAGGTAATCACTACGTGAACTGTGAGGGGGGGTCCATGAGGGAGCCTTGGGAACCCGACACTGGGTAACATCCAGTGCAGGAACCGTGAGGTGTGGGGCAGAGGGAAGTTACGTGGTGAAATTCTCAGTCACTAAAACAAGGAAAACAGGTGTTAGAAAGTATTCCAGCTGCAGATCCAGAGTGTAGGTTGCAATTAGTAAACAGTCTTACTTTGTTGCATAGAGGGTCAGGTGATCCAGGTGAGGCATAGAGGAAGTCCAAGGAGTAAAATCCAAGAATGTCAGAGTACTGGGCAGGAAGGCGGGCAGGTGAACCTAAACAGAGAAGCTGCGGGTGGATCAGCAACTGAACAAAGGCATGTTATGGTTATGTAGAGCAACAACATCCAGAAGTTTACTCTGAGCAGAGAAACACAAGGTCAGCACAGGAAAATAGAATAGAATAATCCTTTAATTGTCCCACAAGGGGAAATTTGGTTGTAACAGCAGCAAAGAAAAACCCCCAAACACATATACAAACAGAACAGGCAGACAATCTGGCGAGGAATGGTTGTGAGCGCTGGTCTTAAATCCCTGCAGCCTAATTACTCACAAGTGTTACCAGTCTGTGGAAAAGAGGAGACTCCGTCCAGCGGTGAAGATGCTAATGGCATAGAAAGCCTCAGAAGTGACCCAGACCATGACAGACAGTGACAACACTACCTTTTTCAGAAACCTCCAACTAAAATAATTCAGCATATTCAGGAGGGGCAAGAGCTGCAACTTGAGCTGGGCCGTGGATTGTGGTTGTGAAGAGCAGTGTTGGTCAAGTTACTCGAAAATAGTAATTAGTTACTAATTGCTGATTACTTTTCCAAGAATGTAATCCTGTTACTTTACAAATTGCTTATTTTTCAAAAGTAATTAGTTACTTTTTTACGTAGTTGCTTTAAAAAAAAGTGGTACACAACCTGAATACATTATAAAGCAATAGCCAAATTCTCTTTCTTCTGCATATTTCATGATATAAAACTGAGTCAAATGAAAAAGACTTTTTAAAATTTGTTTCATTACTTTTAATCTTTTAATTTTATACACATTGCAAGCAAAATTTAAATTATATGCAACATTATCTGACTGGAAGAAATTTGTTTAACATTTAAACCCATTTTCTGCACATTTCAGTATATACTTTTTTTTTTTGTTTACAATCCCTTTTTCAAATAGATGCAAATAAAACAAAGCAAAAAATAAATGAAATCAAAGATTCAGGAGCACTAAGTCTATTTTCACCTGTTCATCAGGAGGGGGGCCGGTGGAGGTTTGCCAGATGCTGCAACAGTCATATCAGTGGGGGGATCCAGGGGTTTCTCTGTGTACTTCACATTCCTGTGGCAGCGTGCTAGGTGCTTGCTCCGATTTTAAGTTTAATTTTTCGCTGTAGAAAAAAGCTTTTTCCCACGCAGAGTGTACAGCGGACGCTAATGTTTTTGTCACTTTTCACAGAATCAAACTCAAAGTAATGTCAGTACTTCCAAGCTTTAAATGCTGCATGGTCGTACTCTCTCCCGCACTCCATATTATCCATTGTTGATCTGCATATGTCTGTTGCCACGGACATCGCGCGCTCATACATCATTCTCATGAGACACTCTCACAAACAAAATCACGGTTTAGTAACGCAGTACTCTGATTACTTTTGCAATATTAATCCCTTCCTTTACTTGTTACTTGAAAAAAGTAATCTGATTACCCATTACTGTTACTTGTAACGCTTTACTGCCCATCTCTGGTGGAGAGATCTTCTTCCTCTCAGAAAGTTGCTTCCTCCAGCTTTGGTCCTGCTCTGGTTTGTTCCATCCACAGCGATGGGTGCCTCTTTGTCCACATGTTCAGTTCTCCCTCCAATTTTCTTTCTTCACATGTGAGGCAGGCGTCCTTCATCCACTTTTTGAGGCTGGTGGGGCCCTTGATCTCCTTCTGGTCAATATTTCTTGCCATGATATTTGCTATCGATGGACAATGCGCTGGTTTGGAGGTGGTCCCCACATGGCCATTACTGATTGGCTTAGCTTTTGTTATTGTTGTGTTGTAGATGCTGCTGGTGCTGCTTCTTGTACCTCAGTCTTCAGAGCCGTAGATGTTACCACTGTTGTCTGGGCTTCCCATTTATTTTGTCGGCTTCCATGTTCTTCTCTTCCACCTGATGTTTCAGCATTCCTTCTGTGAATTTTTTTTAAAAATGTTTTTGCAAAGTTGATCTTGTCTTTGAACCATCTCCAGTGTTTGGGCTGCTTCGTCTTCCAACTGTTAAATAGTTTGGTCCGTTTCTCTTCTGTTGAACAACTAAAAGCTCCTGCAGTTGCTTCAATGTTTTCTCTTCATCTTTTCTCTTTGGTTGGGGTGAGTTCATTAATTGATTGATTGATTCGGACTTCTTTTCTTCATTTGAGTTGCAGATGATTAAGGTCGGTTCTTTGCCAACCCTTTATTGTATTTTAATTTACCGACCTCCTGGACCTGCCAAAATCTTTCTGAATTTAACAACCTTCTGACACCCATTATTAAATTGGGGAAGGTTGTAATGCTGGGAGACCTAAACCTTCAAACTGATGATGCATCCTTTAACATGGCTACTGACTTTCTTCAAATAAACTTGTATTCATCACTATCACAGAGTCTTTTAACTTTAGGCAGCATGTTACTGGCCCTACACATATAAAGGGTCACACATTGGATCTTGTTTTGTGTTTTCTCCTTGGGCATACACATAAATAATGGTCGTGTTGAGGATATCCACATGAGTGACCATAGCTGCATATTCTTAAATTTGTCATTTTATTTGGATCCTCCGGCTCCTAAACTGATGATTCAAAGGGGAATTCTAAACCACGACGCTGCTGAAAGGTTCTCTGCCATGTCTGATGCTGACATGACTTGCAGTGATGTGGACTCATTTGTTTCATCCTTTAATAATCAGTGTAACTCTATTTTAGACATAGTTGCACCTGTGGAAAAAAAAAAGTACTGTCCTATGTTTAAAATCTCATGCTTGGATAAATGAAAATATTTGTATTTTTAGGAGATACTGTCACAAGTTAGAACGTTTATGGAAGGCTTCCAAGCTTGAGGTTCAAAGGTTCCATCCATCCATCCGCTTCTGCTTATCCTTTTCAGGGTCGCGGGGGGTGCTGGGGCCTATCCCAGCTGCCATAGGGCGAGAGGCAGGGTACACACTGGACAGGTCGCCAGTCTGTCACAGGGCTAACACACAGGAACAGACAACCATTTGCACTCACATTCACACCTATAGGCAATTTGGATTTTTCAATTAACCTATCCCCACAAAGTGCATGTCTTTGGACTGTGGGAGGAAGCCAGAGTACCCAGGGAGAACATGCAAACACAGGTTACATGTTTAAGAATCTATTTTCTTACTAAAAGATGTGGAAAACTGCCAGGCCAGAATGTTTTGCTCACCTTATAGCTTCTAAAAAAAAGAAAAATCCTAAATTCTTGTTTAACACAATTAAGACTTTTGTTTCTCCCGAAGCTTCTCATGCACCAGTTTACTCAATGTCTGATTGTAATGAGTTTTTGAATTATTTTACAAAGAAGGCCATCAGGTCAAATATCTCTTCATCATCTTCTCAGTATCAAGCTTACAATTTGCTTGCCCCTGATTTTTGGTCCTCCTTTACTCCTGTCACATAACAGGAGAAAATTATATCATGGACATTTTCCAGTCTGGTTTTCACAAATCGCACTCTACTGAAACATCTTTACTTAAAGTGTCTACATCTCAATGGACGCAGCCTCCGGAGAGTACACCACTCTGGTTCTGTTGGATCTCACCTCTGCCTTTGACACTGATCACATTATCACAATAAACAGGCTCAAGAACTTGTTTGGGATTACTGGTGTTGTTTTAAAATGGTTCATGTCATATTTATCTGAAAGATCTTTAAATGTTTGTATGAATCAAGTGTCCAAATCAACAGTTCTGGCTTGTGGGGTTCCTCGTGGATCTATCTTGGGTCCAATTCTCTCTTGCTTTATATATTTCCCCTAGGCCAAATTATTAGGTGCTACAATAATCTCTCCTACCATCTCAATGCTGATGACATTCAGTTATTGTCAGGGACCCTGGGTCTGAGCGACCCAGGGTCCCTGAGCAGTTATGGACTTGTATTTTATTATGTGTTTTTGCTACTCTGCGTTGCTGTCCCTCGTTCTTCCTGCTTGCAGGTATGTGTGTCTGGGTGTGGATGCAGGCAGACACACATTTGTTTGCAGGCATCTTCAGGCCTAGCGGGTGTGCCCTGCCAGGTGGCTGGCCACACCTAAGGAAATGATCACACACACCTGCAGCTGATCAAGCGTCGTGGGGGGAGCTACAAAACAGTGTGGCTGAGAGCTCCTCGATGTTGGATAGTTGAGTGACTACCCGTCAGTGTTTTCAGCCAAATCAGTGAGTGCTAGTCTGTCGCTGTTTAGTTGTGTGTTAATGGCTGCCTCTGTGGATTTTCCAGCAGGAGTGTGGGAAAGGGAGGGCAGCGAGCTCAAGTATCAGGGGAGCGGAGACACAGAGCACGAGCACTGAGAAGAGGACACGGCACAGGAGTTGGAATAGCACGGGGATTTAATGTTGTGTACCATTTACTTCACTATAAATAAACGCACTGCATTCATCGCACAGAGTCCTGCATTTTGGGTCTTCCTTCCCCACACTCCCACGGTCTGCCACGCAGACCATGACAGTTATGCTGTTCTTTCAAAGTTTCTGAGTTTTATAAATTGTGTAGTTTAAGTAATTGCCTGACAGAAATCAAGTAATGTTTAAACAACTTCCTCCAGATTAACTCTGATAAAACAGAAACTGTAATTATTGCTCCCGACTATATGATTTCAGAAATTAGGCAGCATATCAGCTTCTTAGACCCTTCTGTTAAATCAAGCCTTAGAAATCTCAGTGTCATATTTGACAGTTCGATGTCACATGAGCAACATTCCAAACGGCTGGTCCGGAACGGTTTTTATCATCTAAGGAATTTTTCAAAACTCAGACTAATTATGTCAAAGGCTGAAGTTGAGATGATTATTCATGCTTTTATTTCTTCCCGTTTGGATTATTGCAAAGGTCTTTTTACTTGTTTTAACAATTCAGCTTTAAATTGTCTTCAGATTGTGCAGAATGCTGCAGCAAGGCTCTTAACATGCACCAACAGAAGATCACATAACACTCCAGTTTTGACCTCCCTTCAAAATTTTAGTTCTAACCTTTAGGGCCCTACATGGTCAAGCTCTCCGGTATATGGCTGTGCCCAAATTCAGGGGAATGATGCTCCCAAGGATCCTACCTTCCTGTATCACGTATGTAGGATCCTTTGACCGCCAGGTGGGACGGAAGTGAGCAGCTGTGAAACTGGACGTCCTTCTAGCCATTGTTCAAGTCCACCCTTACTTCAGTGTTTTTCCGGTCGCTAGCGCCACAGTGCGAAAACTTTAAAATGGACCCAGAAAGGCTGCTCTGTTTTTTGTTTTTTTGTTTGTACATTTTTAATTTTCGAGGAGCTAGAAAAACTTGATCGTCGTCGCCGGCATGTTTTGTACCTTAGGCTCATCAGAGACAATCCTATCCAGGTAAAATAATTTTCTTTAATCTACACACGTGTGGGAATTACTTAGCTAATTTCATGGATAATTTCACTGACTGAATGATCGCTGGTCATTCGTACACATTTACTGTATTATATAAAAGATATAAACTAAATGTCTTTGAAACTTATAGAATCTAATCTTTTGGTCGCTTTTTTTTTTTTTTTTTACACAGCACTTTATCAAACTGTGGTCTGCTACAGAGTTATAAGTATTGTACTAGTAGTAATATAGCATCCATCATCTCCTGCTTGCATATTTCTTGCATACCACATCTTAGTGTTGTGGCAGCCGTCGATTGAGCCAGCCCTGCAAACCCTGTGGATGGACAATGCAGTGGTTTGCAGGGCTGGGAGGAAGCATCCTAAAGCTCTCTTTGCAAACCACCCTGTGTGATTCTCCACTCACTGACCAGAAAAGACAAACCGCAGGTCTCAGTTGCAGCACCCCATCCATGTCTGATTTTGCTTCAGCAGACTCAGCAACACTGCTAGAGACTTCCTGTAATCTATTACAGTTGTTAAAGAAACGGTCCAGCAACAGGTCACTCAGGTTAATCCTGTGTGAACAACTGTAAATGTTGTTTTTCCTTTTTTAGATATTGTTGGTGTATTATAAATATTCTTGTTTAATTGTTATTGTTATTTACTTTATTGTCATCAAATAAATATCTTCCTCGTTGCTTTCGTTTTGGTCACCCACTTCTGCGCTTGGCCCTGGAGTGTCCTCAGGGACAGAGGAAATTAGGACAGGAGGCCTAATGGAAGGCCTTTGTCTGATCAACTCATCCATGAGGTGCTTGTGTGAAAAATTCTCCTGTATGGCCCACAATGAATCCTGGGATACGGTAGGACATGAAGGATACACCCGACCCATCTTTCATATTTTAGGGAAAGGAAGGACGCATTTGTCGCCACATTTGGAGGACTCTTCGAATTTGGACAGCCTTCGTTGCGTCACTGTGGCGTGATTGCCTCCAAATAGGGCATTTGAAGCATCCTTCCCCTGATTTTGGACACAGCCTATATCTGACCTGCCGAAACCTCCTTCATCGTCCTGAGCTCTAAGGTCATCAGGTCAAAGTCTGCTGGCAGCCCCAGAGACTTGATTTAAAACTCATGGGGATCGGGTCCTTCAAGCAGTGGCACCACATTTGTGGAATTCTCTTCCACTGTTTTTACGCTGTACAGACTCCATTGATTCTTTTAACAAGCAGCTGAAAACATTTTTATATAGACAAGCTTTCAACTAATTTGTTTTTATTTCTTATTTTCTTATTTTTATTTTATTTATTATAACTGTTTTTATGTTGCATTTTATTGTTTTACATTGTTTTATGTTGTATTTCATTCTTTGTATTGTGAAGCACTTTGTAATTTTTATGTGTGAAAAGTTCTATATAAATAAATTTTACTTACTCCTGCCTGCCCTCCTGCTTGCTTGGAAGGACGCCCCCGTCTCGGATCACCGACACCCCAACCTTCTTCGGCTCCCCCCCACAGAGCTACTCACCTGCCTTACAAGTTAGCCCCCCCCCTCACTGTACAATCGCTCCCCGTCACAGGCAGCACATGTCGCTAATTCTCTCTCTTTTCAGACCTGTCTCTCCATGACTTTCTCACCGTGCACTTTCACTATTCACCTTTAAATAATTTCACTGTTGCATTCAAAAATTCTGTGTACTGTGTCTGCCTTTGGGTCCATTCCTTTGTCGCGTTTCTTCCTCCTTATCATGTTCCTCATTTGCTTTTTGATGCAGGGCTCCTATTGCATCATTAGTAGGGACTGGTGCTCCTGGATATGTGGAAGAAAATCCTTATTTTCCCACATTTTCCATATTTTTCATTTCGAGGCGTTTTCCCAATTTTGACAATTTCTTCGTCTCTTTTTCTGTTCCCAGCATCTGGTACTTTGCAGATTCCTTGATGTCATAGTCTGTGTGAGTGTTCAGTGTTTTTCCACTCAGGCCTGGTCCTGCAGTGTCTGCCAGGATGGAGCGTGGAGTCCACACTTGCCTCATCTGAGGTGTATTTAACCCTGGAGAACCCATGGGGTCAAATTTGACCCCATGGGTTCTCCAGGGTTAAGAACAGGATTTCCACCAGTTCTCTGCAAGTCTGTCAGATACCTTGTGGTTGTCACCAGGCCATGCAGAAATTCTGTTCTATGTTTTGATTGAGTTACTCACCTCTTAAATTGGCTGCTGATCTCACTCTCTGGCATCACACTCCTCTGGATTTCCACCATCTCACCTGCTGGTTCTCCTGCCCACTGGTTTCCATTACACCTGGAAAACAGATTAGAAGTTGTTTTCTCCTGGTTACTCACTCAGATTTCCCCTCCAATCATTAACCTTTCTGTCCTCTATTGCAGTGCCTTTTACCCTGATACTCATTATCACTCACACGGCAGAACCAGAGCTCCTAGACCAATACCACAAAGCCATAATTGTAAATACACAATAAAGTAGTAAAAAGCAATTCTTGTCTCCGTAATGTGTCTCGCATTTGGGGCCACGCTCTCTCTCTCTCTCCGGCCACCTGGCACTAACACTTGAGCTGTCTCATATTGCTAGGCAGTGCTGGGTCATCATCTTTGAATGTTGCAGGGATACTAGTTGCCATTGTAATTTCTCTCTCTCTTGTTGTTAAGAGTGAATGGAAATTGATGCTGTTAAATATGTGGGTATTTTTTTAAGACCTGGGTAAATCTCAAATCATCACATTTTTACTGCTCACCTTCAATTTGCATAAAAAATTATGGTCGAATGTTTGAACATAAACAGTGATTGCTGTGAAATTGTATCTTCATACATCAAGCAGTTTTGAAGATTATTGTTTTGAAAAATGGTCCACCCATTAATGCCCGTCCATTTATCAAGATTGTGAATGTGATAAGGATAAGGGTAAGATTTTGACATTCATATAAGAGGTGCATCTAATAATAACATTTATGAAAATCATTTGAATGCAATAACTTAAGAAGTAAGTCACCATGGATTTTCAAATTTATACCATAGGTGAATCTACAAGGAGGCTGAAGGGCAGCACTAGCATCTGCCAGTATGTTGCTCTCATCATGATGAGGTGATGAAGACGTTCTGCCGTACTGATCAGCAGAGTATCTGTTATCTCTGCCCTGTGGATGAACATTAAGGCCACGACACAGTCTCAGCTGCAGCAGAAAGGACTGAGAGGCAGAGAGAGCTGGAGGTGAGTCGACAAAGCATCCAGCAGAGAATCCAGGACAGAGAGAAAGATATGAAGCTGCTTCAACAGGAGGTGGAGGCCATCAATCAGTCTGCTGATCAAACAGTGGAGCACAGTGAGAAGATCTTCACTGAGCTGATCCATCTCATCCAGAAAAGAAGCTCTGATGTGAAGCAGCAGATCAGATCCCAGCAGGAAACTGAAGTGAGTCGAGTCAAAGAGCTTCAGGAGAAGCTGGAGCAGGAGATCACTGAGCTGAAGAGGAAAGATGCTGAGCTGAAGCAGCTCTCACACACAGAGGATCACATCCAGTTTCTACACAACTACCCCTCACTGTCAGCACTCAGTGAGTCTACAGACTCATCCAGCATCAATATCCGTCCTCTGAGCTACTTTGAGGATGTGACAGCAGCTGTGTCAGAGGTCAGAGATAAACTACAGGACATTCTGAGAGAGGACTGGACAAACATCTCACTGACAGTCACTGAAGTGGATGTTTTACTGTCAGATCCACCAGAGCCAAAGACCAGAGCTGAATTCTTAAAATATTCATGTAAAATCACACTGGATCCTGAAGACAGCACACAAACAGCTGTTATTATCAGAGGGGAAGAGAAAGGTGACCACAATTAAATAACAGCCTTATTCTAATTGTCCATGATCATTTGCTCCACACGAAAATTGAAATTTAGAACGTGTGTAGGATATTCATATTAATGTATTTGTATACTGTAATTGTTATCACTTCCTCTTCATGCACCGTACCAGAGAAATCAGGAGTCTTGGAACAAACTAAAGGTTTTTCCAATAAATCAAACCTAAATTAAACTATTTTCTTCTCTTTATTCCAGGATATCACTAATAATCTCATGCCAACAATATAAATAGTCTGAGAGAATCTGAGTGTTTAAAACAGAACAGGATTGTTGATAAGAACAAACATCTGGGACACAGAATCACCAAGCAGCATTGTTTAACTTGAACACATTAAAAATCAGATAAAAGGGTTTTTTAAAAAAATGACTTCTTTTAAATGTTTCTTATCCTTACTATGAACAAAGCATCCGTACTTTACTACAGCTGTGATGAAAATGAAGGAACAGTGTGATGTGAGGCATGTAAGTCAGAAAAGCATGTTTTGATGGTCCCCAGAATGAGACCTTAAGCATAGTGAATTGTGAGAGATGGGCATTACAGTCATTCTTCAACTTGGATTATTGGTAATTATAAATTCTTTATCTTTATATTTATGGTTATAGTACCATGGTTAAATCAAGTACCAGACTTTATGTCAGGATTCGATTTTTGTTGGACTGACCGGATGAGGGCAGTATTACGCCTTTGGTATCTCCAGTCTACCGTAAGTTGAACAGAAGAAGAAGAATAGCGGCAATGGCGCCACTCAGAGATTCTATCGCGACCCTGCGTGAAGTTTGAAGACGTTGGTTTGGCGGTATTGGTTGTTGTTGCAATAATGTCTTCAGTTCAGAATCTGAGAGAGTTTATCAAGGAGAGATTAACTTCTGCTGCAGAAGAAATCTTATCAGAGTTTGAAAAAACGATCGTCCGGTATGAGGAGGAGATTAGTCAGCTAAGACTGCTTAATATCAGACCCGGGATAAAGTCACACAATACAGGTGTGTAGATTTGTGGAGATGTTGGGGTTGCGGGATCATCGCGGGATTCACGTGCCTGGGCATGTGGACAATTCCCGAGGTGCTTTAGAGGCATTTGGAATGTGTGGATAGAGGCTCTGATGACTTAAACTCCAGTGACATGTAAAGTAATAAGGAACAGCTTTATTTAGTGACCAACGCTTTTCGGTTTGTGGTCTTCATCAGCGTCATTGCAAAATGTCAAATGGCTTGTGTTTAAATAAAAATCAGGAAACAGAAAAAAGAAAAACTCCAATTAGACCAATCACAGCTTCACAAATAAAGCAGTTGACCAATTATCATTTAACAAGTTGGTATTGGTAAATTGGTTAAGCCACAGCCCAAATAGGTTCTGGACTGAGCCACTACAGATTAAAAGGGGAGAAAAGATAAATGTAAAAAATCCCTGCATGTCTTAATGTAATACATACTAAAAAGTACACAGAAACCTGCAAAGAAGTTAACATAAAAAATAAAGTACCTACAGGAACATTAAAAGGAAAATGAAGCAAAAATCTAGTTAAAAACATAGAAACAAAAAAAAGTAAAGTTCACAGAAACTCATTAATAGATAAAACCTCAATCATACCTGTATGATTTAAACTCTTTAAACAAAGTATCCAGGATGTCTCCTTTTTCTGTGATAAAATTAATATTACCACCTCTTTGAATCAATACCTATGTAAAATAAAGGTGATTTATAATGTTTTCATTAAAATGCCTTGAAACAGGACTGGTTAAATAATTTTTCTTAATCAAACTTCTGTGTTCATTAATTTGTTCTTTTAGATGACAGGATGTTTCTCATATATATTTTATTGCATGGGCACTGTATCATGTAGATTATATTTTCAGTTCTGCAAATGATCAAACCTTTGTCAGTGATCTTGCCACTAATAGGGTCTTTTAATGATTTTACATTTTTTGTGTATTGACTGTTTATGCCACATTTGAAATTAGCTTGTAGCTTGTGACTTATTAAAGTTTTATCTGGAGTTTTAGGGTCCTGGAAAGCTCTGACAAGGCTATCTGTAATGTTTTACCTCTCTTAAGTTATCATTGGCGGTTCTTTAAAAATCCCTCATGAGAAGCTTGGATCACTTTGAAGGCTATACCAATGTTTTAAAATTATTTCTTTAATGTTCCTGGGTGTTTGTGTAAAGGTTGTCTAGAAGACAAGATTTGATTTAAGTTTTGGAGGTTTCTTGATCTCTAAATAAAACTTCCTACTTTTTGAGTCGACCTTTTTTTTTCTGCAGATCTTATTGAGTCCTCTTCATAATTTCTTTCTTTAACTTTTTTCAACATCTCTTCTTTATTCTCATAGTATTGTTCTGGAATTTCACAGATACATTTAAGACTAACCAATTGGCTTACAGGTAAGCTTTTTTTGAGGTGGATAGGATGGAAACTTCCATGACCCAGACCTAGTGCTAGATTTTTTACATTTTACTCTGCACAAACTTTCCCACAATTACAGTAGAGTTATTTTAATCAGTGCAGCATTTTCTTTTGTTTTGCAATGTACTGTATTCCAATCAGTAGGTTTGGGGTACAGAGAGGTGGACAGAGATTTGTCTTTTTTGTTACTTTTTTTTGTCAAGGAAGTCAATTTCTTTAGTGCTGTAATTAAGGGTAAAACATAAACTTGCAAAATGTCCATTTAAGGATTCTACAAACTCCAGTAATGAAGTAACTTGTACATAATCTATATGCCATAATAAGTGGGAGGAAAGGGCTATTGTAGTGGTAATATAAAATTAGTTCTTTAGTTCTTCCAGGTGACCAAAAAATAGAAAAGCAAAACTGGGTGCCAGAAATGTTGAGATATGGTATGTTGGGTGTTGGTGCCACACTGGCTGGTCTGAGTGTTTCAGAAACTGCTGATCTGCTTAAATGTTCCAGCACAAACATCTGTATGATTTACAGAGAGTAATCCGAAAAAGAGAAAATATGCAGTGCCCGTAAAATGACAGTGAGTTCCCTGTACTCGGGTCTCCAGAGTCACCAGCTCTCAACCCAACAGAGCACCTTTGGAATGTAGTGGACCATGAGATTTGCATCATGGATGTGAAGATGACAGATATGCAGCAGCTGTGTGAAACTCTCAGGTCAATATAGACCACAAATGTCTGAGGAACGTTTTCAGCACTTTGCTGAATCTCCACAAAGAATTAAGTCAGCTCTGAGGACGAAAGGGGCTCCAATCTAGTACTAGCAATGTGTACATTATTAAGTGACCAGTGAGTTTATATTTATTAGTAAAATGTTAAAAGATTAGCATTAACAGCATATCTTAGCTGCTTTCATGATCATATTCAGAACATGCTGCTGTTAATTTGTTTGGTTTTTTTTTACATTGTGTGATGATCACTGGCAGTCAAATCTAAAAATTAGACCCCAGACAGCTGTAAGGTTATCAACATCACCCAATGAACAAATGACTATGAGTGAATGTTTCTGTGGTAACGTCTGCAAGAATGCAAGAGCCTGTGAAACCATGAGCTTAATTCTCAATAGGTGACCCTTTTCATCCTTCTTTATCTTTCTTATCATCACATTAGTCACTATTTTCTTGTCTCTCTTTGTTGAACACGAAGGTCTGGATGATCAGCAGGTCTGTGACCAGGAGAAGAGCTCCAGTCTCAACCAGGAGGACCCAGAGCCTCCACAGACTACAGAAGAACAGGAGGAAACCTGCAGCAGTGAGGAAGGAGAGCAGCTTGAACTGAAGCAGGAGGATGAAGGCATTCATGTGTGGACCGGAGAACAGCTGGATTTGTTGTGTAAACCTGGATTACGGCTGACCAGAATAGGTATGTGAAACTGTAATATACAGATTTCATAATACAGAGTGAATATGACTCATATCAAAAGGCCAGGTGATGATGTCACAAAGACACGTGGCGTGCATTACTGCCTGGCATACTACCTCATTGAAGACATGTTTTCTGTTAGCACAGTAAAATAAAAACTGGATATAAAATCTTCTGTTGTTTAATAAAAAAAACTACATTTTCCATCATATAGATTTAGGTCATGTTGGCCCAGAACTGTATGCAGAACGTAGGAAAATGTTAAGACGATGAAAAATGTGGATTATTGGCCACAAGGACCAAGTTGGACTAGCAAGCTGTACGGCTCATAAATGATGACTTTCTGCACCTTAAATATCGCTCACATATCTGAGAGACCTGCTCACAGTGTAACTTTTTTCATGTGTTTTTTGTCCATCAAGACCTCCCACAGCAACATGATTGTAAGGAAAATGAGGATCTTAATGACCCACAGGTCTGTAGCCAGGAGAGGAACTCCAGTCTGGACCAGCAGGACACAGATCCTCCACAGACTAAAGAGGAACAAGAGGAAATCTCCACCAATCAGGAAGAAGAGCAGCTTGCACTGAAGCAGGAAACCAAAGGCATCATCGTCTGGACCGGGCAGGAGCTGGGCATCATGTGAAACCCTGAAGTAAAGTTGCACAGAATAGGTATGCAAAACCTTAATAGATAGATTCAGTTTTGTAGTAAGAAATCTAACTCATGTTGGATCCCAATCAGACCTCAGAGATATGTTATAGAGGCTAGGGCTGCCAGAAATGATTATTTTGATAGTTGACTAGTCACCGATTATTTTTGCGATTAGTTGACTGATCAGATCATGCATCCATTGGTCGTTAAACGTACAGCTTATTGCACCAGCATGCATCTGCTCATTAGCTTCCAGTTTGAAGTGTTTAAGGTAAGTCGTAACTAAAAATACAAATATAAATAAAGACAAGATGATAGTTTATTAAACTTTTAATGAAATTTGCAGATTGTAGCAGCAAACTGAAAGGCCCACAAAATGTGTGCTGAGGTGTGCATATTGTTGGCTTGGCGACAACGTCATCTATTGAAGACTAACATATTTTTTTTAAGCAGTACTGTAACATAATGTTTACAGCTATCAATATGAGTAAATAGCTCGCTGTTTACGCTAATGTTAGCAGCTAACTAGCCAATTACCTTACTGAGACAACTGTACCACTTCGTCGTCAGAAGCCACCACATGCTTCCTTTTCAGATGCTTGTGCATCACTGTCGTACTGCCATAAAAGGCCAGGTCCATTTTGCAGATTTTGCATTGGACATTCTTCTCTTTTATTTTCTCAGAAGGCTCCCAGACTTAACGGCAGCTGGCATCCTTGTAGATGCATTGCTGCTTTCTTTTGTTTCAGTCCGTTATTACACTCTTAAATCCTACTACTTTTTCCTGCATCTTTCAGGATCTTACAAAGCTTGAAATGACGCTTTGCTATTAAATTAGTTGTCGACGCTTTTAAAAGTCGACGTAATCGTGACTAGTTGACTAGTCGTGGCAGCCCTAATAGAGGCACATGAAAAATTTAAAGACCAACTGAAATAAGGAAACTGACTGATTCCAAAAGCCAAAATTTCTAGCTTCCCAGTGGCCCCCCCTGGCAAGACTGTCCTATGTTGGTAATACTTGTTATAAATGAGCCCAACAGAGAGGAAGACACCCTACAATGAGTTGAAACATCAGCTTGTAATTTATTCCTGCATATACATTTCTGTCATTTGTATTGTCACTTTGTTTGTCCCTCACGAACTGCAGTTGTCACTCCTTCACCTGTGCTGCACCCCTGCACCTGCAGGCGCACTTACAGTGAATATCAAATTTAATAGCAGGAAGTTAACTAAGCATGTAATTCTTTTCCTTCTTGTTTTTGGCCACATTGATAACAGAACAGGTTCCTTGCATGGCTGTGTTTTGTAAACACAGGGTGTTGTGAGTAGTGTTGGTCAAGTTACTTGAAAAAAGTAATCAGTAACTAATTACTGATTACTTCCCCCAAAAAGTAATCCCATTACTTTACTGATTACTTATTTTCAAAAGTAATTAATTACTTAGTTACTTAGTTACTTTTTAAAAACACGATTTACAACCTGAATAGGTGATAAAGCAATAGATCTTTCAGCCCAATTCTACTTTTTCTGCATAATCCATCACACAAAATGTAATCAAATGAAAAAGTCTCTTTTTAAAACTTGTTTTACTAGTTTTAAACTTTTAACTTTATGTATCAAGCAAAAATTTAATTACATGCAACATTCTCTGACTGGAAGAAATTTGTTTAACATTTAAACCTATTTTCTGCACATTCCAGCACATAAAATAAAATATTTTTTTTGTGTTTACACTCACTCTTTCAAATAGATGCAAGTAAAACACAGCAGAAAATAAAGTCAAAGACTAGCGGTCCTGTTGCTCTATTTTCACCTGTAAAGCAGGAGTGGGTTAGGCGGAGGTTTGCCCTGGTGCAGGTGTGCCGCAGCGGTCAGTGGAAGGATCTGGGAGTTTCTCTGTGAATTTCACATTACGTCATAGCGCACTCGGTGCTTGCTTGGAAGTTTAGGGGGGTTTTTCACTGTAAAAAGAAGTTTTCTTCCCACGCACAATGGACGCTAATGTTTTTGTCACTTTTTATGGAATCAAACTCAAAGTAAGGTCAGTACTTCCACGCTTTAAACGCTGCACGCTCATACTCTCTCCCGCACTCGATATATTATCCATTGTTGATCTGCAGACAGCTGTTGTCACGAACGTCGCACTCGCTTACGTCATTGTCATGAGACATTCTCGCAAAAAACTCACGGTTTTAGTAACGCAGCGTTTCTACAGGAAAGTAACGGTAATCTAATTACCGTTTTTGCAATAGTAATCCCTTGCTTTACTCGTTACTTGAAAAAAGTAATCGGATTACAGTAACGCGTTACTGCCCATCTCTGGTTGTGAGTGAAGAAGAAATACTCATGAATTTTGGCAAGTCCTAGGCCTAATCAGGGTCACCTGATCCAGCCATAACTCTATGCTTTATCAAAAAGGAAAGTTTTAAGCCTAATCTTAAAAGTAGAGAGGGTGTCTGTCTTCTGAATCCAAACTGGCAGCTGTTTCCACAGAAGAGGGACCTGAAAGCTGAAGGCTCTGCCTCCCATTCTCCCCACCAATCAGGCAATGAATAGTTAATCTAAAAAATAAATCAATACTGTAGTGAGTGTCCTGTAAATTTTAAGTAAACTGTTAAATGTTTTCTGCACTTTAACGTTTAAATTAAAACATTTTGTTGTTTTGTTTGGTTATATATTGTCTGTGTTTTCTCACTGTAGATGGTCTGTAGTTGATATCACATATTTGTGATTCATCACGAGAGTTTAAATCACTTGAAAAATATACGATTCCAAAGTTAAATTGATCACAGAAGAAGAATGTTTTTCATAGAGTTTGTAAATGATGTTTGTAAATGGTTTTCAATTCAAAGTCAGCAAAATGGCTTCTCCCCACAACATGCCTTTCATTGGTATATCTGAGCAACATGCTTATCATGTGGTACCTGCTAATGGTTAAGATTACCTTGTAATTTTTGAAACATGTGTTGTTGTTGTTTTTAAATCTGTCGCTTTAGATTTTCCGCAACAAGACTGTAAGGACGAAAACCCGCTTGTACTGAAGCAGGAGGCTGAAACTTTTCCTGCTCATGAAGAAAGTGACCACAGTGACCCAGAACCAAGCAGTGACCAGCTACTTTCTCAAAACTCTCCTGACACAGATCAGGACGAAAGCAAGGAGTCATACAGAAATAAGTCAGAACAAATCGTATCAGGCCTGAAAGTTCAAAATCCCAAGACAGCACATTTATGTAGCACCTGTGGGAAAAAATTTAATAAGACGGAAAAATTGAATCGACATATACAAATTCACACAGGTGAGAAGCCACGTTCTTGTAGCATCTGTGGAAAAAGATTTAGCCAGAAGTCACATTCGAAACAACACATGCCAGTTCACACAGGTGAGAAACTACATTCTTGCGGCACCTGTGGGAAAAGATTTAGCAGGAAGTCAGTGTTGACTAAACACATGCTAATTCACACAGGTGAGAAGCAACATTCTTGTAGCGTCTGTGGGAATGGATTTAGCAGGAAGTCAGTGTTAAGTAGACACATGCTAATTCACACAGGTGAGAAGCAACATTCTTGTCCTACCTGTAAGAAAAGATTTAGCCACAAGTCACACTTGAATAGACACATGCTAATTCACACAGGTGAGAAGCCACATTCTTGTAGTACCTGTAGGAAAAGATTTAGCAGGAAGTCAGTGTTAACTAGACACATGCTAATTCACACAGGTGAGAAGCAACATTCTTGTCCTACCTGTAGGAAAAGATTTAGCCACAAGTCACACTTGAATAGACACATGCTAATTCACACAGGTGAGAAGCCACATTTTTGTAGCGTCTGTGGGAATGGATTTAGCCGGAAGGAACATTTGAATAGACACATGGAAATCCATACAAATGAAAAACAATATTCCTGTAGCACCTGTGGGAAAAGATTTAATGTAAAATCAAATTTGAATATACACATGAGAATTCACAAAGGTAAAAATATTTACTCACAAAGGGCAGTTGAAGAGACACGTGTAAGAAACCACACCTGTGGCAAACAGTTTAGTTCTTCAGTACAGTTGAAAATGCTGAAAATGCATATAGGAAACCATGGTACATGCTAAATGCTGATGGTAGAACACAAACAGTGTTTGGATCATTTAAAAATGAACATTTGAAAAAAAACTTCATTTTCAAAAGGTTTTTGGAAGCTCAGTTTCTGCTTTCACACATGGACAAGACAAACAGAGTTTGTCTCACAGCATAAAATGTATGCACCTTTATCACCTTTTACTGACGTCATTGTTTTATAGTTTATTGGCTTTGTCTTTGGCTGAAGTTTCTTCATTTCCTTCGGCATGGCCTTGACAGTGCTTGAGATATTTTTTGTGTCTTGATGTAAAAGAACTATTTCTCAAAAATACAATCGGAAATATCTGTATAAAAAAACTACACGTGTTCATGAGGTAGCCTTAATTAAAGTCAGTTGTTTATCTGAAGTTCACAGTTTGAAGGTGTTTAAAGCAGCAAACAGTTGCAATCACTTTTCGCTGACTTGCACACTGCCAGAACTCCTGTTGTTGTTGTTTTTTTTTTAAATGAAATTTATACATTGGATTGACATATTTGGTAAGCGCTTTGTATACAGAAAGTGGAATATTTTCGGGAGTGACAATGTTAAGCAGTTGATCCATTTACTCATATTGTTTGTGACCCACATACTTAGGTTGTTTATTCTCTATGTTTATATCATAACTTGCACTACTTTTATGTGAGCACCTGTTGATACCCAGCTGTTGTTTTGTGATATAATAATTTGGACTAATGTGTAATTTTAACAGTGTTCCATTTTCAAAGGTTTGTGATATGTTGGTTGGTAGAAACTGAAACTGGATTTGAAGATGCACTAATTATTTTATATATATGTGAGTCACTTTGACGGCCCAAACTGTCCAAAGTTGTAGAAGCCCCTAATTAGTGAAATTTATAGCTTACATTTAGCAGTGCAAATTGATTTAAAGGCATAAAAAAAATCTGTAGTATTAATTGCTTCTTACTGTAAGGCTGGCATAACAGTAATTATTCCTGACCCTATGAGCTGACCTCGGGCCATAAACCTGTCAAAAACAACCACCTATGAAAATGATGGATGAAAAGGTCATTGGAAGAAAGCCCAGAAAGTTATGCAAGACAAATGTTGAATATCATAGAGGAAGCAAAGTTGTGTAAATTGATATACTGGTCAAAGTGAGACATTTATAAACACATTTAATAGATAATTGTTTTTAAGAAAAAGATTTTGACACAATTGGGGAAATAAATCTAGTTTAAGATGGAATTAAATAAGTTTAAAGATAAAATATGGATAATTACATAATAAAGGAGGAGGAGCTGGTGACTCCTCTCCCATAAAGGAGCTCAGAAGTGAACTGGGAGTCTTTGTCTTAATTCATTTTTGTTGGCTTTTGGCCTGCATGTGCTTATGGCGAACACCCTAGAGGTCTTTGCTTTCTTTTAAGTTTCTGTTTAAGTTGTATGTTCAATAAAACTGTTGGCATCACACTTCACATCATCTCCTGTAAATTTTGTGTTTTTGTTTAAATTGTGTTCCAAAAGCCTGAATCAACATCTTTCCGGCCTGTGTAAATTCTGCAAAGACTTAAAAATTTGTGACCCCACAATCCTGCTGCTCTTTGAAAAACTAACAGTACTTCCAAACGAGCTGTTAAACAGGGCTTTGTGTGATCTGCCTTTTGATGAAGCAACTGGCCAGAAAGATTAAACACATTCAAAGGTCTTCATCATACTGACTTCCTTCTCCTCCTCACTTTCCAGGTCCTTAACCATACTCCATCAATGGCTTCTGAAGTTGTGTGTTTCAGAACAAAAGTGGAGCACATAATAGCAAACACTAAACACACACCTCCCCTGTCTGCCAAGAGCATGTCTGAGAACTTCCTCTTTTTATACCACCATCAGTGACGTGAAGACAGATTGTTCAAACAAATCAGCAATGGTATTTTCAGTATAAGTTAGCCAATCCATCACAGTGGACTTAATGCAGTCCACAATTCCTTAGGAGGTACCTAACATGAATTTAAACCAGCGTGCATTTTAGTTAAATAACACACCTCTCCCTCTCAGAGCTTCAGTAACACCAATTTGTATCAAAATCTTGATTAAATCAAAATTCAGGAAGCGTCTAAACCACACCAGTGTCTGAGTTAGGTTCAGCCTTCACAGTCACTGGAAGCACTAATCTGATGTACAGGTTCCAGTCCACATCTGAGGCAGCAAATCCAAAAGTGTTTTTCTGCACAGAACCAAAATAGGGCAGCCCTGAAAAGAATGAACTAACAGGTGTTATACTGATTCATAATGTTTATTATTTTATTACACCATGCAGGCTGCACTTCACTTACCTCAGTGGCATTATAGTGAATAAGACATGTGTAATTAATCTCGTTTGGCGTATAGGTAGGTGGTCTTGTTATGTATTTAAGATCAGCGTCTCCGCCAGTCTGTCAGCTACCTTATGGTTGTGACCAGCCCATGTAGAAATTCTCTGCCCACTCTTTTTGAAAATTGTGAATATTTGTTTATGCTTTATTTTTATTTATTCCTTCTATTGTCTAATATAAGTTTGACCTGTGTCCACCAGGGGTGGTGAGTGACCTGGATGGACCCAGATAGCACTTTAGCTCAGTCCTACCACTAGTTGATACTAACTTACTTATATTTTTTCTCAAGTGAATTTAGTAATTCACGTAGCAAAGGTCCCTGTCCTTGAGATCGTCACTGTCCCCTCTGGCAGAGCTTCGACACCATTCAGAGGGAGACTGGGGACATTGGGTCTAAATGGACCAGTTTCAGCACCTTCATTGCTGAGGCTGCAGCACTGAGCTGGGGGCCGTGTCATGGTGGTAAACCCCTGTTATGACTGTGGTTTTACGTCTCCTATAAACACTACAAGATGCCCCACAGGAAACGGTTCTGGCTCAGTTCCTCTTCACCATCTACACTGCAGACTTCTCCCACAACTCCACCCAGTGCTTCCTGCAGACGTTCTCTGACAACTCTGCAATAGTCGGCCTCATCACTGATGGGGACGACAAGGAGTACAGAGAACTGACCCAAGACTATAAACTGGTGCCAGCAGAACGACCTCCAGATCAAGGCTAGTAAAACCAAGGAGCTGGTGGAGGTGGCGAGTGACAGGAGAATGGTGGCTAAGCTGTCATTCCTGTTGGAAAACATGTCCACATGCAGGAGACTCTGACAGCACTGAGCAGCTCCTTCACTGGCAGGCTGCGGCACCCACGATGTGGGACGGAGAGATTTGGCAGGTCTTGCCTCCCCACTGCTGTCAGACTCCACAACAAAGACTTCGCAGCTGACCAAACACACACATCCACACGTGCAATAACACTAAGTGCAATACTCTTTTTCTGACAACGTTGTATTTGACTCAGTTGTATACAGTATTTTTATTCTAATTTTTATCCTATTGTATATAGTATTTTGTTTTATTCTAGTCTATTGTGTACAGTATCTTATTCTTATTCTCATCATCTTATCCTATTCCAGTGTTTTCTAATTTTTGCTATGTAACTTTGGACTGTCCACTTTCTGCTGTAACAAAAGAAATTTCCCACGTGTGGGACTCATAAAGGTTATCTTATCTGATCTTATCTCTTATCTTATCATCCAGGACGATTGGCCTGATGTATTAAATGCACTGAAAAAGTATAAAAACAAAAAAAAACATGACCCTCACAGTGCTCGCCAGCTGGCCCAGATGGGCGTAGGTACGATCGAGCAGTTATATCATGGCGTCCTCAGCCCCGAGGTGGGGCTGGTAACAAACTGAAGGAGATCCTGATGTGGCCTAACTATAGGGTGGAGCTGGTCGAGGATGAGTCTTTCCAGGTTCTTCATGACATGGTGTAGCTGCCCACTTGGAATTACCACACGTGACGCAGAGAGCTTCGACTGATGCAACTTTATTCTCTCCTCTTTTACCACCGACAATATGGCACCGTGAAAACTATAAAGATGCACAAACAAATACCATTAAACATTTAAGTAGAAAGTGCAGAAATGTTCACATCTTACAATATAGAAAATTATTTTGATGAACTCAAATAGTGACATTGACATAAATCAATAGTTTTTAAACTATTTATGTTACAACATTTAATGAAATGAATTAATGACAACCTTTCTGTCTCTTAAATACATAAACAATCATTCACAATCATTAAACCAACCTCTTTCTGCTTCCAAGGGTGCTAATCATGCTGAACCAGCTAGCAACCTCCTCCATGCGCATCTCTTAGCCAGTCTTTCCACACCACAAACAAATGAGATGCATATACACAAAAAACGAATTCAACCACATTGTATAAACTTTCCAAAGTTATAGCATGTGACAGGTAAATAAAAAAAACATAGTTTTGCATGAGTATTTTCAAAAAATAAACGTTTTTACTCACTCTGAAGCAATGTGTTCGTGTCGTTTCACTAAGAACAGAACAGGAAGTGTGACACAATAAAAGAGGAAGTGCTAAGGTACTCTTCAAAATAAATGCGTAAAGTAAAGTGGCTTTGCCGGCATTTACACATGGGTGTTTTGTTTGTCTCCTTATTTATGAAGAATGAGTCCTTTTATGATCTGCTACATGTTTTTATTATTCACACTTAGCTAGCAGGAAGAACATGTATATCACTTTTCTAGCTCTCATACCTGTGTAGGTTTTTTCTTTTACCCTTTAGCTCACATCTTAGTGTCCACACAGATAGTTCCACTTTGATGTCTTGCATGGAACTATGTTAACTTTACAGCATCAGCTTCTGATCATTACAGTGGGAAGTCAGTGTCACAGACCTGTAATACTGGGGGCCACTGTGACTTGGCGTCTTCGATATAGAAATGAGGCATGACGTCTTCCACTGCACTGCAACCTTCTGCAGACTCAACATGAACATGAATACTTTTTATTTTTGTACAGTGATAAATTGTTGTTAAAAATGTTAGCTGTTATTATCAGAGGGGAAGAGAAAGGCGACCACATCAACAGCCTTATCCTAATTGTCCATGATCATTTGCTCCACATGAAACTTTAATTTTCTCTGTGCTCTAAATGTCTGTAGTTTATTTATATTAATGTATTTGTATATTGTTATTTCACTTCCACTTCATGGGCCGTACCAGAGAAATCAGGAGACCCTCGTTTATTAAAAAGATGTTATATAATTATTTTTAGAGTGACTATAATCAATGAAGGCATTATTCTTTGTTCTGTTAAATGATTAATGCTGGATCAAACTAAAGGGTTTTCCAATAAATCAAACTTAAATCAAAGTATTTTCTTCTTTCTTTATTCCAGGATATCACTAATAATCTCATGGCAAAATTGCAGTTTTCTGCAAAGTAACAGACTTATGTTGGACTGACCGGATGAGGGCAGTATTACGCCTTTGATACCTCCAGCCTACCATAAGTGCAATAAAAGAAGAATAGCGGCAATGGCGCCCGATTAAAGTGACTGAGTTGACCCGAGTTAAATTTTGCGGTATCGGTTGCTGTTGCAATAATGTCTTCAGTTCAGCATCTGAGAGAGTTTATCAAGGAGAGATTAACTTCTGCTGCAGAAGAAATCTTCTCAGAGTTTGAAAAAACGATCGTCCGGTATGAGGAGCAGATCCGTCAGCTAAGACTGCTTAATATCAGACCCGGGATAAAGTCACACAATACAGGTGTGTAAATTTGTGGAGATGTGGGATTGGGGGATCATCGTGTGATTCACGTGGGCATGATCTAAATACTTTGCATAAATGCATTGATCTAAACTAGTAATACACCACAGTAAAGTGTATGCAGTTATATCTGTGCAGCTTTGAGAAGGTTACTTTTAAAACGTTTTCCACTACAGATTACAAATTAATGGCCCAAATGTAGTTTGTAACATATTTCGTTAAGTTACTCAATGTGAATAATGTATTCTGAATACTTTGGTCCGGTTTACTTGATATATTTTCATGCTTTTTACAACTACATGAATGTACTATTGCCGTGTGAATTATTGCTATTACTGCTATTGCTACTAGCCACCTGTTACGTCCCTCTGCAGCCCCTAATCTCCTCAGTATGTTTAGCTGGTACTAATTGGCCCCACCTAGTCAGGTGTTGATAAAAGCATACCTGAGGCAGGCTTTCAGGAAGCTCACTAGTCTTTGCCTTGGTGACCATTTTAGCCAACCTGCTATGCCATTTTAAGATAAAACCTCTTCTCACTAAAACTCTGGTATTCATCTCCTTTTTATGTTGGGGCTTTTGAGCCGGGTCGTAACGCTGCAAACAATCATGTGCAGTTCTGAAAGCAATACCAAGTAAATTTTTAAACCGTAATGTAAAATGAGTAACAGTAGGGTGGACGTTAGGTAAGGCTGCGGTTTGTGCCGGTTTTCTGGGAATCCATCCTACCTGACAAATCATCGTATCCGTTGTTTCTGCGCATGCGCACATTATGAAATTAAGTTGCGAGCCGTCTTACCTTTGTGAATATTAGCTAGAAAAATACTCTGACTGATAAAATTCAGTGCCAAACCATCCTGCCTTTGTGAATGTGACCTACAAGCATACTTTAACAGCTAAATTAAGTGGCAAATTGTCTTACCTTTGTTTATCTGAGCTAGAAGCATACTTCAGTACCTAAAATTCAGTGGCGAACCATCCTACCTTTGCAGTTATTTCACACATTAAACCTTTGATAAAAAATAATTAAACAAAAGTAAACTGCAATAAATTACAGGTAGCAGTAAAACTATTAACTCTTTTATGCTACGTCCACACCAACATGGGTAATAATAATAATAATAATAATAATAATAATAATAATAATAATGGATTGCATTTATATACTGCTTTTCGAGACCCTCAAAGCACTTTTGTAAACACAGATTTTTCTATGCGTTTGGTCCTTTTGTCCACACGTAAACGGCGTTTCAAATCACCAAAAAGGTTGGAGAAAACTCAGTTTTTGCATTTACCTGTGGTCGAAGAATACGGAGTTCATCACACAATGTCAGAGATGTGTGCCTTTTTCACATCACGCTGTGTGACATGTTATTGTTTACATGAGATTAATTTCTACAATGGCAGATAGATTCAAAATACTGTTAATCTTACTATCTGCAGTTTTTACACACTTGCATATACACACGCAGCTACTGTCCCTCCATTTAGAAAGGCGGAGGTGTAATGGTGTAATTATTTTACGTGTCGTTTTTTTTGTTTTTTTTCCCCTGTGTAATAATATTCAACATTGCTATCAATTCCTTTTTTCAAAAAATGCCTCTCTGTGCAAAGTGGGTTCAAAAACATAAACAACTGTGGGATACTGTTTGTGCATGATTTGAACAGCCTAGCGCATCCTCCCGATGCAGGGGAAACAAATTCTGTTGGGGGTACCTACTTTGGCACATGTGCAGGTGAAGCCAAAGGCAAGATATGCTTCATCATATTTTCTAGTCTTTGGCTTTGAAAGAAGTTGGTTTTGAAACATATTTGGCGATGCTTCAACCTCTGCTTTGCGTTTGTGTGGGAGCCCTGTCAAAAAAACCTGTCCATTATTCTAGCAGTGTCCAAGCATTCTTTTTTTTACATTCATACCGCGCCCCTCTGCAATGGCTCTGCGCCCCCCAATTTGGGAACCCCTGTAGTAGGCTAACATTACAGCTGTGCACTGTGACGAAATGTATCCGATTATGAAATTGAAACATCTATCGTTTCAAATGATACGCTATTGTTTGTTTTGTGGTGTTGCAAAATACATTTACAGCAATATTTTTTCATTGGTTTCATCTTCACTGGCTATCAATAAAGATGAGGCAGAACCTGGTAGCTCCAAAGAGAAGGACCAGTCAAAACAAATTGAGGATGTTATTCCTAAACCAGGGGCTCCCCCTGTAGCATGGACATGGTTTGGTTATGAAAAATCTGACACGGATCAGAAAACTCTGCTATGCAAATTATGCCGCAAAGCGGTCCCCACCACGGACTCAAACACGACATTTCTGTTCGACCACCTACAGAAGAATCATTTGAAAGGTTGTGGAGAGAGTTTATAGATGAGAAGCAAAAAAGAGCCATCAGGTGCTCAAAATAAACCTTAGACTCAAATGTAAGAACAGGCTTTTCCCCACAACACGCCATATAATAAATACTCAGAAAGAAAATGGCGGCCGTTAAAACTTATATCTAAAAAGATATAGTTTAATGCATTGGTCAAAAAACAAAGACTTCCAGTCTGCCGTCTTAAAGTACTTTAAGATTTCATGATCATATTCAGATCATGCTACTGTTTGTTCGTTTGTTTGTTTATTCACATTGTGTTATGATCACTGGCACTCGCATCTAAAAATTAGACCCCAGACGTCTGTACGGTTATCAACATCACCCAATGAACACATGACTATGAGTGAATGTTTCTGTGGCAACATCTGCAAGAATGTAAGAGGCCGTGAAAGGTTAAACTTGATTCTCAATAGGTGACCATTTTCATCCTTCTTTATCTTTCTTATCATCACATTAGTCACTATTTTCTTGTCTCCCTTTGTTAAACACGAAGATCTGGATGATCAGCAGTTCTGTGTCCAGGAGAGGAGCTCCAGTCTCAACCAGGAGGACCCAGAGCCTGCACAGACTAAAGAGGAACAGGAGGAAATCTGCAGCAGTGAGGAAGGCGAGCAGCTTGAACTGAAGCAGGAAGCTGAAGGCATTCATGTCTGGACCGGAGAACAGCTGGATTTGTTGTGTAAACCTGGATTACGGCTGACTAGAATAGGTATGTAAAAGTGTAATAAGCAGATTTCATAATACCGAAGTGAATATGACTCATATCAAAAGGCCAGGTGATGACGTCACAAAGACACGTGGCGTGCATTACTGCCTGGCATACTACCTCACTGAAGACATGTTTTCTGTTAGCACAGTAAAATAAAAACTCGATTTCAAATCTTCTGTTTGTTTAATAAAAAACAAAAAATTTCCACCAGATTTAAGTCATGTTAGCCCAGAACTGTACGCAGAATGTAGAAAAATGTTGAGACGATGAAAACTGTGGATTATTGGCCACAAAGACCAAGTTGGAGTAATAAGCTGTACGTCTCATAAATGATGACTTTCTCTATGTAAACAGAATTCTTGGCTGTTCACTGCATGAGAGAGAATATTTAAATATCGCTCACATATCTGAGAGACCTGCTCACAGTGTAACTTTTTTCTTGTGTGTTGTGTCCATCAAGACCTCCCACAGCAACATGATTGTAAGGAAAATGAGGATCTGGATGACCCGCAGGTCTGTAGCCAGGAGAGGAACTCCAGTCTGGACCAGCAGGACGCAGATCCTCCACAGATTAAAGAGGAACAAGAGGAAAGCTCCATCAATCAGGAAGAAGACCAGCTTGCACTGAAGCAGGAAACCAAAAGCGGCATCGTCTGGACCGGGAAGGAGCTGGGCATCATGTGGAACCCTGAAGTAAAGTTGCACAGAATAGGTATGCAAAACCTTAATAGATAGATTCAGTTTTGTATTAAGAAATCTAACTCATGTTGGATCCTAATCAGACCTCAGAGATATGTTATAGAGACACATGATGAATCTAAGGACAAACTGCAACAAGGAAACTGATGTAAAATTCTAAGAGCCAAAATTTCTAGCCCTCCCAGTGTCGCCCCTGTCAGGACTGACCTATGTTGGAAATAATTAAGTTGAGAACAAGAGAGAGGAAGACACCCTACAATGAGTTGAAACATTATTTATTCCTGCATATACATTTTTGTCATTCATATTGTCACTTTGTTTGTCCCTCACGAATTGCAGTCATCACTCCTTCGGCCACATTTTTCAAGTGACCTATATTTGACATCAGCATATAAAAAAAAACAAACAAACAAAAAAAACAAACCCTTAAATTATGTTTTTGGTGTGCCATCTCAATATTTTCAGTAGCCCCCATATGGCCACCCATATGAAAAAACTCTGGAGCCGCCCCTGTACATTATGACTGAGTACATCCACTGAACCTTTTGTGGATAACATAATTATCCGCATTAGGACTGAACAATCAATTTAAAATATTGATTTGAAACTAAGCTTTTAACAAACCACACAACACTATGATAGGTGTGTCCTTGTGCCATGTGTTTCTTTCTTCTTCTGTCCCTTTGGATTCCAGTATACGGCCTGTGTAGTGATGTTATTGGTGGACTTCCTGATTGTGTGGCCAATCCAGCATCACTTTCTTTCAGAACTGGTATTGCTATTGGTTCCTGGTTTGTTCTTGACTACATTTTTTTAATCTTCTCTGGCCATTGGATACAGAGGATTTGTTGCAAGCAGATGTTGATGAATGTCTATAACATACAGAGCGCTGTCTTTGTCCTGTTTATGAACTATAGAGAAGTATAGGTTTGACCCTGATTTTAAAAATGCTCCACTTGGTGGAATTTCTGACCTCTTGAGTTTCAAACATCTTATTTAAATTATGTTGTTTCTTTTTTCTTTCTTTTTTTAACTATAATATAAACCAACAAGTGGCCACCAGTAAATAAAACATACAAACAGACTTTAAGAGAATGCTAACTACCCTAACAGTACTGACCTTATGAAAGCATACGAGAGAAGAAAATTAAGAAGAAAATTAAGAAGCTTCAGCTTTGTCACTAATTCCTGGACACTGGTCTCCAGAATCTGCTGATACTGAGTGGAATCCATGTGTCCCTCAACTTTGACAAGATTCCCAGTCCCTGCACTGGCCACCAGTGATGGGAATAACGGCGTTACAAGTAACGGCGTTACTTTTTTCAGTAATGAGTAATCTAACTAATTACTATTCCTATCGTTACTAACAAGAAAATGCGGTCTGTTACTATTTTTCAACAAACAGACGGTTGAAGCTGTGTTCAGCTTACCGCATCTTATATCAGCTGCACGGAAGTAGCTGTAAGTAATCTGGACGCTACAGCTTTAAGCAGCTGCGCGCGCTCCCGCGGACGGTAATCACGATCACTGCACAACACCTGGAGCTAAGGGGGCAAAACAATCGCATGAGTGCTGCTGTTTGACTGAGGAAGAATTAAGTAGTCGTGGTAAGCCAATCACATGACCACTTCAAGACAAAGCAACAAGGTGATATATACCAGTTTATAAATTGTGTTGATGGGCCATGTAAAACCAGAGTCATGATAAACAATATATACGCGGCGTTTTTTCCTCAATAGTTTCGCCACGTTAGCGCTAGCAAGCACTCTCTGCTTATGAGCAAAAAACCAAAACAAAACAGGGGAAGTTTTGAGAGAGAGAGAGAGAGTGTGTAGTTAGTGTGTAGTGTTGTGGATAGTTTTGTGTTGTGTGTCAGCAGTCGCCTCATTGTTCTGTCTCCAGGTAGAAACAGGAGTGATACACCTGCTGCTGTCAGACCTGCAGGTATCAGGCTGTGATGTTCTCCTTTATAGTGGACAGAAATTATTTTTTTAGAGTGGCACAAATAATTTGTGTGGCATCGTATTGAAGAACAGCTGATTGTTCTGTAAATAGTTTGAAATGGTTATTTAAAAAATCAAGATAAAAGGTAAATGGATGCAAATAACTTTGTTGTTTGCAAAACTTGTGCATAGGATTTTAAAATTGAAAATTTATATTTGCATTTAAAGTTATGAAATATGATTTATTAAACATGTTTGTGGTTGTTACAGTAAAAATATAACTTTTTTTACTCTGATTTTATGGTTTTTGTCTGATTTTAGATCAATTGTGTTAATACAGTATGTCAACATGAAAACATGACTGTAAATTCAGACACGTGAGGTTGTGCTGAAAAGAATGATACCAAACAAGGCAAAGTAAATAGTTTTTAAAGGTAAAATGTGGAGGGAAAATCAAAAGTAGTAAAAAATGGCCAATTATACCCTGAACCCCAGAGGGTTAAATGTTGGTGTTTTGTTTTGTTTTTTTGAGTAACGCAATAGTTACTTTTCAAGTAATTAATTACTTTTAGAATATTGTAACTCAGTTACTAACTCAGTTACTTTTTTGAAGAAGTAACTATAATTGAATTACTTTTTTCAAAGTAACTTGCCCAACACTGCTGGCCACACAGCCCCACAGCATGATGGAACCACCACCATATTTTACTGTAGGTAGCAGGTGTTTTTCTTAAAATGCTGTGTTCTTTTTCCTCCATGCATGACGCCCCTTGTTATGCCCAAATAGCTCAATTTTAGTTTCATCAGTCCACAGCACCTTATTCCAGAATGAAGCTGGCTTGTCCAAATGTGCTTTAGCATACCTCAAGCGGCTCTGTTTGTGCTGTGGGCAGAGAAAAGGCTTCCTCTGCATCACTCTCGCATACAGCATCTCCTTGTGTAAAGTGCGCGAAATGGTTGAACGATGCACAGTGACTCCATCTGCTGCAAGATGATGTTGTAGGTCTTTGGTGCTGATCTGTGGGTTGACTCTGACTCTTCTCACCATTCGTCGCTTCTGTCTATCTGAGATTTTTCTTGGTCTGCCACTTCGAGCCTTAACTTGAACTGAGCCTGTGGTCTTCCATTTTCTCAATATGTTCCTAACTGTGGAAACAGACAGCTTAAATCTCTGAGACAGCTTTCTGTATCCTTCCCCTAAACCATGATGGTGAACAGTCTTTGTCTTCAGGTCATTTGAGAGTTGTTTTGAAACCCCCATGTTGCTACTCTTCAGAGAAAATTTAAAGAGGAGGAACACATACAATTGACCCCCTTAAATACTCTTTCTCATTATTGGATTCACCTGTGTATGTAGGTCAGGGGTCACTGAGCTTACCAAGCCAATTTGAGTTCCAGTAATTAGTTGTAAAGGTTTTGGAATCAATAAAATGACAACAGTGCCCACATTTATGCACCTGCCTGATTTTGTTTAAACAATTAGTGCATACTTTCTGTAAATCCAATAAACTTAATTTCACTTCTCAAATATCACTGTGTGTGTCTCCTATATGATATATTTAACTGAGATTTTTTTTTTTTTTTTTTTTATTGTAACAAACAACGATTTATACAGGAAAATAATGACTATTAACAAGGTTGCTCAAACTTTTGCATCCCACTGTAATCCCAACAACAGTGTCCTGAAGGGGCTTTATACTGTAAGGTAGGGCTGCCACGATTTGTCGGCCGCATCTGGAGGAGTCTTCGAATTTGGACGGCAGCACTGCATGTACAAGGATGCCAGTTGCCATTAAACCCCGAAGAAGAAGCAGTTTCCGGTATCGTAGCTGTGTCCAAAGTCAGGGGCAGCATCCTTCAGAGGCTGAATTTGTTGGCCGATTACGTTACAGCGACTCGATGAAGGCTGTCCAAATTCAAAGACTCCTCCAGATGCGGCCGACAAATGTGTCCTTCATTTCCAGATTTGAAGGATGGGTCGGGTGTATCCTTCGCTGCCCAACCTATCCCAAGATTCATAGCGCGGCCCAGCCAATTTCAGTTTCCAACAATGGCGGCAGCTACTTAGTTTTAATATTACCTTTATTACTCTTTCTAAAGCTCAATAAGGATAAAACTGAAATCCTCCTTATTTGCACCAAATCCAACCTTTTGAAGGCAAACCACTTCTCACTCACTATCGATAACTCCACAGTTTTCCCTTCTCCTCAGTTTAAAAGCCATTGGTGTCATCCTAGACAGTTCACTTTCCTATAAATCTCACATCAATAATCTCACCCGTTCTGCCTATTTCCATCTACGCAACATTAACAGATTTCGTCCTTCTCTTTTCACCCAGTCTACATCCATTCTTGCCCAGTCTTGTTACCTCCTGCACTGACTACTGCAACTCTCTCTTGCATGGTCTCCCCCAAAAATCCCTCCATAAGATTCAACTGGTTCAGAACGCTGCTGCTCGCATTATCACCAGAACTCCCTCCTACCAGCACATCACCCCTGTTCTTCAGGAACTTCACTGGCTCCCAGTGAAATTCCCGATAATCTACAAGCTTCTTCTGCTCACCTTCAAGGCCATTCATAACCTCGCACCTCCTTACCTTTCTGACCTGTTAAGCACTACCTTTTCTGTCTGCTCACTTCGATGTTCTTCTTCTATCCAGCTTTCTGTGCCTTCCTTCTGCCTCACCACGATGGGAAGCAGAGCTTTTAGCTGCTCTGTTCCCAGACTGTGGAACTCTCTACCCCCAGGTATAAGAAAGATGGTTCTCTCACCCTGTTTAAATCTCAATGAGCCTAATCAGGGTCACCTGATCCAGCCATAAATGTATTCTTTATCAAAAAGGAAATTTTAAGCCTAATCTTGGATTGGATTAGATCATTTTAAAAAAAGAAGAAAAAAAAAAAGGAAAAAAAAAGAAGAAGAGAGAATGTCTGTTTTCCAAATCCAAACTGGCAGCTTTTTCCACAGAAGAGGGACCTGAAAGCTGAAGGCTCTACCTCCCATTCTCCCCAACTTTCAGGCAATGAATGGTTAATCTAAAGAATAAATAAATAAGCACTGAAGCAGTAAAACGGATTCTCCCCACAACATGCCTTCATAGGTATATCTAAGCAATATGCTTACCATGTGGAGACCTGCTAATGGTTAAGCTTACCTTTTAATTTCTCAAATGTATGTTTTTTTTTTGATCTGTCCCTTCAGATTTTCCACAACATGACTGTAAGGACGAGGATGGGCTCACAAATCAGCAGGTCTGTAACCAGGAGAAGAACTCCAGTCTACACAAGAAGGATCCTTCACAGATTAAAGAGGAACAGGAGGAACTCCGTACCACTCAAGAGGAAAAACCGCTTGTTCTAAAGCAGGAGACTGCAACTTTTCCTGCTGGTGAAGCAAGTGACCACAGTGAACCAGAACCAAGCAGTGACCAGCTCCTTTCTCACAACTCTCTTGACACAGATCAGGATGAAATCAAGGATGGTAACTCAGACAGAAATGAGTCGGAGCAAATTGTATCAGGCCTGACAGTTCAAAATTCCAAGACAGCACATTTATGTAGCACCTGTGGGAAAAGATTTTATAGGTTAGAAACATTGAGTCGACATATGCAAATTCACACAGGTGACAAGCCACATTCTTGCAGCACCTGTGGCAAAAGATTTATTTGGAAGTCAGACTTGACTAGACACATGCGAATTCACACAGGTGAGAAACCACATTCTTGTAGCACCTGTGGGAAAAGGTTTAGTCACAAGGACTATTTGAAAATACACATGGAATTCCATGCAAATGAAAAACGATATTCCTGTAGCACTTGTGGGAAACGATTTTATATAAAATCAAATTTGAAAAACCACATGCGAATTCACACAGGTGAGAAGCCACATTCTTGTAGCACCTGTGGGAAAAGATTTGTTTGGATGTCAGATTTGACTAGACACAACAGAATTCACACAGGTGAGAAGCCACATTCTTGTAGCACCTGTGGGAAAAGATTTAGTTTGAAACACATTTTGAATATGCACATGCGAATTCACACAGGTGAGAAGCCACATTGTTGTTGCATCTGTGGGAAAAGGTTTACTCAGAGGGGTCTGTTAAAGATACACGTGCGAATTCACACAGGTGAGAAGCCACATTCTTGTAGCACCTGTCGGAAAAGATTTACTCAGAAGAGTCAGTTGAAGAGTCACATGCGGATTCACACAGGTGAGAAGCCACATTCTTGTAGCACCTCTGGAAAAGATTCAGGCAGAAGGAAACTTGAAATAACACATGCCAGTTCACAAAAGTGAGAACCACATTGTTGCAGCACCTGTGTGAAACATTTTAGTTCTCCAGTACAGTTGAAAATGCAATTAGGAAAACATGCTACATGCTAAGTTTCATTCTTAGAAAATGGTGATGGTAGGACACATAAACAGTGAAAACTGAAAATTTCAAAAGACTTTCGGAAGCTCAGTTTCTGTTTTGACACATGGACAAGACAAACAGTTTGTCTTGCAGCATAAAATGTGTGCACCTTTATCACCTTTTTCTGACGTCATTGTTTTATAGTTTATAGGCTTTGTCTTTGCTGAAGTTTCTTCATTTTCTTTGGCATGGCCTCAACAGTGCTTGAGATATTTTTAGTGTCTTGATGTAAAAAGAACTATTTCTCCAAAACACACTTGGTAATATCTGTTAAAAAAAAAAACAACTACACGTGTGAGGTAGCCTTTATTGAAATCAGTTTTTTCTCTGAAGTTCACAGTTTGAAGGTGTTTGAAGCAGAAGACAGTTGACTAACTTTGCACTGTTTGCTAACTTTTGTTGTTTCTTTTTAATGAAATTATACACTGGATTGACATTAATGGGAAGTGCTTTGTAGATGGAAAGGGAATATTTTAGGGAATGACAATGTTGACAAGTTGATCCATGTTCTCGTATTGTTTGTGGTCATTATTTTTAGGTCATTTATTATTTATATTTATAACATAACTTACACTACTTTTATGTGAACACCTGTTGATATCCAGCTGTTGTTTTGAGATAGAATAATGTGGACTAATGTGTAACTTTAACAGTGTGTTCCATTTTGACAGGAAATAAATCCAATTTAAGATTGTAGATAATTAATTTTAAAGATAAAATATTGATAATTATATAATAAAGGAGGAGGAGCTGGTGACTCATCTCCCATAAAGGAGCTCAGAAGTGCCCTGGGAGTCTTCATCTTTATTTATCTTTGTTTGCTTTTGGCCTCCATGGGCTTATGGCGAACACCCTTGAAAGCTTTGCTTTCTTTTAAGTTTTTTTAATCTTGTATGTTCAATAAAACTGTTGGCATCAAACTTTACATCATCTCCTGTAAATTTTGTGTTTTGGTTTAAATTGTGTTCCAAAAGCCTGAATCAACATCTTTCCGGCCTGAAGAATTTCCGCAAAGCCTTTAAAATATGCAACTCCACAATCCTGCTGCTCTTTGAAAAACTAACAGTACTTCCAAATGAGCTGTTAAACAGGGCTTTGTGTGATCTGCCTTTTGATGAAGCAACTGGCCAGGAAGATTCAACACATTCAAGGGGCTTAATCATACTAAGTTCCTTGATTCTCGTCCTCACTTTCCAGGTCCTCAACCGTACTCCATCAATGTCTTCTGAAGTTGTATGTTTCAGAACAAAAGTGGAGCACATAATAGCAAACACTGAACACACACCTCCCCTGTCTGCTAAGAGCATGTCTCAACACTTCCTTAGGAGGTACCCAACATGAATTTAAACTAGCATGCATTTTATTTAAATAACACACCTCTCCCTCTCGGAGCTTCAGTAACACCAATTTGTATCAAAATCTTTATTAACCTCTTAGGACCTGGTGTCCACATCACATTTTGGGGTGTCTAGACCAAAGTACAAAATTTTGCTCTTCAAGGGCCTGATATCCACTTACAAGGACTGTTCTATCGAAAGGCCCAGGATCCTCCAGCAGCTTCTAGGCCTAGGATCCTCCAGCAGGCACCAACAACTAAGCAGCGTTTCGGTGAGTCGAAATTAACTGCTGCTTCAGAAATGGGGCCTAAGAGAACACGAACAGCTGAGGAAATTGAGGACATTAAAAAGTCACTGGACTTTTTAACTGAAGAAACATCAGCTATCAAGCTACAACAGAAATATATCCTGGACATTGTCAAGGAGATAAGGTCGCTTCGCAATCAGAATGCAGAGAAGGAGAAATGGATTGTCTATCTGAAGAGCAGGGTCACGGACCTGGAGCAATACACGAGAATAAATGATGTGATCATCATGGGGCTAAACATAAAACCTCGGTCATATGCTCTGGCCGTGACTGCTGACAGCAAAGAAGAGCATGGAGAACTGTTAGCTCTGCAGAGCAACAGGTGGCTTGTTTCTTGCAGTCAAAATCGATCGACCTGGACTCTAATAACATCAAGGCATGCCACCTTCTGCCCAGGAAAAACATTAGTGATAAACCAGCCGTCATAAGATTTGTAAAGCGGAAACACTGGAATGCACTGCTGAAGAAGGGGAGAAAACTAAAGGGATTGAACGTCTACATGAATGACCATCTAACCAAATACAACGCTGACATAGCTAAGAAAGCACGGCACCTAAAGAAACTGGGTAAAATTCAAAATACCTGGACTGCAAACTGTAAAATATTTATTAAACTCAACGGAACATTGGAGGAAGCCAAAGTGCTGGTCATCAAACACATCCAGCATCTGGAAAAATATTAACAAGCCACATGGACCACAAATGCAAGAAGCTGAACAAATAATCTACACTCATCAAGCCATGAAGGTAACAACAGAAACTAAAGCACAACATATTAAATTATAACACAATCAACTAATTTAACATCTGGGAATTATACACTGCTATCACAGAGGATTGCTAATCATGAGAATCTGGAGTTAAATTCACCACAAAACACGGAATACATACACACTTCACAGAGCAGGACATTGATCAAGAATTGAACTTTTTTAACACCAGTAACACCTGCTGTTACTATACTGAAGAACAATTCAATAAAATTGTCAAGGCTGACTGCAAAATGTCCGTAATCCACTTTAATAGTAGAAGTTTATATGCCAACTTTCACAACATAAGAGAATATTTAAGCAAATTTGCACATCAATTCAGTGTGATTGCAGTATCTGAGACCTGGATTAATAAGGAGAAAGGAGTGGACTTTGAAATAGACGGATATTAACTAAATTTTATGAACAGAAAGAATAAGAATGGTGGGGGTGTGGCTTTGTTTGTGGACAAAAATTTTAAATACAGGGTAGTGGAAAAAATGACCGTGGTGGTGGACAACATATTAGAGTGTGTAACAATAGAAATTAGTATGGAAAAAAAGAAAAATGTCATTGTAAGTTGTATATATAGAACACCAGGTTCTAACATTGAAATGTTTAAGGAGTGGGTAGATAAAACATTTATTAAGACAAATCAGAAAGTTATGTTCATTTGTTGGGATTTCAACATAGACCTATTAATTCCAAACAAACATAGTATGACAGATGAGTTTATTAATACAATGTATAGCATGGGACTCTGTCCAATGATCACTAAGCCCAGCAGGATTACAGCACAGTGGGCAACCTTAATAGACAATATATTTACTAATGAAATAGAAAACAGATCTATAAGTGGTCTCCTAATTAATGACATTAGTGATCATCTACCTGTTCTTGCAGTGTATGACAGCAATAACAGGAAGGTCAAACAGGAAAATACAACAAAATACAAACGAGTGAGAACAGAGGAGTCCATAAATGCATTTAAAAGTAATTTACTTAAGCAAGAATGGGCGATGGTGTATAAGGAAAAAAATATTGATAAAGCTTATGAGACTTTGTTAGGAAAATTTAAAGTGTTATATGATAGCCGTTGCCGAGTAAAGAAATATAGCAAAAAGCAAAAATATGCAGCGTGCCCATGGATCACAAAAGGATTACAAAATGCATGTAAAAAGAAAAATACCTTATACAGAGAATTTATAAAGAACAGAAGTATAGAAGCTGAAAATAAATACAAAAGATATAAAAATAAATTAAGTAGTGTTTTGAGGTCATGTAAAAAGGAATATTATGAGAAATTATTAAATATGAATAAAAATAAAAGGGATTTGGAAAACATTAAATGCCATCATTAAAAATGGTTCTAGGCAGTTAAATTATCCTTTGTATTTCACTAATAATGATAGAAATATTAGTAACATGAGTGATGTGGTTAATGAGTTCAATAAATTCTTTATAAGTGTTGGGCTGATAGAATTCCTGATACAAGAAATTGTGCAGCGAAAGAAACTAAACTCATTCAACGTAATCCTCATTCAATGTTTTTAACGGTGGTAGAAGAAAAGGAAATCACTGATATTGTCGGGAAATCACAAACAAAAAATTCTACAGACTTTGATGACATTGATATGGAAATCGTTAAGAAAGTTATCGATGGCATCTCCAAACCCTTAACACACATTTGCAATTTGTCTCTACAAACTGGTCAATTCCCAACACAAATAAAAACAGCTAAAGTAATACCACTGTTTAAAAATGGAGATAGACACCAATTCACAAATTACAGGCCTGTTTCTCTACTTTCACAATTTTCAAAAATACTGGAAAAAGTTTTCATTAATAGACTTGACAAATTTATAGATAAATATAAAATAATAATGGACAGTCAGTATGGTTTCAGACCAAACAGATCAACATCCATGGCATTAATGGAACTTATTGAAAATATCACCAATAATATAGACAATGCACAGTTGGTGTTTTCATTGACCTATAAAAAAAAAGCTTTTGACACAATTAATCATGAAATATTACTTGATAAACTGGAGTACTGTGGCATTAGAGGATTGGTGCTAGAGTGGGTCAGGAGTTATTTGAGAGACAGGCAACAGTTTGTGAACCTTGGTGAATATCAATCAGAGTGCCTGGACATTGTTTGTGGAGTTCCACAGAGATCAGTATTGGACCAAAACTGTTTATCCTGTACATCAACGATATATGTAAAACATCTGATATATTACAGTTTATTTTATTTGCAGATGATACAAATATTTTTTTGTGCTGGAGAGAATTCACAGCAGCTTTTGGAAATTGTCACACCAGAAATTATTAAACTGAAAACATGGTTTGACAGAAACAAGTTATCACTAAATTTGAATAAAACTACATTTATATGATTTGGAAAATGTAAAAAAAGATGCTGGAGCAAAATTGTTGATCAATTATGTTGAAGAAGAGCAAGTTTCTCATACAAAATTTCTGGATGTGATAATAGACAACAAAATCTGCTGGAAACCTCACATAAAGCATATACAAGCTAAACTGTCAAGAAGCAACTCTGTACTGAGTAAAGCTAAAAAATTTTAGCATTTTTCCAAATCACTCCGGGTACTTTACTGTTCACTTATAATGCCATATTTGGAATACGGTGTGGAAATCTGGGGAAATACATACAAAACTTCACTTCAACCATTATGTAAAATTCAGAAAAAAAGCTATCAGGATGATTACTAAAGCAGGATTTAGAGACCACACTAACATTATGTTCTTGAAATTAAAAATTCTGAAGTTTGTGGATCTTATAAAATATAAAACTGCAAAAACTATGTGCAAAGCCAGATACAATATGCTACCAGGATATGTGCAGAGGATGTTTTTTGACAGAGAAGGGGACTATGAATTGAGGGGAACATGAAATCTGAAGACTCTTGAAGCACGGACAAAGGTTAAAACATTTTGTATTACCATTTGTGTGGTAAAACTGTTGAACAGTTTTCCCGTGGACCTACAGCAATGTTCAAGCATTAGTCAGTTCATAAAGATGTTTCGATAAATGCTTTTGGAAGAGTATGAAACTGATAAGTTGATGACCCATTGTATATATAACTATGCTAAATTGTATCAAAATTATATCTATCACTATAGCTAGGTTTATACATTTCCTTCATTCCTTGTTTATTGTGTGGGGTAAGTAATAATGGGAATTAGGGGTAACAATGAATAGTAGGATTCAATAGAATGTTGAGCATGGGTTAGGGATTAATAAGTATGTATGTACAGTAGCTTGTAAAAGTATTCGGCCCCCTTGAACTTTTCCACATTTTGTCACATTACAACCACAACTATGAATCAATTTTATTGGAATTCCACGTGACAGACCAATACAAAGTGGTGTACATGTAACAAGTGGAACGAAAATCATACATGATTCCAAACATTTTTTACAAATAAATAACTGAAAAGTGGGGTGTGCGTAATTATTCAGCCCCCTTTGGTCTGAGTGCAGTCAGTTGCCCATAGACATTGCCTAGTGCTAATAATAATAATGGATTGCATTTATATAGCGCTTTTCTAGGCACCCAAAGCACTTTACAGTTCCACTATTCATTCATTCTCAAATTCACACACTGGTGGAGGCTTGTAGGGCAGACTGACAGAAGCGAGGTTGCCATATCGCGCCATCGGCCCCTCTGGCCAACACCCGTAGGCGGTAGGGTAAAGTGTCTTGCCCAAGGACACAACGACCAGGACAGATACAGCAGGGGGATCGAACCGGCAACCTTCCGGTTGGAACTTTTTGGCCAAAATGCAAAACGCTATGTGTGGCATAAAACTAACACTGCACATCACTCTGAACACACCATCCCCACTGTCAAATATGGTGGTGGCAGCATCATGCTCTGGGGGTGCTTCTCTTCAGCAGGGACAGGGAAGCTGGTCAGAGTTGATAGGAAGATGGATGGAGCCAAATACAGGGCAATCATGGAAGAAAACCTCTTGGAGTCTGCAAAAGACTTGAGACTGGGGCGGAGGTTCACCTTCCAGCAGGACAACGACCCTAAACATAAAGCCAGGGCAACAATGGAATGGTTTAAAACAAAACATATCCATGTGTTAGAATGGCCCAGTCAAAGTCCAGATCTAAATCCATTCCAGAATCTGTGGCAAGATCTGAAAACTGCTGTTCACAAACGCTATCCATCTAATCTGACTGAGCTGGAGCTGTTTTGCAAAGAAGAATGGGCAAGGATTTCAGTCTCTAGATGTGCAAAGGTGGTAGAGACATACCCTAAAAGACTGGCAGCTGTAATTGCAGCAAAAGGTGGTTCTACAAAGTATTGACTCAGGGGGCTGAATAATTACGCACACCCCACTTTGCAGTTATTTATTTGTAAAAAATGTTTGGAATCATGTATGATTTTCGTTCCACTTCTCACGTGTACACCACTTTGTGTTGGTCTTTCACGTGGAATTCCAATAAAATTGATTCATGTTTGTGGCTGTAATGTGACAAAATGTGGAAAAGTTCAAGGGGGCCGAATACTTTTACAAGCCACTGTATGGCTGTATCCCAATTCAGGGTCTGCAGCCTTAAAGGTCGCATTTTAAGGCCGATTACGTCACAACGATGCGACGAAGGCTGTTCCAATTCGAAGGCTGCTCGAAATGCGGTCCTCAAACGCGTCCTTCATTTCCCTGAATTTTAAGGATGTGGCGGTGTAGACTTTGTGGCCCAACATATCCCAGACTTCATAGCGCAGCGGTGGGTGTGGATAATTTTGCTGAAAAAAACGGTGGAAGCGGAGTGGCCAAGGCGTAAACTTTTAAAAGTAAGTACTGAATAATATGTAACTTATTTGTGTGCAAATGTTTAATAATGAAGAACATTAAAGCAGTACTGTTGGCCACATGTCGGCAAAGTTATGTGACATTAGTGATGTTTGTACTTTCAGCGTTTACTTGGTTAACTTTAAAATATAGGCCGTTCAATAGTTGACCTTAATCTTACAGAGAATGTGATGATTTTATGGATAATTAAAGTCAGTCATATATCCACAAACACAACAAGCTGAAAGTCAGTGATGCTGCTCGCTTTGCAGTCCTGAATATCACGGCACAAGCAGGATTCACTGCACTGTTAATGTTAGCTCTGTTATATTGCTGCCTCTGTTCGGTGGTGTCGAGCCAAACGGACTTTAACGTGTGTTTGAACAAGCTGACGGTTCACTCGTTAAGCTGAAAGAAAGATGCTTTAATCACAGGAGTCACACATGTGTCCACTGTACCATCTGGGAACTCTTCTTGTTTAGCACTCGTAATAACACAAACACTAAATCCTCCTTTTCTTGTGCTGTTTTGTAGCAGTGTATACACCTGAGACTGTCACCTGTCTGTCTGTCCTGCACTCTCTCTCTTTTTCTTTCTCTCTGATTGTGTTTGAATTCTGCAGCTTATCACACATTTGATTTCCATGTGTGACGACTGCAAGTGTCCAGAGTGAGGACAGACTGAGGGACCCACTGCTGCACATCATCTGTGAGGCTTTGCACCCCTGATGATCCACCAGGACAAACTCAGCAGTGTGTGAGGAAGAGGAGGAGGAAGAGCCAGCAGCAGCTGACAGATGGAGAGAATAGACAGACTGTTCCCTGTTTGTGAAGGACTGCTAGAAAAGTTTAAAATAACTAATTGTCTGTCCTGAATCAGTCGTATTAGGTAATGTTCAAATAATTTTATCATTCCAGTGTTTTCAGTGTGGGAGAAAATACTCAGGGCCTTCAAGTTAAACACTATGAAAGGCAGCAACAAGTTTAATATTCAGAAACCTAAAGTATGTATCAGCAGCAGAATGGAGCTAAAAATAAATGTTTGTTTCAGTTCTATGAAGCTTTGAGTATTTTGGATTAGTAGTACTGCTGTGTTTGTTGCATCATATTGCTGTAATTGTTTATATGCTTTATATATTCTGAGGTAAGATCTATAGTGTTACATCATATTCTATAAGGATGTTATGTGTTTGTATACTTTCTGCCCAGTTTGACCCATTTAGCAGAAGTCAGCCTGTTTAAGGCTCTGATATCTATTCTGTATGACTGAAAGCAGTTATGACATGGTCTGATTTTCTCACCCAATAAAGGAATATTTAATATATCAGTCTACTCTTCATTCTATCAGAAACAGTTATCACAGCTCGTACATTTGTTTTTTCCACATATATGTAAGCACTGAGCCAAA
Source organism: Pelmatolapia mariae (assembly GCF_036321145.2). Taxonomy (NCBI): domain Eukaryota; kingdom Metazoa; phylum Chordata; class Actinopteri; order Cichliformes; family Cichlidae; genus Pelmatolapia; species Pelmatolapia mariae. The sequence continues at coordinate 31,544,723 of NC_086243.1, read as the reverse complement.
TTTAGTAATGCCAACATATTAAAAGAACAATATTTGTCTCTTATATATAATACATCTATATATACACTGTCAAAGATACTTGTCTTTGAGTGAAGATTTAAGGTGATAGGACATATAAATAAATGTAACTTGAATCTTTACTGAAGCTCAGTATTTGACACAGAGTTCAAGTTCACTGCTGTAATAACTAATAATGATTAATATAATAACTATAATATTGGCCATATTATATTTACATTACCAAAGTGAGATGACTTTAGTCTCATGAACAACATTAGCTAATTGTTATTTACTAGCTAATCTTAAAATGACTGTTCAGTACAGAAATGAAGCCCAACAATCATGTTTTACAGTCCTGTGGTCTCAGCCTCAGATACTTATTAAATCACACAGAGCTCATGTAGAAACAAATGAACAAAATATGTTCTCCTTCATTTTTGTCAAACAAAGCTGTATGAAACGTTTCCAGCTGTTAGTATCATGGTTGCTAGGCAACCTGGGCAGTGTGACGGCGGTTAGACCGTCCCATTTCACAAGCCTCGCACTTCCCGCCTTAGCGGTCTTTGAGTACACGGCCCTTGAGGACCGTTAAGACTGCGTACTTTAAGGCTGCAGACCCTGAATTGGGATACAGCCTATGTCCACTGTGAGCGACCATTTTGCACAGAGGCGGTGGCTTATGACACCAACTGTCGGCCATCTATAATCCAGTTTTGAGATCCCTTCCCAGGCACCTTAACGCTCACTCACAACCAATGTTCCCTCTAATTTTTCACGTGTCTGAGCGAACACACAAACTCCCTGAGCGATCACTTGGACCACTGTGAGCGACATCAGACGTGTGCAATGTGGTCACGCCAGCATTGAATCCATCCAAGTTACATGGTTTATTAAGATAATCAAATTACAGCATTTACATTTATGTTAGACTACTTTTAATTAACTGCTTTAGCCCACTTACAATGAAAATGTAAAAAAAAAATCTTGTTCATGACCTGTGTAGTATGTTAACACTATTGGAAGTAAAAATAACTTGAACTCCAATTTTGAAAACACAACTTTCTTTCTTTTTTAAAAAAAGCTCTGACTTGCATTATGAGTCTGTGGTCTGGGAGAGAGTCTGTAGCTCTCTGTCTGCAAAATACAGTATATAATGACCAATGCTGGGCAATTAATTATATAGTTACTTCTTTAAAAAAGTAACTCAGTTTGGCAAACAACAAAGTTTTTTTGCAGCTATTTTTTTTAAATGCAGCCAAGGCATTTTTAAATAAACATTTCAAACTATTTACAGAACAATCAGCTGTTCTGCATCAAATCTGATGCCACACAAATTATTTGTGCCACTCCAAAAAAGAATTTCTGTCCACTATGAGATAAAGGAGAACAACAGCCTGATACCTGCAGGCTTGACAACAGGAGATTTATCACTCCTGTAACACCTGTAACATTCAGCAGTCGCCTCATTGTTCTGACACACACAACAAAACTATTGACTACACTACACACTAACTACACAAGGTTTGCGCTAAACGTCTCAAATCACTCACATCTCAAAGCACCGCCGTCACTCCTAAAACTTCCCCCAGTTTCGTAACAACTAGATGTCACGTTGCCATATCATTTTTTGATTGGTCGACATGGTACTTTTTTGGACGAATAGGAAAGGTGGGCGGAATTTGTTTTTGCTCACAGGCGGAGAGTGCTTTCGAGCCTTTTTCCTTATAAAACACCGTTTTACCGTTTCTTCCCGCAGTAAATATAAACAACGACAGTATTCAGGAAGAAAACCAAACATTGCAGATATTTTTAATCATAACTCTGGTTTTACGTGGCCTATCAAAACAATTTAAAAACTGGTATAAAGTCCACACTTTTTCCGTAATTGTTCCGTCTGTCCTGCTCACCTCTCCAATGGTTGTACACGTTGTCATTAATGTGGCTTCACTCCACATCAGCCACGCCGCTTTGCTCGCTAAAACACCGGTGTCGGCACATAAGTACGCTGTCATAGCCTGTCAACGACGTTGATTAGCTGCATATATACGAATGTAAATCGCATCATTGGCTGGACTATGGGATAAGGTGAAATCGTTCTAATCCCATACTGGAGCAGCCAGTCACTTACTGACTAACACTGCAAAACAGAATTGTTAAAGTATTAATTTTAATTTCAAATCAGGCTAGATTTTTTTTTGTGCGCAACACAGATTTTCTGTGCGCAGAGACCATGCCAGCAGTGCGCAATTGCGCACGTGCGCAGCTTAGAGGGAACATTGCTCACACCCTGGGCCATCTTACCTCAGGAAATCACATGATAGGGTGGGGCTAGGTTTCACAATGAGCTCACCCGAAACCCTGGCTGATTGTGACCCACACCCGTTTTCACACCTTGGCTCATGTGATTAGGTGGAGGATCATCAGGGGTTCCCTTTGTCCCTCTTTGGGGGTATACTCCCACAGGGTTTAAATGTGGGACTCTCCACCATTTGACCCTAGAACTGAAGAAGCTTCTCGGATGAGAGGTGAAACATCTTCAAGCAACTTAAAGAAGTCCAGATGCTTTTCTTTCCAAGCTTCTTAGACCATAAAAACGCAACTTTCAAGTTTGGACAGTGGACTTCTTTTGCCTGAGTACAAAATATTATCTCAGTGCAGCAGTGGCTTGTGGATTTTAAATTGTGGGATGTTTGGTTTGTCAAACTAAATGAATTTCCACTACACAGCTGTTATTATCAGAGGGGAAGAGAAAGGCAACCACAATTAAAACAACAGCCTTATCCTAATTGTCCGTGATCATTAGCTCCACATGATACGTTAAATTTATCTGTGCTCTAAATGTCTGTAGTATATTTATATTAATGTATTTGTATATTTTTATTTCATTCCACTTCATGGACCGTACGAGAAGAAATCAGGAGACCTGATGAGGGCAGTATTACGCCTTTGATACCTCCAGTCTACCGTAAGTTCAGTAGAAGAAGAATAGCGGCAATGGCGCCATTGAGAGATTCCGTCGCGATCCCGAGTTAAGTTTGAAGACGTTGGTTTGGCGGTATTGGTTGTTGTTGCAATGTCTTCAGTTCAGCATCTGAGAGAGTTTATCAAGGAGAGATTAACTTCTGCTGCAGAAGAAATCTTCTCAGAGTTTGAAAAAACGATCGTCCGGTATGAGGAGCAGATCTGTCAGCTAAGACTGCTTAATATCAGACCCGGGATAAAGTCACACAATACAGGTGTGTAAATTTGTGGAGGTGTGGGGGTTGGGGGATCATCCGTGGGCATGATCTAAATGCATTGATCTAAGCTAGTAATACACCACAGTAAAGTGTATGCAGTTATATCTGTGCAGTGTTGAGAAGGTTACTTTTAAAATGTTTTCCACTACAGATTACAGAATACATGGCCCAAATGTAGTTTGTAACGTATTCCGTTAAGTTACTCAGTGTGAATAACGTATTCTAAATACTTTGGTCCGGATTATTTGGTATATTTTAATGCTTTTTACAACTACATGAATGTACTATTGCCGTGTGAATTATTGCTATAACTGAAGGCTACTAGCCACCGAGCTAACATTGTTAGCTGGCTTTAGCTAAAGTTAGTTCATAGATTTCAGACTGTTAGACTTGATTCATAGCATTAACATCCTGCTAGCTACAAACAATCATGTGCAGTTCTGAAAGCAATACCAAGTAAATTTTTAAATCGTGATGTAAAATGAGTAACAGTAGGGTGGACATTAGGTAATGCTGCAGTTTTTGCAGTGATCTCGTATAGAAAACAATTTCTGTATCAGTAACATGTTTTCTTTCTGTTTGCTTTCAGAACTGCACATGATTATTTGCAGCTAGCAGGTTGTAATGCAGCCTTCAGTAATAGTAATGAGTCACACAGCAATAGTACATCGAAGATTCCGAAGTGGGGCATAACATGGATAGCTACAACAACTAAAACAAGGTAGTTGTAGTAGGCTTACGTTAGGGCTGTGCAATATGACGAAATATATCAGATGATGAAATGAAAACATCTATAGTTTCAAATTATATGCTATTGGTTTTTTTGTGGTGTCACAAAATACCTTTTTAACAACATACAACAACATTTTTTCATTGGTTTCATCTTCACTGGCTATCAATAAAGATGAGGCAGAACCTGGTAACTCCAAACAGAAGGACCAGTCAAAACAAATTGAGGATGTTAATCCTAAACGAGGGGCTCCCCCTGTTGCATGGACATGGCTTGGTTATGGAAAGCCTGACATGGATCAGGAAACTCTACTATTGAAATTATGCCCAGACCGGTCCCCACCATGGATTCAAACACGACAAACCTCTTCGACCACCTACGCAAGAATCATGTGAAAGTTTGTGGAGAGAGTTTATAGATGAGAAGCAAAAAAGAGCCGTCAGGTGCTCAAAATAAACCTTAGACTTAGTACTTCCAGATGTTTCTTTAGGTTGGAGGTGGAGTCTTTATAGTTGAGAGCAGCTCGGTTGCTGGGTCCATTGTGTAACTGACGCCACCAACATTACCAGGACACTTACACTAGAGCCTCTTATTGCGTGTTTTGTTTGGGTTTCCGGCAATGCGTGAAATCAACAAAATTAGAGAGAGTATAGCCTAACATATGAAACAGGAAAAGACCATCGTGTAATCCATTTATTTAGAAGTAACTGTATTCTAATTATTACCAATTTATCGGTAAATGTAATGGAATACAGTTACTTATATTTTGTGCTTTACATGCGTAACCCTGGTACATGTATACCGTTACTCCCTAACACTGCATCTATGTAAACATACTTACGGCCACTTTGTTAGGTAAACCTGTTCAACTACTCTTTAATCCAAAATGTAATCAGCCAATCAAATGGCAGCAGTCCATGCATTTCAGCATGTAGCGACCAGATGGTGATTGAAATCACTTTGATCGTGGTGTGGGTGTTGGTGCCACACTGGCTGGTCTGAGTGTTTCAGAAACTGCTGATCTGTTTAAATTTCCAGCACAAACATCTGTATGATTTACAGAGAGTAGTCCAAAAAAGAGAAAATATGCAGTGCCCGTAAAATGACAGTGAGTTCCCTGTACTCGGGTCTCCAGAGTCACCAGCTCTCAACCCAACAGAGCACCTTTGGAATGTAGTGGACCATGAGATTTGCATCATGGATGTGAAGATGACAGATATGCAGTAGCTGTGTGGAGCTCTCCGGTCAGTATAGACCACAAATATCTGAGGAACGTTTTCAGCACTTTGCTGAATCTCCACAAAGAATTAAGTCAGCTCTGAGGACGAAAGGGGCTCCAATCTAGTACTAGCAATGTGTACATTATTAAGTCACCAGTGAGTGTATATTTATTAGTAAAATGTTAAAAAATTAGCATTAATAGCATATCTTACCTTTGTCCTAAAATACTTTAAGCTTTCATGATCATATTCAGATCATGCTGCTGTTCATTTGTTTGTTTATTCACAGTGTGTGATGATCACTGGCAGTCAAATCTAAAAATTAGACGCCAGACAGCTGTAAAGTTATCAACATCACCCAATGAACAAATGACTATGAGTGAATGTTTCTGTGGCAACATCTGCAAGAATGCAAGAGACTGTGAAAACATAAGCTAAATTCTCAATAGGTGACCCCTTTTCATCCTTCTTTATCTTTCCTATCATCACATTAGTCACTATTTTCTTGTCTCCCTTTGTTGAACACGAAGGTCTGGATGATCAGCAGTTCTGTGTCCAGGAGAGGAGCTCCAGTCTCAAGCAGGAGGACCCAGAGCCTGCACAGACTAAAGAGGAACAGGAGGAAATCTACAGCAGTGAGGAAAGAGAGCAGCTTGAACTGAAGCAGGAGGATGAAAGCATTCATGTCTGGACCGGAGAACAGCTGGATTTGTTGTGGAAACCTGGAGTAAAGCAGACCAGAATAGGTATGTAAAAGTGTAATATACAGATTTCATAATATAGAAATGAATATGACTCGTAACAAAACGTCACAAAGTCACATGGCGTGCATTACCGCCTGGGGTACTGCCTCACTAAAGACATGTTTTCTGTTAGTACAGTAAAATAAAAACTGGGTTTCAAATCTTCTCTTGTTTAATAAAAACTAAAATTTCTACCAAATATAAGTCATGTTAGTCCAGAACTGTACACAGTATGTAGAGAAATGTTGAGACGCTGAAAACTGTGGATTATTGGCCACAAGGACCAAGTTGGAGTAACGAGCTGTACGCCTCATAAATGATGACTTTCTGTATGTAAACAGAATTCTTGGCTGTTCACTGCATGAGAGAGAATATTTAAATATCGCTCACATATCTGAGAGACATGCTCCAGAGTTCGTATGGGTGCTTGAAATCCTTGAAAATGCTTGAATTTTAATATTTTCTTTTCAAGGTTTGAAAAGTGTTTGAATTTCAGATGTGGTGCTTAAAAGTTCTTGAAAGTGTAACTGTATTTCATTCACCACAAATAACTCTCTGATTGAATAGTTTTCTTATCAGATAGAGAAATAAAATGAGTCGCAAAATGTAAAAGCAAAATTTCCCCGCCTGGGCTGCCTTGCGTCTGTTTCAACGTGTGACCCCGCCCCTCCCTCGGTCAGTCGGTGATGAGTGCGCTAACATACCTGTAGGTTGCTGTTTTAATGAGTGTTTGATGGAAAACGACAGTCGCATGATAGGTGAGTCCTAGTAAATAATTTTCCAGTACGTGTACGTTACACATGCTATTTGTAAAAATTATGATTATTATTTTGCTAGCTATCAAACTCGCTGGAGAAATGATTGAAATGCACTGAGTGTGATGCAGTATGGCAGCGCTATTATGGAATATGCTGTGAACTTAGCTAACAGTACTTAGCAGTAATATGAGTTAATTTACTCAAGTGAAAGCTTTAAACATTAGCCCGATGCATAACTAGCCAACTTAAGGCTTTCTGATTAACCCTCTGAGGTCGACGGACCCAGAGTCTCCATTTCAACTTGGGTCGAACGTGCGGACTTCAAACTATATACCAGTTTTTAAATTGTGTTGATAGGTCACGTAAAACCAATGTTTTTTGTTTTCTGAATAAAACAGTGGCGTTTAATCCGGGAAGAAACAATAAAAACTGTGTTTTCTAAGGAGAGCGCTAGCAAACACGCTTTGCTTGTGAGTGAAAAAAGAAAAAACACTCCTTCCCTATTGCTGGAAAAATGTACCATGTCGACCAATCAAAAAATGATATGGCAACATGTGGCATTTGGTTGCTTGGGAAGAGGGGGGAAGTTTTAGGAGTTACCGGCGAGAGAGAGCGAGTGAGCAAAAGAGAGAGAGAGAGAGAGTTTTGATACGTGAGAGATTTGTGACGTTTACCGTGTTTGGAGTCTCAAGTTAGTGTGTTGTCTTGTGTAGTTGGTGTGCAGTGTAGTCGTTGTTTTGTTTTTGTGTGTCAGTTCTACTAGTGAATGTCACAGTTGCTGCAAAAAAGCCACCAAAGGCAGGTTGCAGTGTAAACGCTGAGTGACACACCTGCTGTCAGACCTGCAGGATTTATCCCTGTGCTGTTCTCATCTGTGTCTTAGTGGATACAAAGTATTTTCTGGAGTTGCATAAATAATTTGTGTGCCTTCTTCTTTGATGCAGAACACCTGATTGTTCTGTAAATAGTTTGAAATGGTTATATAAAAAATGTCTGAGCCTTGGCTGCATTTGTAGGTAAATAGTACCATATAACTTTGTTGTTTGCAAAACTTGTGCATATTTTTTTTAAAAAATGTACAATTTCTATTTGCATTTCAAGTTATGAAAATGATTCGTTAAACATGCTTGTGATTTTTACAGTCAAAAATATCACTTTCTACTCGTATTTTAAATTTTGTCTGAATTTAGATAAATTGTGCTGATACAGTATGTCAAAATGAGAAAATAACAGTTTGGCAAGACAAACAGTTTTTAAAGGTGAAATATAGAGGCCAAATCAAAAGTAGTCAAAAACGGCCAATTATACCCTGGACCCCAGAGGGTCAAAGGCTAAAAGCAAAGTTGTCACCAAGTACTGTTTATATTTGTGTGTATTGCTGCAGCTTTTTTGAGTATTAACTTGGTGCCTTTGGGTGAAATAATGGTAATATGAGGGACCGATCCCTATGGTCACAAAGAATAACCACTTATTTCTGTGCTACCAAAGTTCCCCGGCTTTCATTCAAAATGTGTTTATGGTCAGCACCTACACATTAAACTACTTAAACATTATAAATGTCTTCAAGCTCACACTGAGGCCCGTGGGGCACTATCAGCCACTGAGACAGTACACACATTTATGTGTATTTGTATATGAATATTTCATACTTTAAGGCTGCCTGTTTATTTAAGGGAGATGAACAAAATACATTAGAATTGTACATAATAATATCACGGATGATAAATTAAATAGATTTTAAGTAGATGCTTGTGCATTCTTAAAGTCTTATATGTTGAATTGAACTATGTGATCTATTCAAAGCCTCTCCCAGTCAGTGCTGTTCTCCATGCCTGTCTGACTGTACATGATGTTATTAGCACAAACACTTTAAAGGTGATCATTTAGGACTTCAGCAATAATACAGACAGCAATGTAGTTAGCAATAAAACAGTTTTATTGGGAATTAACTTAAAAAACAAACAAACATCTGCCTCCTATTTTTTGTCACACAGGAAAGAAGCATCAATATCTGATGAGAAGACTTATTTACTTATTTTTTTTTGGGGGGGGGGGGGGGGGGGGGTTCAAGAGGAGAAGAATATCTCTAATAAGTTGATTTGTTCACATTTTCACATCTTAATTTTTAAGTGAAATGTGTATTTTGAGTTTATACACTATGTATATAAGGCGACCGTTTCCTTTTGCAGTATTTTTGTTTGGTGTGTTTTTCTGTCTTAACAAAAGGGGAACAAAGGTGTTTAAGTTCACCTAGGATGATTTGTTTTAATTTTCACATGGTCTTACTGAGGTGATGCGAATTGAAACATGCATTCTTTTTTTTTCGGGGGGGGGGGGGATGTGCTGGAAAAGCTTGAAAAGGGACCTTGAAAGTGCTTAAAAAGTGCTTGAATTTGACCCTGAAAAAGGCGTATGAACCCTGATGCTCACAGTGTAACTTTTTTCTTGTGTGTTGTGTCCGTCAAGACCTCCCACAGCAACATGATTGTAAGGAAAATGAGGATCTGGATGACCCGCAGGACTGTAGCCAGGAGAGGAACTCCAGTCTGGACCAGCACGACACAGATCCTCCACAGATTAAAGAGGAACAGGAGGAAATCTCCACCAGTCAGGAAGAAGAGCAACTTGCACTGAAGCAGGAAATGAACAGCGGCATTGTCTGGACCGGGCAGGAGCTGGGCATCATGTGGAACCCTGAAGTAAAGTTGCACAGAATAGGTATGCAAAACCTTAATGGATAGATTCAGTTTTGTATTAAGAAATCTAACTCCTGTTGGATCCTAATCAGACCTCCGATATACTTTATAGGGGCACATGAAGAATTTAAAGACCAACTGCAATAAGGAAACTGACATAATATTCTAAGAGCCAAAATGTCTAGTCCGCCCTGTCAGGACTGTCTTATGTTGAAAATAATTGAGTACAAGAGAGAGGAAGACACCCTACAATGAGTTGAAACATCAGCTTGTTATTTATTCCTGCATATACATATTTGTCATTCATAGTGTCACTTTGTTTGTCCCTCACAAATTGCAGTCGTCACTCCTTCGCCTGTGCTGCGCCCCTGCACCTGCAGGCGCATTTACTGTGAATATCAAATTTAATAACAGGAAATAAACTAGGCATGTAATACTTTTCTTTCTTTTTTTGGCCACATTTTTTAAGTGACCTATATTTGACAACAGTATATTAAAAAAAAAAACAAAAAAAAAAACCTTTAAATTATGTTTTTGGTGTGCCATCTCAATGTTTTCAGTAGCCCCCATATGGCCACCCATATGAAAAAATTCATGAGCCGCCCCTGTACATTATGACTGAGTACATCCACTAAACCTTTTGTGGATAACATAATTATCCCCATTAGGACTGAACGATCAATTTAAAAATAAAATATGAAGATTTGAAACTAAGCTTTTAGCAAACCACACAACACTATGTTAGGTGTGTCCTTGTGCCATGTGTTTCTGGGTATTTCTTTCTTCTTCTGTTCCTTTGGATTCCAGCACAAGACCTGTGTAGTGATGTTATTGGTGGACTTCCTGATTGTGTGGCCAATCCAGCACCACTTTCTGTCAGAAGTGGTATTGCTAATGGTTCCTGGTTTGTACTTGTCCACAGTTTGTAATCTTCTCTGGCCACTGGATACGGAGGATTTGTTGCAGGCAGCTGCTGATGAATGTCTGCAACATACAGAGCGCTGTCTTTGCTTCATGTTTACGAGCTATAGAGAAGTATAGGTGTGACCCTGATTTTTAAAAACGCTCAGCTTGGTGGAATTTCTGACCTCTTGAGTTTCAGACATTTTTTAAAATTATGTTGTTTCGAGAAAAGGAATAGAAAACAAGCAAAAAAAAAAAACAAAGCAACATACTAAACACAACACCATCATGTTAATCTAGCTAAGTGTAAACAGCAATAAATACTAAATATTGAATGTTGTTGTGCAGCACAGACAGCGCACAATGTGCTTTGAAGTAGCAGCTAAGAAAGGTGTAGTTTATGTCTACGAACAGTGAACACCCATGTGCACACCTGTGTGGATCAGCGCGCTTGTATACAGAAGGTTTCCCCATGTAACGGTCTGCTAGAGGGTGTGGAGGGCCATAGCCCCGTCCCCCAGGGCATGAAGCAGGCATGGAGGAGATCCAGGCTCCAGACATCCAGGGACCCCATAGTGCGAGAGCCCAAGGAGTACCACCGGAGGGGCATCCGTGCCACCCTCCTGGGAAGGGCTGAGGAGATCCCCAGACGAGGGGTCACCCAGTAGCCACGGAGCAGAAGCCAGAGGGGGCTGCACTGGCGCGCCCGCCGGCTCTGCCGGTAGCCAGTTGTGCCAGAGTGAACCGAGCTGCAGGCCCTGAGGCCGGAGGTTCGAGGGCCCCCTTTGCCCCGGAAGAGGCCTGACCGAGCGACAGGCACCAGGCCCCGCCAAGTAGCCACCGGGAGTAAGCTGGTGTATACCTGAGCGCCCAGCCCCGGACACCAAGAACCACCAATGCACCGACCCCTGAGTGCATCAGTTACCGGCAGGGAGTGTGGTGAGGGGAGATAGGCCTCCACACTTTGGAGGGCCTGGGTGTTCCCAGGGAGGTGGAGTCTAAGACCTGACCTGACATATACACACAGACAAACAGGCACACACAGACACAAACATGCATTCCCACCCTCATGCACACATATACAAACACTCAGCACTCATCCAACGTAGGAATAGACATATATGCACATGTACACACAATCGCACTCCCCAAACATACTCTATACCCCGGGTCCAGGTACCCTCGCCCCCAGAGGGGGAAACGGCACCCAGACCCTCTCAACAGGTGATCCAGGAGATTTTTTTTTTTTTTTCTCTTTGTCTTTGTAAGTGCCCTTTCTCACTGTCCCTCTTCCCTTCTGTTTTTCTTTTCCTTCCTCTCTTTCTTTCTCCCTTTCCTATCCCCCAATCATGTCTGTCTCATCTGTAACTACTGAAAATAAAATAAATAATAACAACAAAAGTTGATCAAATGGACCAATACGGCAATGCCATGATGATCCATTTGGCAAAATAAATCCATTTGGTATCCTTGTTGGTCTTCAGACAACAATTCTGACGGCTAAAGAACCAAATGGGACAGACAAAAAAAAAAAAAAATTGTGTTGTTTCTCTTTTCTTTCTTTTTTTAACACTAGATTTACTAACCCGATGTGTTATTCACCCCTGCTGAGATTTTCACAGGTGTTCAGCTCGATTCTCCTCCTGCTTTTGTTGTGCAAACCACCCATTATCTTTGAGGCCTGGCACATTTGCATTTGTTTACTCAGAGTAGCTCAGATCCAAGGCAGGCCAAACCTCTGTGTTACAACCTTCAGAAATGCCTGCCGTATCTATACAAAATATCCCACACATTGACTGACCTGCAAATATGAAAGACAGACATTCACAATATATGGAAACACAAGAATGTTTTATTTATTAAAAAATGTGTGAAAACAGAATGAAAAGTTGCCAATACAATGACATGAGTGACATGTGTGATCTCTCCAGCTTTGCATGTTCTCTCCTGTTCATGTAAAACTAGCAAAACCTAAAAAAAGAAAGCATAAAAAATAAATTCTGTCCCTCAGTTCCAGGTTGGTTCATCTCTTCATCTCTCTGCCTTTTGTCTTAGGTTACTCTCCCACACAGTCTGTCTGTCTGTGTCATAGTCTGTTTGCAGCTTTCAGCAATGAAGTTCCTTGACTCTCAGCACAGATCTTCCATTGTTCCATTGTGACTGTGTATGTGAGGGAGTGGCATTGCATGACTACAGCACAGTGCTGTGCATAAAAGCAGACAGACCCAGGCAGGAGAATCATTTCTTCTTCGCATTTCTGACAACGCACATCAGGATGGCCTCCGTATCGCTGCCTCGCAGGAAGAACCTCTGCGCGCAACAGGCTTTGGCTTTGCTTCAGGAAATGGATGAAGCAGACTCTGATGGAGGAGAGGTTTCATTTGTGCAGCAGGCCACTGATACCTCCTCAGAAGAATCTGAAAAGGAGACGGAACAAGAACCCAACATGCCTCCACAGATGAGGCACCGTGGTACTGGGAAGCCCTGCCTGAGCCACACGGCAAAAGACGGCACTGTGTGGGCAGAGGAGGACATTGGAATGCCCAGTGCAGTAGCAAATCGCTCGTGCTTCACTGCGCAAGCTGGACCCACAGAGTCTGCTAAGGTCTGTCATTGCCATAGTACGTATGATATTTATATAAAGCCATTTAGAGTGGGGTTCATATAAATTTACCATTCTCTATTTGTTTATCTTCCGACAGCGTAAAATTACAAGTGTGCTCCAAAGCGTCCTTTGGCTGTTAGACGTGGGAATGCGGCAGACCATCAGGGAGTGTACGGTCCATCAAGCCCGCAGAACAGAGCCGGACTGGAATTTGTCAATTCATGAACTGATGGCATTCATTTCAATTCTGTTTGTAAGAGCAATCATGCGTCTCATTGGTGCCATTGTGGATTGCTGGTAAGACAGTTTTCTGGTGCCAGTAATCAAAGAGACAATGCCCCGAGATAGATTCATTTCAATTATGCAACACCTTTGATTTGATGACAAGGACACGCGGGCAGAACGGGTGAAAACAGACAAATTTGCAGCAATCTCCGACATCTGGACACGCTTCAACCAGAACTGTGCTAAGAGTTTTACTCCAGGAGAACACATGACCATAGATGAACAGCTGTTCCCTACCAAGGTTCGTTGTCCATCCACACAGTATATCTTAAACGAGCCAGACAAATCTGGGATCAAGTTCTGGATGGCCACGGATTTGGAGACCAAATATGTCTCCAATACATCTCCTAACTTGGGAAAGGACCCCAGTCGTCAGAAGGGAGAGAGGCTGGCAGAGAACATGGTCATGAAACTGATGGAGGCGTTTTTGGATGATGGGAGAAATGTCACAACGGACAGTTCCTTTACTTCCCTGTGACACTGCACAGCGAGAGGTATTCTCCACTTCAGTGCTTGGAAGTGGCCGTGTCTGCTTGACAATTTATGCACCTAAAAACAACAAGACTGTGTGTTCAAGGTCAAGGCACCAAGACATGACGATCGGTGACGACAGAAAGAGGAAACCCAACACGATAACTGACTATAACCACATGAAGGTATGTGAATGTGTGTATAATTTTACACCAGTGCTACAATGTTTTCTCATGTGTGCTATACAGGCCTATAGAGAAAAAAAAGCATATTTTATTTATTTATTTATTTTATTTTATTTATTTATTTCAAACATGTAAACAATATACAGGTACATTTAGAAAAGAAAATAAGAGACAAAAAAATACTATACGAAAATCAATACATTTCAATATTGCTACCATTCTGATTCATTTACATGTTGAAAGGGAGTGGGAAGAAGTAAACACTTATTTGATCCCACCCCTTTGCCATAAATTATCAGTTAATATTTAGTCAGCTTCCTTATTGATATAATTTGTAATAAAAATAGTGAACAGATTTCTGATATACTATATCCTATACTATCAAATCATGATTTTTTTTTATATATATTTTTTTAAATAGGGACGTTCACATAATTTCAATATTTTCCCTTTCTTTATAGTTCGAGAAGATCATATTTTTATAACTCTTTTTTTGAACTGTTTTATGTTTGCACATTGCTTTAATTCCATATTCAGACTGTTCCACAGTTTCACTCCATGAACAGAAACACTTGTAGTATGTACCTTCCCTGTTTTGAAGTTGCAAAAACCCCTTAAATTATAACTTCCTTCTTTCAAAACAAACATACTCTGAATATTACCTGGCAGTTCTTTATTTTTTGCTTTGAATAGAATTTGTGCTGTTTGGAATTTTACTAGATTGTCAATTTTCAATATTTCAGACTGCAAAAATAGTGAGTTTGTATGTTCCCTATAACCTGCATTGTGGATGATTTGAATTGCTTTTTTTTTTTTTTTTTGAAGAGTAAAAAGTGAATGTAATGTGGTTTTATGGTTAAGTTTTTCATCTAATTTTCACTGACTCTTTCAATATCAACACCATTTATTTGAATCTTAGCATTTGTATTTAAACTACTATTTCCAAATAACATAAGTTTAGATGTATTCAAATTTAATGATAATCTGTTTTTATCAAGCCAGAACTTCACTTCACTTATTTCATTAATCATATCCTCCAATAAATTCTGCAGATCATCACTAGAGCAAAAAATGTTTGTGTCGTCAGCAAAGACCTAACCCTAACCCTTAACCCCCTAACCCATATACTCATGAACCGAACTGTGAACTCTCTCTCTCTGCTTTTACAGTGTGGTGTAGACTTGTTGGACCAAATGGCGCGAATGTATTCCGTAAGAGCAGCAACACGCAGGCGGCCAGTAGTGGTTTTCTACAATATTCTGGACCTGGCGGCGATGAATGCCTACATTTTGTACAAGGCATGTACAGGATGGACAAGCGAAGGAAGATTGTTTCTGAGTCTTCTAGCTAAGGAACTTTCTTGTCGATTCATGCAGCACAAGGAAATACTAGCACAGTGGCAGGCTGCTGAACCTGCTGAAGCTGCTGCAGCTGCTGTGCCAGGGACTGTAAAGACAACGCAGTGCAAGAGAGCTGCAACAGGAATCGCAGCAGGTTTACCTGTGCAACATGTCAGAAATTCACCTGTGCCAAATGCAGGGATAAAGGACACGGGATCTGCAAACGCTGTAAAGTTCGCAACACTTTAAAATAAAGCAGACTTGTGTATCCATATATTGTGAATGTGTGTTTTTTGTATAGATACGGCAGGCATTTCTGAAGGTTGTAACACAGAGGTTTGGCCTGCCTTGGATCTGAGCTACTAGTAAAGAAATGCAAATGTTGCACAACAACACACACACACAGCAAATCTGTCTTTATTAGTCCCACAAGTGGAAAATCTGCATTGTCATTGCAGAAAAGTGGACAGTGCTGTGGAATGCCAGGACTGCCAAAATGAATTAATTAAATACACCATAAAATAATGAATAAAATGTATCAATTATTAATTAAAATTGGAATTAAATACATATTTAAGTAATTAATTATTGACACATTTAATAAATTCTTAACTCATTTAATTAATTATTTATTTCATATTTTAATTCTTTCTTGACACATTTAATTAATTATTTCATGATTTATTTATTTCTTTTTCACAGTCCTGACCTCTGGCTGTTCATGAATTTATTTTATCTGTCAGCCTCACCCATCAAACTCGGGGCGGGGTTAACGCTGATCGAGTCAAAACCATTGCTTTAGCCTGGTGGCCCCGTTTGTCCTTCTCCACACTAGCAACCGGCATGTGGAAAATAACTGAACTGTACTTTGAAAAACCCTATTTGTGTGTCACCAGATACACTTTTAATATTTTTTAGCAGTGAATGTAGTGGTTTAATCTTCAGATATCTTGTCGGTTTGTCAAGATAGAGCCTGTTTGTAAAAGTGCTTCGATGATTTTGGAGATGTCTGCCCAGCCTAGTCTCACAGCAAAGTGTGTGATAGTCCATCTAAGGAGCTTGGAAAGAAAAGCGTCTGGACTTTAAGTTTCCGTGAAGACGATAAAGAAGTCCAGATGTTTTCTTTCCAAGCTCCTTAGACTATGATGACCTGGATGACTGAGAACCTTCACACACGTGTGACAGACCTGCTCGGCTCACAAGCGCTTGCCGCAGACAAAGCGTGGGTCCCGGTACACAACTGTCATAACCCCTGCTGACTGTCACCTCTCGGAGGTTCAACATAGACTTGGTTTAGTGAGGATATATCTATCGAGTGTTTATTTTCTGATGTTTGTATGTGCCATACTTGTTTCAATCGCCAATTCTGAATTATAACTAATGTTAAAAACATGTTTAAGGAGGAGATAGAGCAAAAACAAATCCAGTCAGCATCTGATCTTTGTGCTTTTTGTTCAATTATCACTGTGACCTGTGTATAAATGTGTGTGTGTGTGTATATGTATGTATGTATATATATATATATATGTGTATATATATATATATATATATATATATATATATATATATATATATATATATATATATATATATATATATATATATATATATTAGGGGTGCAACGATACACAAAATTCACAGTTCGGTTCGATACTTTGGTGTCACGGTTCGATATTTATTCGATACAAAAATATGTTCATGCCTTTTTAATTTGTCATTTATTAAAATTATAAATATATATTTTACCTCAAAAGTACAGTTTTTTAAATTTAATGTTGCTGAAACAACAAAATAATAATAAAAAAAGAAATCTATCTGATCGAGAAATCACTTGTTAAGTCAAATTGTTGAATGTTCTCATTGTGTTTCTTAAATTTGTAAAGTTTTAGTTCAAGCAGTAGGATCAAAGCCACTCCTTTGACCCTGACCACCTCTCCAGCCATTTTGGTGCTGGGGGAGGCTGACGTGGGTTTTATTGTACAGGGTGGGCCATTTATATGGATACACCGTAATAACATGGGAATGGTTGGTGATATTAAAGTCCTGTTTGTGGCACATTAGTATATGTGAGGGGGCAAACTCCTCAAGATGGGTGGTGACCATGGTGGCCATTTAGAAGTCGGCCATCTTGGATACAACTTTTGTTTTTTCAATAGGAAGAGGGCCATGTGACACATCAAACTTATTGGTAATGTCACAAGAAAAACAATGGTGTGCTTGGTTTCAACGTAACTTTATTCTTTCATGAGTTATTTACACGTTTCTGACCACTTATAATATGTGTTCAATGTGCTGCCCACGAGCTAACTGCACTAACGCACTAGTTCCCACCAAAGTAATTGAGCATTGCGTGGCACATCCGACATACTGTTTTACTTTTGTCCATGACGCGCTTACCATCAGGGTCATACTTCACATGAAAACCAAAAGAGTTCCAAACGCCAGATCTGAATGAGGGTGGGGGAGGTTCAATTTCGGGTAGCGTTGAGGCAGTTGCCATGTTGCAACGAGCTTAGCTTCTGTCTCACTAGCTTGCACTGCGCTCAGTGGCGCTGCGCTCGACAGTGCAGCCTAGGCGGAGTAGTCGAACGCAGATCCACTGATCTCTCAATACAGACAGCATCGTCAGAAGAAAAGTTGATAAAATAAATTTAAAAATTTGTATTGTTCGATACATATGCGTACCGAACCGAAAGCACTGTATCGAACGGTTCAATACCGATACATGTATTGTTGCACCCCTAATATATATATATATATATATTTGGGTGCTAGTAGGTGTTAGGTTCAGGGAATTTACGCAAATTTGCGTGGGGTTAGTAAATCCAGTGGTAGGGACTTACCATTAGATTCTAGAAAGTCAGTATTTCTAGTGTTAACCATAATGTAAACCAACAAGAGGCCACCAGACAGTAAAACATACAAAGAGACTTTAAGAGAATGCTAACTGCCCCAACAGTACTGACCTAAGCCTAATCTTAAAAGTAGAGAGGGTGTCTGTCTTCCGAATCCAAACTGGCAGCTGTTTCCACAGAAGAGGGACCTGAAAGGTGAAGGTTCTACCTTCCATTCTCCCCAACTTTCAGGCAATGAATGGTTAATCTAAAAAATAAACAAAAAAATCCTGCAGTGAGTGTCCTGTAAAGTTTTTAACTAATTTTAAATAAACTTTTAAATGTTTTGTGCACTTTGATTATAAAACTTCAGGGATACGACTTTGTTTTGTTTGGTTATATATCGTCTTTATTTTCTCATCGTAGATGGTCTCTTTATATTATTTGTAGAGTTTGGTTTTCACTGAGTCAGCAAAACTGTTTCTCCCCACAAAATGCCTTTCATTGGTATTTCTAAGCAACATGCTTACCATGTGGAGATTTGCTAATGGTTAAGGCAAAAAATGTATGCTTTTTGATCTGTCCCTTCAGATTTTCCACAACATGACTGTAAGGATGAGGAGGGGCTCACAAATCAGCAGGTCTGTAACCAGGAGAAGAACTCCAGTTTAGGCCAGGAGGATCCTTCACAGATTAAAGGGGAACAGGAGGAACTCAGTACCAATGAAGAGGAAAAACCGCTTGTACTAATACAGGAGACTGCAAATTTTCCATCTCGTGAAAAAAGTGACCACAGTGAATCAGAACCAAGCTGTGACCAGTGCCTTTCTCACAACTCTTCTGACACAGATCAGGATGAAAGCAAGGATGGTAACTCACACAGAAATAAGTTGGAGGAAATTGTATCAGGCCTGACAGTTCAAAATTCCAAGGCAGCTAAGTTATGTAGAACCTGTGGGAAAAGATTTTTTTGGAAGTCAGACTTGACTAAACACATGCGAAGTCACACTGGTGAGAAACCACATTCTTGTAGCACTTGTGGGAAAAGATTTAATTTGAAACAAATTTTGAAAATGCACATGCGAATTCACACAGGTGAGAAGCCACATTGTTGTAGCACATGTGGGAAAAGATTTACTCAGAAGGGTCATTTGAAGATTCACATGCAAATTCACACAGGTGAGAAGCCACATTCTTGTAGCACCTGTGGGATAAGGTTTACTCGGAAGGCTAACTTGAAGAGACACATGCAAATTCACACAGGTGAGAAGCCACATTGCTGTAGCACCTGTGGGAAAAGATTTAATGTAAAATCAAATTTGAAAGCACACATGCGAGTTCACACACGTGAGAAGCCAAAGTCTTGTAGCACCTGTGGGAAAAGATTTACTGACAAGAGTCAGTTGAAGAGTCACATGCAAATTCACACAGGTGAGAAGGCATATTGCTGTAGTACCTGTGGGAAAAAATTTCATGTAAAATCAAATTTGAAAACACACATGCGAATTCACACAGGTGAGAAGCCACATCCTTGTAGCACCTGTGGGAAAAGATTTACTCAGAAGGCTAACTTGAAGAGACACATGCAAATTCACACAGGTGAGAAGCCACATTCTTGTAGCACCTGTGGGAAAAGATTTACTAGGAAGGGTCAGTTGAAGAGACACATGCAAATTCACACAGGTGAGAAGCCACATTCTTGTAGCACCTGTGGGAAAAGATTTACTCAGAAGGGACAGTTGAAAAGTCACGTGCAAATTCACACAGGTGAGAAACCACATTCTTGTAGCACCTGTGGGAAAAGATTTACTCAGAAGGGTCCATTGAAGACTCACATGCAAAGTCACACAGGTGAGAAGCCACATTGCTGTAGCACCTGTGGGAAAAGATTTACCAGGAAGAGTCAGTTGAACAGTCACATGCAAAGTCACACAGGTGAGAAGCCACATTGCTGTAGCACCTGTGGGAAAAGATTTACCAGGAAGAGTCAGTTGAACAGTCACACGCAAATTCACACAGGTGAGAAGCCACATTCTTGTAGCACCTGTGGGAAAAGATTTACTCTGAAGGGTTACTTGAATATGCACATGCGAATTCACACAGGTGAGAAGCCACATTCTTGTAGCACCTGTGGGAAAAGATTTACTCTGAAGGGTCACTTGAATATGCACATGCGAATTCACACAGGTGAGAAGCCACATTGCTGTAGCACCTGTGGGAAAAGATTTACTCAGAAGGGTCCGTTGAAGAGACACATGAAAATTCACACAGGTGAGAAGCCACATTCTGTATTACTTTAGTACAGTTGAAAATGCATTTCGGAAACCATGCTACATGCTAAGTTTCATTCTTAGAAAATGGTGATGGTAGAACACATAAACAGTGTTTGGATCATTTAAAAATGAACATTCGGAAAAAAAAACCCTTCATTTTGAAAAGGTTTTCGGAAGCTCAGTTTCTCTTTTCACACATGGACAAGAAGAACTGTTCGTCTCACAACATAAAATGTGTGCACCTTTATCACCTTTTTCTGACGTCATTTTCTTTTTTGTTTATGGGCTTTGTCTTTACTGAAGTTTCTTCATTTTCTTTGGCATGGCCTCAACAGTGCTTGAGATATTTTTGGGTCTTGACATATTTCTCAGAATCACACTTGGAAATATCAGTTTAAAAAACTACCCATATACATGCGGTAGCCTTTATTGAAATCAGTTTTTTCTCTGAAGTTCACAGTTTGAAGGTGTTTAAAAAAGTTTACTAACTGTGCACTGTTCGCTAACTTGCACACTGCCAGAACTCCTGTTGGGATTTTTTTTTTTAATGAATTTATACACTGGATTGACATTAATGCGAAGTGCTTTGTAGATGGAAAGGGAATATTTTAGGGAATGACAATGTTAGGCGGTTGATCCAAGTTCTCGTATTGTTTGTGACCCATATACTTAGGTCATTTATTATTTATATTTTTAACATAACTTGCACTACTGTTATGTGAGCACCTGTTGATACCCAGCTGTTGTTTTGTAAAAGGACCTCAGAAGAGTCCCGGGAGTCTTCATCTTTATTTATCTTGATTGGCGTTTGGCCTGCATGTGCTTATGGCGAACACCTTAGTGTGCTTTTCTTTCTTCTAAATCTTTGTTAATCTTGTATGTTCAATAAAACTGTTGGCATCACACTTCACTCATCTCCTGTAAATTTTGTGTTTTGGTTTAAATTGTGTTCCAAAAGCCTGAATCAACATCTTTCCAGCCTATAGAAATTCTGCAAAGCCTTTAAAATTTGCGACCCCAAAATCCTGCTGCTCTTTGAAAAACTAACAGTACTTCCAAACGAGCTGTTAAACAGGGCTTCGTGTGATCTGCCTTTTGGTGATCAACTGGCCAGAAAGATTCAACACATTCAAGTGGATAATCATGCCAACTTCCTTGATTCTCGTCCTCACTTTCCAGGTCCTCAACGGTACTCCATCAATGTCTCCTGAAGTTGTGTGTTTCAGAACAAAAGTGGAGCAAATAATAGCAAACACTGAACACACACCTCCCCTGTCTGCCAAGAGCATGTCTAAGACTTTTCTATACCACCATCAGTGACGTGAAGACAGATTGTTCAAACAAATCTGCGATGGTATTTTCAGATTAAGTTAGCCAATTAAACATCACAGTGGACTTAATTAATGCAGTCAACAATTCCTTAGGAAGTGTCATGGCTCGTGGGGTGAGCTGTGTGGAATTTAACTAGGACCCAAGATGCTGGCAGCTGAGATGCAGGAGAGTTTTATTGAGAAGGTGGAGATACAAACAGAAACGGCGGAGGTGTGTAGGAAACTAAGCATAACCTAAACTGTAAAAAACAGTTTACCTAAACTGTAAAAAGTCATCAGACCCAGGACCATGACAGGAGGTACCCAACATGAATTTAAACTAGCGTGCAATTTAGTTAAATAACACACCCCTCCCTCTCAGAGCTTCAGTAACACCAATTTGTATCAAAATCTTCATTAAATCAAAATTCAGGAATCGTCTAAACTGCACTGATATCTGAGTTAGGTTCAACCTTCACAGTCACTGGAAGCTCTAATCTTACTGACGTACAGGTTCCAGACCACATCTGACACAGCAAATTCAAAAGTGTTTTTCTCCACAGAACCAAAATAGGCCAGTCCTGAAACGAAGTAACTGACAGGTGTTATGCTGATTCATAATGTTTATTATTTTATTACATCATGCAGGCTGCATTTCACTTACCTCACTGAGCTATCTATTATTGATGATGATTGTAATATGACAAGATCTGACCTAATAAATAGGCTGATAACTGATACATGCCATTCACTTTTTTATGACCCAGGTCATGATGCTGTGTGTTGCCTGTGCTCCTCACACCTGAGGGTGGTGTTGTTCGTTTTCTCTGTTTGTGTTTATGTAAGTTCCAGATGGAGACGGACCACTGGCTGAGGATGGAATGAAGCTGGCTATAAAGTGGCACCTTTCGAGACCGGCGGCACCGCCTACTTCCTGCTTCCAAACAAGCTGTTCGTTTAGCCCTGTGTCTTGTGTTTAGTGGTGTGCTGCGTTTGACCACATTTCGGTGATGAGAAGAGCTTGTTTGTCTTGTATACATTGTAAAAAGTGTAAATAGACCTTTTCTTCTTGATCGAGGAGCTGTAGGGTTGGGAAGCCTTTTTAAACAAAAAATAGAGAAAAAAAAAGCTTTTAGGTTTAGGTTAGAGAGATAGGTAAGAGGTCTGTATTTTCTTTTTTCATTTCTCATTATAGGTAAGTCAGTTCGGTTTCATTTCTTGAGTGTTTTGTTTGTTATTTTCGCCATGCCCACCAATGTTCCCTCTAATTTTTAATGTGTCTGAGCGAACACACAAACTCTCTGAGCGATCCCTTGGACCACTGTGAGCGACATCAGACGTGTGCACTGTGGTCACGCCAGCATCGAATCCATCCAAGTCACATGGTTTATTAAAATAATCAAATTACAGCATTTACATTTATGTTAGACTACTTTTAATTAACTGCTTTAGCCCACTTACAATGAAAATTTAAAACAAATCTTGTTCATGACCTGTGGAGTATGTTAATGTGGCAGGATGAATGTTATTCCTTGGTTTAACCCACTTTCAGCCTGGCGCATTAGGGGGCGCTAGTATAAATAGTGGCCATTTGAGCATTCCTGGATCGCTTACCTGTGATCTTCTTTTTGGTCACCTGACTTCCCTTTGGTGTTGCAGAGATCATTTGCGGGTTACACTTCTGAAGCCTCCATTGCGGCTGGTAGGTGTTTACTCATTGTATTGTGTACATTACCTTACTTGGTAGTAAACAGATATTGTTTGTAGGTCGTAGCTGTAGAAGCCTCCTTTGAGCCTTTCTGCTCGTGTTTCATGACGCGGCTTACTCGGTACGTAATTCAATTTTGTCACGATCTCTGCCTTTTATTTTTCTTTTATAGTAATTATTTATTATGCTTTGCAGGAAGTGTGGGCCTTAGTTTTACGCCACGCTACGCTAACTGAAGTGCTGCTGCTTTGCTTTGCTTTTACCGTCTGTTCCCGTTGCGAGGTTTCTTTTCCTGCTGCTGCCAGCTTTTAAAGTGGATGTCGGCGTGGACAGCGGCCATATGCATGCCGGTTATGGGCGTCAGCTGGCGTGCATATTGATTGACCAGATGATTAACTTATTGTCGTGCAGACGGCAAGTTGGAGCAATACGGCGATTCCGTTTGCCCCAGATTTTAAAGTTTTATCCAGATTGTATGTTGTTTTCTGTTGTTTTGATTTGTAGTTTGGCTTTTTGTTACGCCACTGGTGTGAGGCCCTTTTTCTAGCTGTAGATCACCAGTGTGGTCCTGCAGTTGGGTTATCCCCCAGCGCTGCATATTAGTTTTGTTGTAATATATTAAAATTTTCTTTGTTTCTTTTATTCAGATGCGGCGCGCCGACGTGGAGGAGACTAGGGTGCCTTGGTGGTGGGATCCTTTGAGTGTACACACCTGCCTTGTTTACTTTATTAGTGTGAGTGCGTGATAGTGTGCTGCACTTGTGTCTTGGTGTGTTTTCTTCTTTTTTTTGAGTTTGTGTGTGGCATCCCTGCCCCTCCACTGGTAAGCCTCGGCTCTGAATACCTTTTTTTTAAGCATATTTGTACACTGATATTTATGATTGTGCTTTTATACGTTGTTTTAAATAATTAATAAATTGTCAACTTATTTTATCATTGAACCTCGTCTCTGTACTGAGTATAACAAACCTAACTGCCTTCTTGGTGATTAGTGTTACCTCCAGTATCCTCTGGGTGAAATTCCCAGGGTGGCGTTGTCTTTTAAACTGTGAAGCGTATTTACTTTATTTCCACCTCGTGCTGCCACATTAACACTATTGGAAGTAAAAATGACTCCAAATTTGAAAACACAACTTTTTTTCTTCTTTTTTTTTTTTTTTTTTTTGTAAAGCTCTGACTTGTATTATGAGTATGAGTCTGCGGTCTGGGAGAGAGTCCTGTAACTCTGTCTGCAAAATACAGTATATAATGACCAATGTTGGGCAATTAATTATATAGTTACTTCTTCAAAAAAGTACCTCAGTTTGGCAAACAAATTTTTTTTGCAGCTATTTTTTTTTAATGCAGCCAATGCATTTTTAAACAAACATTTCAAACTATTTACAGAACAATCAGCTGTTCTGCATCAAATTTGATGCCACACAAATTATTTGTGCCACTCCAAAAAATAATTTGTCCACTATGAGATAAAGGAGAACAACAGCCTGATACCTGCAGGCCTGACAACAGGAGATTTCACTCCTGTAACATTCAGCATTTGCCTCATTGTTCTGACACACACAACAAAACTATTGACTACACAACACACTGACTACACAAGATTTGCACTAAACGTCGCAAATCTCTCACATCTCAAAACACCGCCGTCACTCCTAAAACTTCCCCCCGTTTCTTAACAACTAGATGCCACGTTGCCATATCATTTTTTTGATTGGTCGACATGGTACATTTTTCGACCAATAGGAAAGGGTGGGGTTTTGGTTTTGGTTTTGCTCACAGGCGGAGAGTCTTTTTGAGCGTTTTCCTTATAAAACGCAGTTTTTACCATTTCTTCCTGCAGTAAATATAAACAACGATAGTATCCAGGAAGAAAACCAAACATTGCAAATATTTTTATCATAACTCTGGTTTTACGTGGCCTATCAACACAATTTAAAAACTGCTATAAAGTCCACACATTTTCCATCAATTGTTCAGTCTGTCCTGCTCACATCTCCAATGGTTGTACACGTTGTCATTAACGTGGCTTCACTCCACATCAGCCAAGCCGCTTTGCTAGCTAAAACACCGGTGTCGGCACATAAGGATGCTGTCATAGCCTGTCAACGACATTGATTAGCTGCGTATATACGAATGTGAATCGCGTGATTGGCTGGACTATGGGATAAGGTGGCATCGTTCTAATCCCATACTGGAGCAGCCAGTCACTTACAGACTAACACTGCAAAACAGAATTGTTAAAGTATCAATTTCAATTCAGGTTAGATTTTTTTTGTGTGTGTGCGACGCAGATTTTCTGTGCGTAGAGACCGTGCCAGCAGTGCGCAATTGCGCACGTGCGCAGCTTAGAGGGAACATTGATGCCCACCCCCACGCTCACTACCTTTTGAAATTAATAAAATATCTGGTTGCTCTGAAAGCGCAATCCTGTGGCAGCGTTGGTCTTTCCTTGGGAGCAGGGGCGATATCTTTCCTTCGTTTTTGTTTTTTTGTGTTGCGCTCCTGTTTCCTCTAGGCCGTGGTGTAACAATTTACTGTAGAAAAGCTCATCTGTGATATAATATACAAATTCAAGTAATTTCTTAGTCAAAAATTGAAGTTCACTTCTTTAAGATATAAGCACAGGATTGCAATCCTTGGCTTCAAATGAGAAACAAATGAAAACAGGGTTTCTAAATTTGTTACTAATAAAGCATGATATATGTTCAGTGACAGGGATTTTACTTGAATCACTGACCTAGGATTTGACCCTCCAACATTTGTATGCTGTTCTAGTGCAATGCAGCAAAACAACAGAAAAAACATTTAGGAAATTCACAGTTGCAGGAAACCAAAGTGCAATTATTTAAAATGAAAAACTGAAGGAGAAAAAAACAGAAACTGCTTTTCCTTTCAGTCCTGTTTTGTATATTGACTCATATTAGAATATGAAACATTAAGAATTGTTGTTTTGAGTTTAGTGTCATTTAAATTCAGGATTTTAATTTCATTGTATTGTAGTGAAGTAGATTCTGGGGTAGGATTTTACATGATGTCCACAAACGCACCACTGACATCCACACCTTCCCAGTTGACAATTAGCAGGCTTATAAGAAACAGCTGCGCTTCACTACCAGAAGGAGTCATTTGGCAGTCTTGTCCATCCAAGGTGGCTGTGAGCATTAGGCAGTTAAGCGCTGCAGATCTCTCAAGGAAAGCTACTCAGTTTAGTATTGCCCTTTAGAGAGTGGTTTGCACTATACTGCTGCTGTCTTGTCATGCTGTTTTGTTGTTATGCGATGCTTTTATAACGAACAGTAATTTGGGGTGTATTTGTTTTATGTAGATCTTTTACTAATTTGTTTAACGTTTTATGCTTTCTTTTATTGCTTTAGTGGAGGTGCGGCCGCTTGTTGAGGGGCTAGGCACGTGAGGTGGAATCCCCTCCCCGATGCATGCGAGTGTACACACCGGGCATAGGTAGATTGCACCATTTAGAGTTTAGTGTGAGTGAGGTCTGCAGTGAAATCACACGGGTGAGTAATTGGTGGCACCCTTGGGCACTCCTCCCTGTAGGTTGCCTCCTCAAGTGGCCGGTCTCCACCATTTTTTTTTTTAGTTATTCTTTTATCATGCTGTGATTGTTTTTAGGGTAGCATCGTGGTAGGGAGTCTGGTCGTTTTAATCATCGGTTGTTAATAAAGTGTTTTAATTAACTATTTTGCCGTCTCAACCCTGCTACCTTAGGTGCCTTTTTGATTTTATAATTCTATGCTCTTAGTAGTTCTTCTTAATAAACTTTGATTTGTAAAATTCATCTGTCTCACCTCTGCCGTTAATAACGAGTCTGTGGGCTTTGGTAGCCAGTGTAACACTTACATTGGCTAGAGAAATCTTTCCTGGAGTGTAACTCCCTCCCCCAGGTGGCGTTGTCAACATTTTAGTTACTGTCCCCAGTTACCCCGCATTCGCGCCACCACAGTATTTTTTTCAGTTTAAAATAAGCTATTAGGTTTTGAATAGTCTATTGAAATTGGGCTCTACAAGTTTCCCTGTTAGTAAAATAAGCTGCAGGTGAAGAGAAGCAGAATCGAGCCCTGAATACAACACCCAGTGGTGGGCTGCTCTTAAAGCAGGAAGGAAAGCTAAATGCTAATCACCAACACCCGAGGGTATGACAGTGTTGCTGCGTCAAAATATTGAAGGTGTCGGTTTTTCTGGAATGTTACTGGATTTTTCTCATGTAAAAGTAATTCTGTTTTTCTCCTTTGTAGAAAAAGGACAGTGTCACAGCCGAGGGGCCAAAGTGAGAAAATGGACTCAAATGCAGACAGCACTCGGAAGCACAGAGACTGGGAGTAAAATAAACTTTTATTACAGAGTTTGTGTAGACATACAAAGTGAACCGAAAGATGCACTAAACAAGAGGACCGTAAACTTAAAGCGCATAAGTAAACCATGAACCTTCTACTCAGACAATTCAATGTTTCACTGTGAATGAAAATACTACTGTGGAACTACAAGCTCCTGTTACAAAACTGTAAGTACAACTTAAACACTTCTATGAATCACTACGAATGAGAGTACTACTATGATACACTATAACAACACTAAAGTCACAAACATTAACTGTGAAACAAGGTGCAAGTAATCACTACATGAACTGTGAGGGGGTCCATGAGGGAGCCTTGGGAACCCGACACTGGGTAACATGCAGTGCAGGAACCGTGAGGAGTGGGGCAGAGGGAAGTTACGTGGTGAAATTCTCAGAGTCACTAAAACAAGGAAAACAGGTGTTAGAAATTATTCCAGCTGCAGATCCAGAGTGTAGGTTGCAATTAGTAAACAGTCTTACTTTGTTGCATAGAGGGTCAGGTGATCCAGGTGAGGCATAGAAGAAATCCAAGGAGTAAAATCCAAGAATGTCAGAGTGCTGGACAGGAAGGCGGGCAGGTGAACCTAAACAGAGAAGCTGCGGGTGGATCAGCAACTGAACAAAGGCATGTTATGGTTATGTAGAGCAACAAACATCCAGAAGTTTACTCTGAGCAGAGAAACACAAGGTCAGCACAGGAAAATAGAATAGAATAATCCTTTAATTGTCCCACAAGGGGAAATTTGGTTGTAACAGCAGCAAAGAAACCAACACCCCCAAACATATATACACAAACAGAACAGGCAGACGATCTGGCGAGGAATGGTTGTGAGCGCTGGTCTTAAATCCCTGCAGTGTAATTACTGCCTGTTGCCAGTCTGTGGAAAAGAGCTGCGAAGATGCTAATGGCATAGAAAGCCTCAGAACTGACCCAGACCATGACAGACAGTGACAACACTACCTTTTTCAGAAACCTCCAACTAAAATAATTCAGCATATTCAGGAGGGGCAAGAGCTGCAACTGGAGCTGGGCCGTGATTTGTGGTTGTGAAGAGCAGTGTTGGTCAAGTTACTCGAAAATAGTAATTAGTTATTAATTGCTTATTACTTTTCCAATAATGTAATCCTGTTACTTTACAAATTACTTCTTTTTAAAAAGTAATTAGTTACTTTATTACTTAGTTGCTTTAAAAAAAAATTGGTACACAACCTGAGTACATTAAAGCAATTACATAAAGTAATAGCCAAATTATCTTTCTTCTGCATATTTCATGATATAAAACTGAGTCAAATGAAAAAGACTTTTTAAAATTTGTTTTATTACTTTTAATCTTATAATTTTATGCACATTGCATCAAGCAAAAATTAAATTATATGCAACATTCTCTGAGTGGAAGAAATTTGTTTAACATTTAAACCAATTTTCTCCACATTTCAGTATATAAATTTTTTTTGTTTTGTTTACAATCCCTCTTTCAAATAGATGCAAATAAAACAAAGCAAAAAATAAATAAATGAAATCAAAGATTCAGCAGCACTAAGTCTATTTTCACCTGTTTATCAGGAGGGGGGCCGGTGGAGGTTTGCCTGATGCTGCAGCAGTCATATCAGTGGGGGGATCCGGGGGTTTCTCTGTGAACTTCACATTTCTGTGGCAGCTTGCTAGCTGCTTTCGGAGATTTGAAGTTTAATTTTTCGCTGTAGAAAGAAGTAAAAAGAATGTACAATGGACGCTAATGTTTTTGTCACTTTGTACAGACTCATACTGCGTGGTCGTACTCTCTCCCGCACTCCATATTATCCATTGTTGGGTCTGAGCGACCCAGGGTCCCTGAGAAGTTATGGACTTGTATTTTATTATGTGTTTTTGCTACTCTGCGTTGCTGTCCCTCGTTCTTCCTGCTTCCAGGTATGTGTGTCTGGGTGTGGATGCAGGCAGACACACATTTGTTTGCAGGCATCTTCAGGCCTAGCGGGTGTGCCCTGCCAGGTGGCTGGCCACACCCAAGGAAATGATCACACACACCTGCAGCTGATCAAGCATCGTGGGGGGAGCTACAAAGCAGTGTGGCTGAGAGCTCCTCGACGTTGGATAGTTGAGTGACTACCCGTCAGTGTTTTCAGCCAAATCAGTGAGTGCTAGTCTGTCGCTGTTTAGTTGTGTGTTAATGGCTGCCTCTGTGGATTTTCCAGCAGGAGTGTGGGAACGGGAGGGCAGCGAGCTCACGTATCAGGGGAGCGGAGACACAGAGCACGAGCACTGAGAAGAGGACACGGCACAGGAGTTGGAATAGCACGGGGATTTAATGTTGTGTACCATTTACTTCACTATAAATAAACGCACTGCATTCATCGCACAGAGTCCTGCATTTTGGGTCTTCCTTCCCCACACTCCCACGGTCTGCCACGCAGACCATGACAGTTATGCTGTTCTTTCAAAGTTTCTGAGTTTTATAAATTGTGTAGTTTAAGTAATTGCCTGACAGAAATCAAGTAATGTTTAAACAACTTCCTCCAGATTAACTCTGATAAAACAGAAACTGTAATT